>NW_012103587.1:1683066-1685928 GCF_000951045.1 Mandrillus leucophaeus
ACAGGTAAACAAGTCTATAACCATTCAAAGGAAAACCAGCAGTGATGAAGGAAAACGCGGGGTACATTTATTGCTGAGACATGGAAAATTTTTCAGATAATATCTTTGAATTGAAAAGCAAATTGCAAGATAATTACACATGTTCAAGTTCATTTGCACTTAGTTCAAGTTATGTAAAATATATGTATTGATATGTATACATACAGGCTCTTGGTACACAGAAAAGGATCTAGAAAGATCCACACCAATGATGGTGATAATAGCTGAGGAGGGGAATAAAATGGGGGAAACTTTCTCTTTTTCCTCCATTTGAACTTTTTTTATAAGCAAGTATTCATATATTTTATATAAAGTCGTCCCTCAGTGTCAGAGGGGAATTGGTTCCAGGACCCCCATAGATACCGAGACCTGCAGATGCTCAAGTCTCTGACATAAAATGCTGTGATATTTGCATATCACCTATGCACATCCTCCCGTATTCTTTAAATCATCTCTAGGTTACTTATAATACCTAATATGATGTAAATGCTATGTCAATAGTTGTTATACAGTATTGTTTTTATGTCTATTTTTTTGTTGTATCGTTATTTTGGGGGGATTTTTCCTGAATACTTTCAATCTGCAGTTGATTGAATCCATGGATGCAGAACCTGCAGACACAGAGGGCCAACTGTAGGGACTCCTGTCACTAACCAAAAAGCATATTAAAAAAAATCAAAGCACAAGGCCTCCCATTCAAGTTGCACACAGACTCATGCAGCCAAAGAAAACACCAGCGGGCAATCTCTGCTTATGCGCGTGTCTCTCCTGCCCTGTCCCCTGAACACAGGCTCTCTTCTTCCATGCTAAGGCACTTGGCCGCTGCTCCAGCCTGGGCGGTTCCAGAAGTGGCCGTCTTGGGCTGGGCGTGTCTTCCTGCCTTCACGCCACTCAGCCCCAGACCAACAGCCTTTGGGATATCTACAGAAGGATGCTGGGAGGCTCCTGCTCAACTTTAAGCCAGATGCTCCTAGCTCCAGGACAATTGAGGACAATGCGGTTTTCCTCTTTAGAAGCCCGGGAGAGGAGTGGGGAAATTTGGTGGTGCATGCGTGTGTGGTACACGCACACACATCCTACTGATATCCTTAACCTGATGACATCCTGAGAAAGAAAACACCTTGAAATCAGCCCCCGAATAACTGAGTTGGCGAGACTCTTTACCTGGCATAAATCCCACCACCCCCACACTCCCAAAGCAAGAGACTAGGTGCTCACTCACAGCACAAGGTCACATGCTCGCACTGCCTGAGTGACAGCCCCTCCAGGGACCCTGCATACACACTGTGGGGTCCTGGCACTGCAGCAGCCACAAGGCTGTCACTGACACACACGTTTCAGTATGAGTAGGCCACAGAAATAAAACTCCCAAAGTGTAACAGAGAAAGACTCTGAGCTGTCATGGGGAGGAAGAGGCCATTCTGTTGCTTTTCCTGCCATCCCCAGAGACAGTGTCACCCTCCACCGGGACCTCTGTGCAATCAGACTACAGGCTTTGACAGGATAAGATTTGAAAAATCAAAAATAGACACAACATGGCCAAGATGCTCTAGACAACTGCTCACCCAGAGACCTTGAGAGAGGCCACATGTTGCTCCGTATTTAAAGCCAGCTAGCTGGGTCCCAAGAAGTGGCAGCCAGATCTAAGCACACGTATGCTTCATTCATTCACTCATTCATTCGCTCTGTAAATGAGGGAACAGACATGAAATGTGGACAACGAACCGTTCTTAAGAAACTCAGTCTAAAGAGGCAGGCCAAGGGGAAAAGATGTCCATTAGCGTGACAATGTCCACATATTCACCCCAGCTCAGCATCTGGCTGGAACTTTGGTAACAGTGAGCCCCAGTTTCCACTTCCCTCCACTGCAGGTGCTGGCTCCAGGGCTTCAAAACTCTAAATGACTTTTAGCTCAAATGTGATACTCTGCAGTCTCTAAGTCCTTCCCCAACTCCAGGCTCATTCAAACATTGGCACCCAGGGCAGAGTCTGTCCATCTGCAGACCAGCTGACCGCCTAATCTGTCTCCCTGGTTGAAAGGGCAATAGTGTGGATCAGAGGAAAGACCTCAGGCTGCGTGCACTCAGAGGACCTTGGGCTCGTGCCTGTCTCTGCATGAATCTGGGGAGAAAAGCGGCTTATAGTTTCCAGACTGAATCATGAAGGCAGTGAGCAGCGAGAACAGGGTCCCGCATTCTACCTCCTGGAAAGGGTTCTTATGGGGGGATTCTGGGCAGCGGAGGATGCTCAGCTGAGCACCTACCATGTGAGCTGGGCACCCACGTGGGCCTCACAGAAGGTTCCTGTCCTCCCGGGCTCACAGGATACAAGCAAAGTGCAGCTCTAATGTTACCGGACCCTGCTACTGGCTTCTGTGAAAGCAGGCGTCGCACTCCTGGGCTCCTTCGGGCGGCACCACGGAAGCAACCCGTCCACACTCCTGATTTGTCGTGGGCGCCCAGACCCTTTGGGGGGGGTCAGGCCTCCGGGTGGGCTCCCATCCAGGGCTCCCCAACCCTGGCCTGCGCCTCCAGCAAAGCCCCTGGGTTCCCCTTTTGCCCTCCAGCCTCAGTCTGGGGCGATGAGGGTGGTGGAGAGGCGGGCAGCGGCCCCCTCCCGATGCACCTGGCCTCCCTCGTGCTCTGCGGAGCCGGTGGGCGCCGATCCCGCTGCGGTCGCCCACCCACCGCAATGCTTATGCGCGTGTCTCTCCCCGCCCCCGTCCCCTGAACACAGGCTCTCTTCTTCCATGCTAAGGCACTTGGCCGCAATGCGCGGGTCCTCCTCGGCGCCCAGAGCTCAACAGCCCGGGTCCGTGCGCGG
>NW_012103587.1:1687913-1688331 GCF_000951045.1 Mandrillus leucophaeus
CTCTCCCCATGTCCACCAGCTGGGCCTTCCTTGGAGGACCAGAGACACATGGGAACTTGGCTACCAAAAAATGGTAATGATAAATCAGTAATCACCAGTGATGGCAGAGATAGGGGAAGTGGCACAGTCCCATACCTTGTGGGTGGATGTAGCAACAGAGCTGTGCAGAGGGCAATTTGGCCATAATCTTCAAAACTCAAACTGAGCACACCTGCTCCCAAGGCCCCACTTCTAGAAATCCACCCTATGGAAATGTTCATGAACCACACGAAGAGGGATGTGCCGGGATATCGCTGTCATTTGTGACAGAGAAAACGATCAGTCAGGCTGGGCGCGGTGGCTCAAGCCTGTAATCCCAGCACTTTGGGAGGCCGAGACGGGCGCATCACGAGGTCAGGAGATCGAGACCATCCTGGCT
>NW_012103587.1:1692491-1704938 GCF_000951045.1 Mandrillus leucophaeus
GGGGCGGGGCCATGGCCGCCAAGACACGCCCCGCTATGCTGCGGCTGACCCCACGGCCTCGCTTCCGTTTTGGGGCGGGAGCGGAGGAGGCCTCGTGGCCGCTGTGCCAAAATGTCTATGGGGCCTGAGTCCCTCACCCTCTTGCTCCCTTCCCCTTCCTCCTCCCCTTCCCCCACCTATGTCTCCCCTCCTCCCAGCTCTCCCCTCTGAGCCTCTCACCCTTCCCTTTCCCTCCTCCTCCCCCTCCTGTATCGAGATCATCATCAAGGTTGGTCACAGTGATTAGGACTTAGCCAGCCCACCCAGGAACCCCAAAGCCCTTACAACGATCCACATGCCCCGCCACCACCCCATGGACCCTCATCTCCCCAGTCCATCTCCAGCCTCACTGTCCCTGGAAGAAGCCCCGCAGGCTTCAACCCCAGGGCCTTCATACACCCTGCACAGGCAATTCTGTTCTCCCAGGTATCCGCCTGGCTCTATCCTTCATAACGTTGGTGCCACCATCACCCTATGACTGAGCACCCCCTGGCAGGTTCACATTCATTTGCATCCTTGCATTCTGACCATGTGCTCCAACTGGGATGCCAGCCCCTGAGGTGGGGCCCCCCACTCGTCCTCAACTCTAGAATGTGGCCTGGCAGGGAATGCCTGCCCACAGTAAATATTCTAGAATGAATGACTGAGGAGTCTTCTAGGTGCTGGCCCCGTCCTTAGTGCTTTGCACACAATGGCTCCATTTTACAGATAAGAAAACTGGGTGGTGGCTCACGCCTGTAATCCCAGCATTTTAGGAGGCCTGTAATCCCAGCATTTTGGGAGGCCGAGGCGGGTGGATCACCTGAGGTTGGGAGTTGGAGACTAGCCTGACCAACATGAAGAAACCCGGTCTCTACTAAAAATACGAAATTAGCCAGGCGTAGTGACACGTGCCTGTAATCCCAGCTATTCCGGAGGCTGAGGCAGGAGAATC
Organism: Mandrillus leucophaeus; assembly: GCF_000951045.1. Classification (NCBI taxonomy): domain Eukaryota; kingdom Metazoa; phylum Chordata; class Mammalia; order Primates; family Cercopithecidae; genus Mandrillus; species Mandrillus leucophaeus. The sequence goes on from NW_012103587.1 coordinate 1,693,465, forward strand.
GCTTGAACCCGGGAGGCAGAGGTTGCGGTGAGCCGAGATAGCACCATTGCACTCCAGCCTGGGCAACAAGAGCGAAACTCCACCTCAAAAAAAAAAAAAAAAAAAAAAGAAAACTGACGCACAGGGAAGCTTAGTTAAGCCAAACCGAGTTCCCTGGTTTCTAATGAAGAGGGAAATCAATGATAAGCATGTGAGCAAATGAGTGAAGGATAATTGCAGGCAATTGCTCCAAGAAAACAGAATAGGCCCGGTGCATGGTGGCCCACAACTGTAATCCCAGCACTTTGGAAGGTCTAGGTGAGGGATCGCTTGAGGCCACTAGTTGGAGACCAGCCTGGGCAACATAGTGAGACCAGTCTCTACAGAAAATTAAAAGATTAGCCAGGCATAGTGGCATGCGCCTGTGGTCCCAGCTCCTCAGGAGGCTGAAGCAGAAGGATCCCTTGAGTCCCAGAGTTCAAGGCTGCAGTGAGCCCTGATCTTACCACCACAGTCCAGCCTGGGTGACAAGAAGACCCCGGGAAAAAGAAAAGAAAAAAAGAAAGGAGAGAGAGGGAGGAAAAGAAAACAGAAGAAGATGCACAGCAGCGGGCTGGCACTAAGTGGCAGTTGCCCTTAGATGGGTGAGTGTGTCCCTGAAGCCCTCCACAGCCCCCTGAAGTCCTTCCCCACACCCCACCTGGCCTGCCTTCTGGTCCTGCAACACTGGCCCCACCTCGAGTTTTGGGCCCCTCACGTAGGCCAGTCCCCTCATTTTCTGAATGAAGTTATTGAGAGGACAAGAGACTTCTGGGTTACACAGGGACAGGAGGGTGGTGTCCCAGCACCTGGGTAAGGGAGGCTCAGTCCTTGAATGCTCTAAACCTCTTACTTAACCCCAGAAGAAAGCAGCCTTCTCCCAGGGCCATCCTTAAGCAACATGTCTTGGCCTGAAGCAATATTTACGGAGCATCTGCTATGTTCTGGTCAGACAGCTTTGCCTGGCACTGCCTTCCTCTAAGGAGGCCGAATATGGTCCAGTGCCCCAAGGGGGAGGGCCCAACTCCTGAGGGAGGTCAGAGTGGCTAGGGTGAGGCTATGGTGGCCCAGGGGGACAGGTTCAGAGAAGTCCAGGCTCTGGGGTTTCCCACATTGGAGTCCTAGGGCAAGTGGTGTGGACCTTTCTGTGCCTCAGTCTCCTCATTTATGAAACAGGGATTAGAAGAGCCGCTTTCCAAGGGCTACCGTGAGGATTAAACAAGTCAAAAACTGTGCCAGTGCTTAGAACAGTGCCTGGAATGTGTCAGTGCAACTGAGCTGGGGGCTGTCATTGTTATTTCCAGGACCTACATGACCTGGCTCCTGCCCATCTCTCTGCCTCCATCTCCTGCCATCTCCCCCATTGTTTCTGTTCATTGAGCGTCCCCAGCTTTTTCTTGTGTCAGGACCTTTGCACTTACAGTTCCTCTGTCTAGGATACACTTTCCCTAGATCCTTCCACGGCTCCCCACTCTCCTCTTCCAGGCTCAGCTGAAACCTACTCCTCAGAGAAGCCTTTGCCGTTGCATCTGTCGAAAACAGGAGTCCTAGCCCACTGTGAGGCCACCTTGTGTTGTGTGAAATGGTCTCATCTGTTTACTTGTTCATCTCCTCCAACTCCCGAGACACAGAAGCTGACCCTGTTTCGCTTATCGGTGTATCTCCAGCACCTGGAAAAATGCCTGGCACATAGCAGGTACTCAATAAATACTTTACTCAATCAGCTAATTAACTCATTTATTAATCAAGTAACTATCAATTCATTCATTAATATCACTTCATTGAATTCCTTAAGGCCTTCAACAGCCTTCAGCTGTGCAGTTGCCTTTTCTTAAATGACTTTTGTAGTTCTCAGAAATTAGCCAGTTAACTAAAATCTGTGGTCTGCCTGGCCCTGACACCCTCCCCCACTTCCTTGATACTGACCTGCCTTGACCATCTCACTCAGTCTAACTCTGATTCATGACCAAGTCTTCAAGGTCCAAATGTACGTGGTGCTTACCCAAGAAGGCTGCAAGGCCATGGTTGGAGAGCCCTCATGTCACGCCATGCTGTCACTCAACGAGAGAGAAGGGCAGAGATGACAGGGTGCTGAGACACGTGAGCCGCCTTGGCCTTGCTGAGGGGAGTCACTTCCGGCGGCAGGGAGGGCAGCTGAAGGAGGGAAAAAAAGACTTCGTCATGTTTGAGGGAGAGGTCCTGCCCTGGGGAAAGTCAAAGATACAGAAGAAAAGAAAGAGTACTGATAACAAAACATGATCAACATGGTGTCACGGGGCTCCTGGAAAATCAAGTCAGATGCTTTTCCTCCTCTGCTCAGCATCCTCTCGTGATCAAAGATGGAGAATGAGTGTAGGCAAAGACCTGGAGGGGTTGGAAGCTTCATGAGGTGCTCGTGGGATTGTAAAATGGTGCAGCCTCAAAAGGTAAACATAGGGGTCCCCTAAGACCCAGCAGTTCCACTCCTGGGTGTGTGCCCAGGAGAGAGGAAAGCGCGTGTCCACATGGAAGCCTGGATGCAAATGTTCACAGCAGCCAAGCAGCGAAAACAACCGCCACCCCCATCAGCTGGTGAACAGGCAAATAAAATGTGGCATAACCACACACTGGAATATGACTCAGCATGAAAGGGAATGAAGTGCTGACGCATGCTACACCATGGATGAACCTTGAAAACACTGATAAGTGAAAGAAGCCAGACACAAAGGCCACATATATGATTCCGCTTATATAAAAATGTCCACAGTAGGTAGATCTATGCAGACAAAAAGTAGACCAGTGGTTGCCAGGGGCTGGGGAAAATGAGGAGTGACTGTTACAGGTTTGGGTTTCATTTTGGAGTGGTGAAAATGTTCCAAAAGTGATGGTAAAAGTGGTGGTAATGATGGTTGCACAACTCTGTGAATATACAAAAAGCCATTAAATTGCACACTTTATTTACTTTTATTTTTTAAGAGACAGGGTCGGCCGGGCGCGGTGGCTCAAGCCTGTAATCCCAGCACTTTGGGAGGCCGAGACGGGCGGATCACGAGGTCAGGAGATCGAGACCATCCTGGCTAACATGGTGAAACCCTGTCTCTACTAAAAAATACAAAAAAACTATCCAGGCAAGGTGGCGGGCGCCTATAGTCCCAGCTACTCGGGAGGCTGAGGCAGGAGAATGGCCTGAATCCGGGAGACAGAACTTGCAGTGAGCTGAGATCTGGCCACTGCACTCCAGCCTGGGCGACAGAGCAAGACTCCGTCTCAAAAAAAAAAAAAAAAAAAAAGAGACAGGGTCTCGCTCTGTCACCCAGGCTGGAGTGCAGTGGTGTAATCTCCCTAAAGCCTTGAAACCATCCTCCCGCCTCAGCCTCCTGACTAGCTTGGATGACAAGTATATGCCACCATGCACACCTGTTTTCATTTTTGTTGGGACAGGGTCTCGCTTTGTTGCCCAGGCTGCTCTCAAAATCCTGGTCATCCTCCCACCCTGGCCTCCCAAAGTGCTGGGATTACAAGTGTGAGCCATCATGCCTGGCCAAATTATATACTCTAAATGGGTGAATGTATGATATGCAAATTATATCTCAATAAAAACTGTTATTTTAAAGAAATGGCCAAGCATGGTGGCTCATGCCTATAATCCCAGTGATTTTGGAGGCTGAGGCAGGAGGATCCCTTGAGGCCAGGAGTTCGAGACCAGCCTGGGCAACATAGCCAGACCCCATCTATATAAAAAAATAAAAAATTAGACAGGTAAGGTGGCACGTACCTCTAGTTTCAGCTACTGAGGAGGCTGAGGTGGGAGAATCATGTGAGCCCAGGAAGTCGAGGCTACGGTGAGTGAGTTATGATTGTGCCACTGCACTCCAGCCTGGGCAACACAGTGAGATCCTGTCTCTCAAGAAAACAAAAAGAAAGAAACCTTTCTGTGGCTCCCACCTCATTCACCGTAAAAGTCAAAGCCCTCACCATGGCCCACAAGATCACCACATCTCATGCTAGAGAGACAAAGTCAAAACACACCCAGATCGGCACATCTCCCTGACCTCATCCCCCTCCCTCCCCTTGCCCACTCTGCTCCAGCCACACCCTCCTCCCTGGAACTCCTCCACCTGCCGCCCGGCTGGTGCCCCAGAACCTTTGCACTCCCTGGTCCCGTCCTGGAATGCTCCTCTCCCTAACACCCAGGAGGCTTACCCTCCCTTCCTTCAGGTCCATGCTCCAATGTCATCTTCTCAGCAATGACTGCCTTCCTGCCCACCCTTGGAAAGTTACAAACCACCCACAGGACCCTCCCTATCCCCCTTGGCTGCTGCATTTCTCTCTGTGCACCGACCGCCCTCCAGGGCAGGTGTTTGCTTGTTTGATTGGCTTCCTTCCTCTTCTAGGATGAAAAAAGCTCCATTGGGCAGGAATCTGCCTGTTTCACCCATTGCTGTGCCCCCAGCTCCTGAACATCACGTGGCCCACAGTAGGCCCTTGGTCAGTGTGTGTGGATGAATCACATCTACCAGAATCCAAGGTAAAAGCTTGCCTCTGCTGCCGGGCCATGCGGCTGCCTGGCGTGGTGGCCTGGGGCAAGTTGCTCAGCCTCTCTGTGCCCCGGCTCCCTTATCAGTGGCTCGGGCATGGTCTGAGTCATGCCTGCACCCTAGGGTGGTCATGAGGATTACATGGGCTCATCCTGGTCATATGCTTCCCGAGGTGACTGTGTGAGGCGGAGCCAACACCCCCTGCAGGCAGCCGCATGCCCTGTGCCCCACCCCAGCCTGGGAAGAATCACTCTCGTCCCCAGGGGCAACAGAACACACTGCAGGGAAGCTGAAGGGCTTCCTTAAAGGAGGCACAGCTGGCTCCTGGCGGAGCAGAGAGCAGAGATGTGAACCAGTGACTTGGCACGAACATTACCACTACGCTGTTTGCTGAGGGAAAGGAAAAAGAGGAAGAAAGTGAAGGAAAGTGGAGAGACGGGGGTGAGAAAGGACAAAGTAAAAAGCAAAGGAAGAGGAAACTTTATTTTTTTTTTTTTCTTTTGAGATGGAGACTCGCTCTGTGGCCCAGGCTGGAATGCAGTGGTGTGATTTCGGCTCACTGCAACCTCTGCCTCCCGGATTCAAGCAATAATTCTCCCTGTCTCAGCCTCCCGAGAAGATGGGATTACAGGTGCATGCCACACGCCCGGCTAATTTTTTTTTTTTTTTTTCTGAGGCGGAGTCTTACTTTGTTCCCCAGGGTAGAGTGCAATGGTGTGATCTTGGCTCACTGCAATCTTCTCCTTCCAGGTTCAAGCAATTCTCCCGCCTTAGCCTCCCAAGTAGCTGGGATTACAGGCACCTGCCATCATGCCTGGATAATTTTTGTATTTTTGTGGAGACAGGATTTTACCATGTTGGTCAGGCTGGTCTTGAACTCCTGACCTCGGGTGGTCTGCCCACCTCGGTCCCCCAAAGTTCTGGGATTACAGGTGTGAGCCACTGCACCCAGCCAATTTTTGTATTTTTAATGGAGATTCCGTTTTACTATGTTGGCCAGGCTGGTCTCAAACTCCTGGGCTCAAGTGATCCACCTGCCGCAGCCTTCCTGAGTGCTGGGATTACAGGCGTGAGCCACCACACCTGGCCAGGAAAGCATTTTAGCCACATTTGCCACCTGGATCGCTGCTGGTGAGGGAGGAAAGAGAGCTCACGTGTGCCTGCTGGATTCAGTTCACACTGAGCTCCTACTCTGTGCTGGGCACTGTGTTGGGGGCTTGGGGACCCAGCAGGGACCATAAGCAAGCCCCTGGCCTCGCAAGTCCTACATGTTAATAGACAAGCAATAACAATGAGTGATAAACATCATCACTGGTGACTTTATAAAACGTTAGAGCTGTGGGCCCAGCATAGTGGCTCATACCTGTAATCCTAGCACTTCAGGAGGCCGAGGCAGGTGCTTTGCTTGAGCTCAGGAGTTCGAGGCCAGCCTGGCCAACACAGCAAACCCTGTCACTACAATAAACACACACACACACACACAAAGTAGCTGGGCATGGTGGCACGCACCTGTAGTCCCAGACACTCAGGAGGCTGAGGTGGGAGGATCACTTAAGCTCAGGAGGCAGGGGTTGCAGTGATCCAAGATGGCACCGCTGCACTCCAGCCTGGACGACAGAGCAAGACCCCATCTGAAAAAACAAAGCAAAACGATATTAGAGCTGTGCAATCCAATATAGTAGCCACCAGCCTTATGTGGCTATGGGCCACTTAACACGGGGCTAGTCTGACATGAGATATGCCGTGTCATATTCATCCCAGATTTCAAAGGCTTTGTAATGAAAACAGCATAAAATATCTCAACATTCTTATATTGATCACACATTGAAATGACACTATCTGATATCAAGGGTTGAATAATAGATACAAGTTAAATTAATTTCACCTGTTTCTTTTTACTTTTTAAAATGAGGCCCCTAAAATTCTTTTATATTTTTCTTCTTTCAGAACAGGTTCCTCTGTCATAAAATGTTTCAAATTGTGTGTGTGGTTTGTGCACGCTGCGTTTCCATGGGACAGGCAGTTAGAGGACGATGCATGCTTTAGGAGAAGAAACTCAATAGTGTAAATGCTACTGGGGGAGAGGGGTTGCTATTTAAATGGGGCGTTTGGAGACAGCCTCAGTGAGAAGGTGACATTTGGGCAAAGACCTGCAGGAAGTGCAGGAACATGTTGAGATCCAGGGAAGACCATTCCAGGCAGACGGAATAGCCAGGGCAACGGCTCTGAGGCCGGAGGTGCCTGCATAGATTTTCATCAGAATGTGAATCTCTCATGTTGCTGCAAGTGACTTTTTAGGAACTGTTTCTCTTCAGTAAGTCAAAATGCACCCTGCAATATTGTGAATATCAGAGAAGGTCTCCAGAGCCCCCAAACAGCCCCCTCCAGAAACTTAGCCTCTGCCCCTGGACTTTAGCCCCTGTGCTAGAGTCTGAACGTGTCCCCTGAAATTTGTACATTGAAACCGAATTACCATGTGATGGTATTAGGAGGTGGGGCTTTTGGGAAGTGATGAGGTCATGGGGGAAGAGGCCTCATTGATGGGACTAGGGCCCCTTACACACGAGGCTCCAGAGAGCTGCCTCTCCCCTTCCACCAGGCAAGGACGCAGAGAGAAGTTGCCATCGGTGAACCAGGACGCAGGGCCTCACCACCACCAAATCTGCTGGCACCTTGATCTTGGACTTCCCAGCCTCCAGAACTGTGAGAAATAGGTGTCCATTGTCTATGAGCTGCCCCAGTCTATGGTACTCTGTTTTAGAAGCCTGAACAGACTGAGAGAGGCCCTGTAAATCCTGTCTTCCTTCAAAATCACACCTGTCTGAGTCCCCGACCACTGACTTCCCTCAGGAGCCTTTCCTTTCTGACTCAGGGATAGCAATCAATCGTCACCTTTGTCCCTGGCCTTTGGGGACTCTGATATGTCCTCTCTGACAAGGACTAACCCTCCGACACAGACATGCTTTCCAGGACAAAGGTGCAAGTGTGTGGGGAGGACCCAGCTGGCAGCCGTGAGCTAATAGGCCGCCCCATGGGCCAGGTCACCAGAGAAGAGAAGTGCTATCAGCTCCCACTCTCAACAGCAGCTGGAGGAAGGAGGATGACTCCTACCCAGGACCCAGTAGGTTCCTCTGAGACCACCTGGTCCTATCCTAACTACCAGAGAAGGGATGGACCTGCTCAATCATTCATTCATTCATGTGGCAAATGCTGAGCACTCACTATGCATCAGGCCTACTGTGTGCTAGGGCCTGGGGGCAGATGGGGAAGAAGGCAGGCAGGTCCTCTCTGCCCTGGCCTTACTTTTTTTGAGACAGGGTCTGGTTCTGACACCCAAGCTGGAGCGCAAACTCACTGCAGCCTCCATCCCCTGGGCTCAAGCCATCCCCCTACCCTCAACCTCCTACAGGCATGTGCCACTACACCAGCCTTTTTTTTTTTTTTTTTTTTTTAAAGACAAGAGTCTTGCTCTGTCGCCCAGGCTGGAGGGCAGTGGCGTGATCTCAGCTCACTGCAACCTCCGCCTCCCGGGTTCAAGCGATTCTCTTGCCTCAGCCTCCCTCCCAAGTAGCTGGGACTACAGGCGCCCGCCACCACTCCCAGCTAATTTTTGTATTTTTTAGTAGAAATGGGGTTTCATCATGTTGGCCAGGCTGATCTCAAACTCCTGACCTCAAATGATCCACCCACCTCAGCCTCCCAAAGTGCTGGGATTACAGGTGTGAGCCACCACACCCAGCCAAGCTAATTTTTTTTAATTTTTATCTTTTTAAATAGAGAATGGGGGGGGGTCCCACTATGTTGCCCAGGCTGGTTTCGAACTTCTGGACTCAGGCGATCCTCCCTCCTAGACCTCCCAAAGTGCTGGGATTATAGGTGTGAACCACCACATCTGGTCTGCCCAGGCCTTTTTAGTAAGGGAGAGAGAGAGAGAGAGAGAGCAAGAGAGAGAGATTTATAAATATATTTATAAGCATATTTAAAGGAAATAAATAGATAATGATTATAGATGGTGCTAAGTGCTAATGAGAGAAATAAACAGGTAATGCCACAGGGAGATGGGGGCTGGAGTGGGGAGACCGGAAGGGTGAGAGCTGGGGAGGACATTTCTGGCAAATGAACCGGCAAGTGCAAAGGCGCTGTGTCAGGGAAGTGCTCACCCTGCCCGAGGAACAGATCATCAGGGACCACTGCGCCTTAGACGGTGCAGTCACCCCAGTTTATACCTCTTGCCCCAGTAGTATCATTAACAGCACCTCCAAGTCACTGCATGTTGGGGTGGCCTGTGACACCCCAACTGCAGTGAACTGAAACACACAGGCTGGCTGCAGCTCTCGAGCAAAGGTCACGGTCCCTGGAAGGCAGCCCTCTCTCGACTCCTCTCTCCTCCCGGGTTCCAGGCGACACTCCCTGCCCTCCTCCCCTCAGCCCCAGGGGTGGGAGCAGCTTCACTCTTCGTTTTGTTTTCCCTGCACCTTTGTATATATCCTCGAAGTCTCCAATTTCGAGTGTTCTCTCCACTTCCTGCTCAGACCACTGCAGGAACTGATTCTGTGGTGGGAAAGGAATTAGAGGAGAGAAAGAGAGGCTTAGAGGCAGCGTCCAACTGTTGGGGTAGAAGCCTGGAGGTAACAGCCGGCACAGTGGCTCATGCGTGTAATCCCAGCACTTTGGGAGGCCAACGCGGGAGGATGGCTTGAGGCCAGGAGTTCAAGACCAGTCTGAGCAACATGGTGAAATCCCCTCTCTACTAAAAATACACAAAATTAGCCGGGCTTGGTGGCATGTGCCTGTAGTCCCAGCTACTCGGGAGGCTGAGGCAGGAGAATCGCTTGAGCCCAGGAAGTAGAGGCTGCGGTAAGACATGATCGTGCCACTGCACTCCAGCCTGGGCAACAAGAGTGAAACCCTGACTCAAAAATAAAGAAAAAAAAAAGTAGGCTGTCTTTAGAAAAAAAAGAAAAAAAAAGAAGGTTGACTAGGCCGGGCGCGGTGGCTCAAGCCTGTAATCCCAGCACTTGGGAGGCCGAGACAGGCGGATCACGAGGTCAGGAGATCGAGACCAGCCTTGCCAACATGGTGAAACCCTGTCTCTACTAAAAATACAAAAATTAGCTGGGCGTGGTGGCAAATGCTGGTCAAAAACATGGGCGATCCCAGCACTTTGGGAGGCCGAGACAGGCGGATCATGAGGTCAGGAGATCGAGACCATCCTGGCTAACCCGGTGAAACCCTGTCTCTACTAAAAAATACAAAAAACTAGCCGGGCGAGGTGGCGGGCACCTGTAGTCCCAGCTACTTGGGAGGCTGAGGCAGGAGAATGGCGTAAACCCGGGAGGCGGAGCCTGAAGTGAGCTGCGATCTGGCCACTGCACTCCAGCCTGGGCAACAGAGCGAGACTCCATCTCAAAAAAAACAAAACAAACAAACAAACAAAAAACACGAGCACAAGTGAGCTAGGGGAATTCTTGGAAAGGTTTCATTGCTGATAAAAATGGACCAAGGAAGAGATGCTGCCTGTACGTGTCCTGTTGGATGAGATGCCCAGACAGAGGCAGCCACTGTGCCCTGCAGAAAATGCCAGAGCAGAGAGATGCAGAGAACCTGGCTCTTCTGGGATCCCCTTGACTACTGAAACTGAGAGCCGGTCGGCCATGGTGGCTCACACATGTAATCCCAGCACTTTGGGAGGCCGTGGCGGAAGGATTGCTTGAGGCCAGTCGTTCAAGACCAACCTGGCCAACATAGTGAGACCCTGTCTGTATTTTTAAAATAAAAATATAAATAAATAAAATTTAAAAAGAAATTGAGAACGCCAGGCCCAGTGGCTCATGCAAGTAATCCCAGCACTTTGGGAGGCCAAGGTGGAAGTATTGCTTGAGGCCAGTAGTTCAAATCCAGTCTGGCCAATATAGTGAGACCCTGTCTCTATTTTAAAACTAAAAAGGCTGGGCACAGTGTCTTATGCCTGTAATCCTAGCACTTTGGGAGGCCAAGACAGGTGAGTTCAGGAGTTCGAGACCAGTCTAGCCAACATGGCTAAACCCCATCTCTACTAAAAATACAAAAATTAGCCAGGTGTGGTGGCACATGCCTGTAATCCCAGCTACTCAGGAGGCTGAGACAGGAGAATCGCTTGAGGCAGAGAAGTGGAGGTTGCAGTGAGCCAAGATCGCACCATTGCACTGCAGCCTGGGCGACAGAGTGAGACCCCGTCTCAAAAAAAATGAAACCGAGAGCCCCAAAGCTGCCCTGCCTCAGGACTTCCCCTTATATGGAAATAATAAATATCTTTATTGTGAAACCACTTGGGTGCTTTCTAGGACTTTCAGCCAAAAGCAGTCTCAATGGCTACAGGTATAAACCCAGCTGAAAAATAGCCAGCAGCCACAATCAACAGCTTGATTGACTTTGTCCTTCAGTGAGTATTCACGGACTGCGCCCAGTGCAGCAGCACCGGGGACTGCAGCTCATGAAAAGGGGTTTCTTTCCTAGAGGCACACTCCAGGGGCTGCAGACAAACACCAAAGCAAGTCCAGGAATCAGCCACCAAAACAGCTGCAGATAATGTTCAATGCTGGCAAGAAACAAAACCCAGCGGTTTGAGAGAGAGCGAGTGAGGGTTTGGGTTCTCTGGGAAGGTGACATTTAACGGAGAACTGGATAAAGACCCAACCATGGGAAGACCCAGAGAGAGTATTCCAGGCGGAGGGCGTAGCACGCGCAAAGGCCCTGAGGTAGGAGTGAACTTTGTGCGTCGGAGGAACCGAACCAGGGAATGTGAGAGCATCACGATTGTGGCAGCAGCTTTCAAGAAAGTATCTAAAAACAAACAAAAGGTCCACAGTCCGAATTTCTTGCCTCCTTTTTTTTTTAGATGCAGCCTCAAACTCCTGGGCTCAGGTAATCCTCCCTAGTAGCTGAGACAACAGGCACCCG
>NW_012103587.1:1704988-1708828 GCF_000951045.1 Mandrillus leucophaeus
GATGCAGCCTCAAACTCCTGGGCTCAGGTAATCCTCCCTAGTAGCTGAGACAACAGGCACCCGCCACCATACCTGGCTCTGTCAGACTGTGACTGTCAGACCCTGTCTCTAATTAATTAATGCTCTTTAGTCCTGTTTTATTTTCATCGTCGTTCTGTTTTATTTTCGTCACACCCTGACATCGTCTGTCCTGACTTTTCACCACTTGTTTCCTCCATGTTTCTGCAGAGAAACACCACGAGGGCAAAAACCTTACCTGGCCTCACAGCTGAATCCCCAGCACCAGCACAGGGCCAGTGCATGCAAGGGGCGTGATGGTTTGTGGAATGAATGAATGAACGAATGAATGAATGAGGGACCTACCCCCACTGGAGGAAGTCAGGAAAGGCTTGCTGAGGAAGTGGTATCTGAAGTGGCATTGATGGGTGAGAAGGAGTTCGGCTGTTCACCCCGACTTTGGCCAATGATTAGAACTCCCTGGGGGCCAGCGCTTGTGGCCCGCACTCAGCGGTCTCCCAGGGTCTGGGTCGGGCACAGGGGTTGGTGTGTGTTGAAACTCCCTGTGTGATTCTCATATGCACACTAGGCTGAGAGCCGTTCATCGGGGGTCTTGGTTCTCCTCCAGGTGTTCTCCAGGGCAGCAGCACCAGGCCACCTGGGAATGTGATAGAAATGCAGGTTTTCAGGCCAGTCGTGGTGGCTCACGCCTGTAATCCCAGCACTGTGGGAGGCCAAGGCTGGAGGATAACTTGAGCCCAGGAGTTTGAAACCAGCCTGGGTAACATAGTGAGATACCATCTCTACAAAAAAACATTGTTTTAATTAGCCAGTCATGGTGGCAAGTGCCTGTAGCCCCAGCTACTCAGGAGGCTGAGGTGGGAGGATCTCTTGAGCCTGGGAGGTCAAGGCTGCAGTGAGCCATGTCCACACCACTGCACTCCAGCCTGAGCAATAGAGCAATAGCCTCTCTCAAAAAAAAAAAAAAAAAAAAAGAAAGAAAGAAAGAGAAAGAGAAAGGAAGGAAGGAAGGATGGAAGGAAGGAAGAAAGGGAGGGAGGGAGGGAGGGAAGGGAAGGGAGGAAGGAAGGAAGGAAGGAAGGGAAGGAAAGAGAGAAAAGAAAAGGGAAAAGAAAAGAAAGAGAAAGAGAAGGAAAGAAATAAAAGAAAGGAAAGAAGGGAGGGAGGGAGAAGGAAGGAAGGGAAGGAAAGAGAGAAAAGAAAAGGGAAAAGAAAAGAAAGAGAAAGAGAAGGAAAGAAATAAAAGAAAGGAAAGAAGGGAGGGAGGGAGGAAGGAAGGAAAGAAGGAAAGAAAGAAAGAAAAGAAAGGAAAGAAGGAAGGAAGGAAGGAAGTCAGGCAAGCAGATTCTGAGTCCTCACCCCAGACCTGTGACTCAGACACTGGGGAGTAAGGCCCAGGAATCTGCATTTTCACAAACCCTTCAGGGGCTTCTGACTCACTCTGGAGTGATGGGTGGAACAGAATCTTCCAGAAGGACAAATGCTTTCAGCCATGCCTAGTGTCAGAGGCAGGAGCTCCCACACTTACGGGCTACCTGGATCCTCACCAAGACAGGTCCTAGACTGTCTCTGAGACTATCTTTTCCCTTGAGACAGCTGAGAGCTGGAGCAGCTTCAGATGCCTCTGGATCCTGGGACCTTGAACTTCAACTCGAACTTGGCTCTAAGGTGTCGCCCTCAGTGAGAGTTAGCGCAGTTGTACCCTGGCTCCATGAGTGGGTGGACAGGGGGCCTTGCTCACTCCTTCCTCCCCAACCTGCCCCACAGGGAAGAGAGAGAGGTTGTCAGGTGAGAAGGAGTTTGTTTCAACAGTGTATTTATGGGTCCCAAGAACTGAGGATCAAGTTTCTGAAATACTAGCCGGAGGATGTCCCTCTTCGAGAAAAAGAGAAAAAGAACACCGCAGTTACCCCAGCTTTGTTATTTATGTAACAGTAGCAGGGCATTTGAGTTCTTTCTCTTTTCATCCTACTTCCACTCCCCACACTAACATTTCTAATCACTAACATTTCTCTTGTTTTGATGTTTTTTGCATCCTTTCATTCTCCCCATCTGAGGTGGGTAGAATTGTGTCCCTCCAAAAAATGATATGCCCAAGTCCTAGGCCCCTGGTCCCTGTGATTGCAGCCTTATTTGGAAACAGGGTCTTTGCAGATGCAATTAAATCAAGAGGAGGGCCTGCAGGATTCGGGCGGGCCCTGATCCAATAGGAAAGGGGTCCTTATAAGAAGAGGGACATCGGGCTGGACGCGGTGGCTCACGCCTGTAATCCCACACTTTGAGAGGCTGAGTTGGGCGGATCACCTGAGGTCAGGAGTTCGAGACCAGCCTGCCCAACATGGCAAAACCCCGTCTCTACTAAAAATACAACAAATTAGCTGGGCCTGGTGGCAGGTGCCTGTAATCGCAGCTACTCAGGAGGCTGAGGCAGGAGAATCATTAGAACCCGGGAGGCGGAGGTTGCAGTGAGCCAAGATTTTGCCATTGCACTCCAACCTGGGCAACAAGAGCAAAACGGCATCTCAAAAAAAAAAAAAAAGAAGAAGATCTTGTCACAGAGGCACATACAAAATGTCATGTGCCATCGAGGCAGAGATTGCAGTGCTGTATCTACAAGCCAAGAAATGCCGGGGGCTGCTGGCCCTCAGAGGTTGAAGGAGGCAGCAAGGCTCCTCCCCACCCCAGGCTTCAGAGGGCTCTGCTGACACCTTCGTTTCTGATTTCTGCCCTCCAGAAAGGTAAGAAATGCATTTCTGTTGTTCTAAGCCACCCAGTTGGTGGCACTTTGTCCCGCAGCCCCACAGGACTGACGTACCCTCTCCACCCTCTTCCTTTAGCCCAGCGAGAGTTCTTGCGCTTGGGCAAACAGCAGAGCCACCTGGAGGTTTAGTGGAACCCAGAGGGCTGGCCCCACCCCTGGAGCGCCTGATTCGGTAGGTCTGGGTGGGCCTGATAACTGCATTTTCAGCAAGTTTCCTGAGCTCGCTGGTGCTGCTGGTCTGCGGACCACACTTTGAGAACTGCTGATCCAGATCACACCATCTCCTGCCTGGATGACAGCTCCAGTCCCCTAACTGGCCGGAACCCTCTCCCCTCCCCGCTTCCCCCTCCACCGGCAGGCAGGCTGAGCTTCCTAAAACACCTAGGAAATAGTCCCTCCCCAATGTGGAACCTCCAGGGGCCTCTCACGGTCTGCAGGACAAAGTCCAAACACCTTCGCAGGCCACTGCAGTTGCCTGGTCTCAGCTGGGGTGCTCAACACAGACTCCCCACCCACCCCCAGGCACAGGAAGGAGGGAGAAAGAGATGCTTTCAAGAATTGTTTTTGTTTTAATTTATCAAACAATTGTGAATAGATATAGTGTTAGTTTGCTAGGGTTGCCATACAAAACACCACAAACCCGGCAGCTTAAAGCAACAGAAAGCCGGGCGCAGTAGCTCATACCTGCAATCCCAGGTCTTGGGGAGGCCGAGGTGGGAGGATCACTTGAGTCCAGGAGTTCAAGAGCAGCCTGGGCAACATGGCCAAACCCCATCTCTACAAAAAATGCAAAAATTACCCAGGTGTGGTGGTGCATGGCTGTACTCCCAGCTCCTTGGGAGGCTGAGGTGGGAGGATTACCTGAACCCAGGGAAGTTGAGGCTGCAGTGAGCTGAGATTGTGCCACTGCATTCTAGCCTGGGTGACAGAGTGAGACCGTCTCAAAAAAACAAAAAGATATAAATAAACAGAAAGTTTACTCTCTGGAAGTTCTGGAGGCTGGAAGTCTGAGATGGGGATGTCTGCAGGGCCACGCTCCCTCCGAAGGCTCCGAGGCTCCT
>NW_012103587.1:1710523-1712368 GCF_000951045.1 Mandrillus leucophaeus
AATAGGCCATGCGCAGTAGCTCACGCCTGTAATCCCAACACTTTGGGAGGCCGAGGCAGGCGGATTACTTGAGGCCAGGAGTTCAAGACCAGTCTGGCCAACATAGCAAAACCCTGTCTCTACTAAAAATACAAAAATTAGCTGGACTTAGTGACACATGCCTATAATCCCAGCTACTCAGGAGGCTGAGGCAGGAGAATAGCTTGAACCCAGGAGGCAGAGATTACAGTGAGCTGAGATCATGCCACTGCACTCCAGCCTGGGCAACAGAGTGAGACTCTGTCTCAAAATAAATAAATACATAAATAAAACCAGGTAAAACATTGAAATATATATATACAGTATGTGTGTGTATATATATATACACACACACACAATATATAATTATATAGATATACATAATTATTTTTAGAGATGGGGCCTCGCTCTGTCACCCAGGCTGGAGTGCAATGATGCGATCATAGCTCACTGCAGCCTCTACATCCTGGGCTCAAGCGATCCTCTCAGTTCAGCCCTCAGAGTAGCTAGGACGGGACTACAGGTGCACGCCTCCATGCCTGGCTGATTTTTTTTTTTTTTTTTAAACAGAGTCTTGCTCTGTCACCCAGGCTGGAATGCAGTGGAGCGATCTCTGTTCACTGCAACCTCCACCTCCTGGGTTCAAGTGATCCTCGTGCCTCAATCTCCCAAGTAGCTGGGATTGTAGGCGCCTGCTACCACACCAGCTGACATTTCTTTATATTTGTAGTAGAGACAGGGTTTTGCCATGTTGGCCAGGCTGGTCTCAAACTCCTGGCCTCAAGTGATCTACCTACCTTGGCCTCCCAAAGCACTGAGATTACAGGCATGAGCTGTCATGCCTGGTCTGATTTTTTTTTTTTAATTTTGTTGAGATGGGGTCTTGCTGTGTTTACCAGGGTGGTCTCGAATTCCTGGCCTCAAGCAATCCTCCCACCTCAGCCTGCCAAAGTGCTGGGATTACTGGCATGAGCCACAGTGCCTGACCCCCTCGTTATTTTTTATTTCTAAAATTTTCCTGGCAATTTTCCGTTATTCACATCTTTTGGTGAACTTGGGCACCATTTTCTCAAACCTCCCAAAATGTTGTGTTGGTATTTTAATGGGGATTGCATGGATTTCTAGTTAAATTTAGCAAGCTCTTGGCATCTTTCCAAAGCTGATTCTTCCTCTCTAAGAAGAAAGACTGTATTCCCATGAATGTAAGTCTCTTTTTATATTTCAACAATAGTATAATTTTTTTAAAGGTTTTTACGTTTGTATCCTCTACACTCCTTGGGAAGTTTGTTGTTAAATATTTTCTCATTACAGTTGCTATTGTAAACAAGATCTTTTCTTTCATTAGAAGTAAAGTGGCTGGGCGCGGTGGCTCACGCCTGTAATCCTAGCACTTTGGGAGGCTGAGGCGAGCGGATCACAAGGTCAAGAGATTGAGACCATCCTGGCCAATACGGCAAAACCCCGTCTCTACTAAAAATACAAAAATTAGCTGAGTGCAGTGCTGCACACCTGTAATCTCAGCTACTTGGGAGGCTGAGACAGGAGAATCACTTGAACCCAGGAGGCAGAGGTTGCAGTGAGCTAAGATTGTGCCCCTGCACTGCAGCCTAGGCAACAGAGCGAGACTCAGTCTCAAAAAAAAAAAAAAGTAAAAATCAAAGTTGTATTAAAAAGGGCCAGGTGCAGTGGCTCACACCTGTAATCCCAGCACTTCAAGAGGCCGAGGTGGGCAAATCACCTGAGGTCAGGAGTTTGAGACCAGCCTGGCCAACATGGCGAAACCCTGTCTCTACTAAAAATACAAAAATTAGCTGGGCATGGTGGCGG
>NW_012103587.1:1713113-1716114 GCF_000951045.1 Mandrillus leucophaeus
AGTCCCAGCTACTCGGGAGGCTGAGGCCGGAGAATGGCGTGAACCCGGGAGGCGGAGCTTGCAGTGAGCTGAGATCCCGCCACTGCACTCCAGCCTGGGCGACAGAGCGAGACTCCGTCTCAAAAAAAAAAAAAAAGAGAAAAGAGAAATATGAGCCAGGCGTCACGCCTGTAATCCCAGCACTTTGGGAGGGAGTCAGCCTGGCCAAGATGGTGAAACCCCGTTTCTACTAAAAATACAAAAATTAGCCGGGCGTGGTGGCGGGGGCCTGTAATCCCAGCTACTCGGGAGGTTGAGGCAGAAAATTGCTTGAACCCAGGAGGCGGAGGTTGCAGTGAGCCAAGATCACGCCGCTGCACTCTAGCCTGGGCAACAGAGCGAGACTCTGTCTCAGAAAAAAAAAAAAAGAAAAGAAAAAAGGAATATGGTAATTGGGGAGCAATTAAAAAATCTTCCCCACACTGTCCCACTTTCGGCCTCACCCTCATCAATAACTGGCACACTGTAGACACAAATTGCAGAGAGAAATTTTATGATGGGTAGTAGTTCTGGATTCTTTCTGTGGTCTCATTTTCACGTTCTTTGGAGTTTCTGAAAAATAAAGAACTGAAATTAGAGTTTTTCCCAGCATCGAGCTGACAGGAGGAACTGAGTTCTTATTAAGTGGAGCAAAACAAGAACTCTTGTATTCCCACAGAACAGACGCTAATGCTGTTCAGAGAAAATGGCTTTCTCCTTTAAAAAATAACCTCTTTGGGGCCAGGTTATGGTGGCACATGCCTGTAATCCCAGCACTTTGGGAGGTTGAGACAGGAGGATCACTTGAGCCCAGGAGTTCGAGACCAGCCTGGGCAGCACAGTGAGACCCCTTCTGTACAAAAAATACAAAATACAAAAATAAGCCGGGTGTGGTGGTGCATGCCTGTGGTCCCAGCTACTCAGGAGGCTGAGGTGGGAGGATCACTTGAGCCCGGGAGGTAGAGGTTGCAGCAAGCTATGATCACACCACTGCAATCCAGCCTGGGCGACAGAGCAAGACCCTCTATCAAAAGAACAACAACAACAAAAAGAAATAACTTCTCAAATCAAGACAGAGCTGGCTGGGCGCGGTGGCTCACACCTGTAATCCCAGCACTTTGGGAGGCCAAGGCGGGCGGATTACCTGAGGTCAGGAATTTGAGACCAGCCTGGTTAACATGGTGAAACTCCATCTCTACTAAAAATACAAAATTAACCGGGCGTGGTGGCGCATGCCTGTAATCCCAGCTATTCAGGAGGCTGAGGCAGGAGAATCACCTGAACCCGGGAGGCAGAGGTTGCGGTGAGCTGAGATCATGCCATTGCACTCCAGCCTGGGCAATAAAGAGTGAAACTCCGTCTTAAAAAAAAAAAAAATCAAGACAGAGCCTTCATAAACCTTCATGAAAGGAGGGCCGAGGAGCATGGCTGGGATCTTTGCCAGCATGCGGGCTGTGTTCCTCCCAGCAGTCTTTAGGAATTATCCACTCCAACTCCCTTGTCTTACCAATGGGGATACTGAGGCCCCCAGAGACCACTCATAGCCAAGGTTCATTTTGCATAAAAACAAATTGCACAATTGTCTGTGGAAATGTTACATTAGAAAACTCAAAGAAAATCACCAGAAAGCTATACATCAAACTGGTAATAGAGGTTGCCTCTGGGGAGGGAAGTCAAGGCAGGGCAAGACTTACTTTTTGCCAAAACCCCTTTTATACGTAGTGATGGCTTTCTTTTCTCTCTCTGTCTCCCTGTCTCTCTCTCTCTCTCTCTCTCTTTCTCTCTCTCTCCCTCTTTTTATTTTTATTTTTATTTTATTTTTATTTTTATTTTTGAGATGGAGTCTCGCACTGTCGCCTAGGCTGGTGTACAGTGGTACGATCTCAGCTCACTACAACCTCTGCCTCCCAGGTTCAAACAATTCTCCTGCCTCAGCCTCCTGAGTAGCTGAGACTACAGGCGTATGCCACCATGCCCAGCTAATTTTTTGTATTTTTAGTAGAGACGGGGTTTCACTATGTTGGCCAGGCTGGTCTCAAACTCCTGATCTCGTGCCATTTAAAATGGCAAGAAGTTTATTGTGATGGCTCATGCCTACAATCCCAGCATTTTGGGAGGCCAAGGTAGATATAGCACTTGATATGAGTTCAAGACCAGCCTGGGCAACATAGTAAGACTCTTCCTCGGGAAGACCCACCTCGGCCTCCCAAAGTGCTGAGATTACAGGCGTGAGCCACCGTGCCCGGCCCTCTCTCCCTCTCTTGAGATAGGGTCTGGCTCTGTCGCACAGGCTGGAGTGCAGTGGTGTGATCTGGGGCGTCAGTGCAACCTCTGCCTCCCGGGTTCAAGAGATCCACCTCAGCCTCCCAGGTAGCTGGGACAACAGGTGTTCGCCACCACACCTGGCTAATTTTTTTAAAATTTTTTATAGAGACAGGGTCTTGCCATGTTGCCCAGACTAGATTCAAACTCCTGGACTCAAGTGATCCTCCTGCTTTGGCCTCCCAAAGTACCGGGATTACAGGCATTAGCCACCATGCCTGGTCAGGGATGGTTTTAAAGCATTTATGAATTCTGTAATCCCACCACTTTGGGAAACTGAGGAGGGTGGATCACTGAGGTCAGGAGTTCGAGACCAGCCTGGCTAACATGGCAAAACCCTGTCTCTACCAAAACTACAAAAAATCAGCCGGGGGTGGTGGCACACACCTGTAGTCTCAGCTACTTGGGAGGCTAAGGCAGGAAAATTGCTTAAACCTGGGAGGCGGAGGCTGCAGTGAGCAAGATCACACCACTGCCCTCCAGTCTGGGCAACAGAGCAAGACTCCAGTTCAAAAAAAAAACAAAACACTTGTGAATTCTTTAACATTTCTTCATAAAAAGGCAGAGCCGACCGGGCGCGGTGGCTCAAGCCTGTAATCCCAGCACTTTGGGAGGCCGAGACGGGCGGATCACGAGGTCAGGAGATCGAGACCATCCTGGC
>NW_012103587.1:1716474-1717749 GCF_000951045.1 Mandrillus leucophaeus
CCTCAGCTTCCCGAGTAGCTGGGACCACAGGGATGCACACCATGCCCAGCTTTTTTGTTTTTTTTTTAAGATAGAGTTTCACTCTTGCTGCCTAGGCTGGAGTGCAGTGGCGCCATCTCAGCTCACTGCAACCTCCGCCTCCAGGGTTCAAGTGATTCTCCTGCCTCAGCCTCCCAAGTAGCTGGGATTACAGGCACCCACCACTACACCTGGCTAATTTTTGGTATTTTTAGTAGAGACGGGGTTTCACCCTGTCGGCCAGGCTGGTCTCAAACTCCTGACCTCAGGTGATCTGCCCGCCTCGGTCTCCCAAAGTGCTGGAATTACATGAACCACTGTGCCTGGCCTGTTTTTTTATTATTGTTTGTAGAGACAGGGTCTCCCTATGTTGTCCAGGCTGGTCTCCAGCTCCTGGGCTCAAGTGAACCTCCCACCTCTGCCTCCCAAAATGCTGGGATTATAGGTATGTGCCCCTGCACCTTGTCCCATGGCAGATATTGATCATAATAATAGCTAATATTCATCAAGACTGAACTTCATGCATGGCAGTGTTCTAACTGTTTTACATTTTAATTCATTGAATCCCCACATTCACCTCTGGAGTTAGAACCAATATTATGTCTACTTTTCAGATGAGGAAACTGAGGCACAGAGAAATAAAGTAACTTGTTCAAGGTCACACAGGGACACAGGGAGGGAGTAACCAGGCCCGAATTTGAACCTGAGTTGTCAGATGCTGGAGTCTGAGCTTCACAAAATCCAAGAGAAACAGAAAGAACAGAAAGGCCTATTAGATGAAAGCGAGGCCCTCCCTCACCCCCGACACCTGTTCTCCTCTTGCAAAATTTGGAAAACATTTGGTGATTAATGTTCTGCAAAAGCAAAGAGCAGAGAGTACGAGATCATCAAAGCACTGTCAGACTGGCTTTTACCCACCTCACTGTGGAGTGGGCGGGTTATTTTGAATTCCAGCGGAGCGGTGGGGTCCTTCCTTATCTTCAGGGGATACGTTCCAAGATCCCTAGTGGACGCCTGAGACCTGAGATAGCACTGAACCCGGTATAGACTGTTTTCCCCATGATAAAATTTAATTTATAATATAGGCACAGTAAGAGATTAACAACAATAACTAATAATAAAATAGGCCATGCGCAGTAGCTCACGCCTGTAATCCCAACACTTTGGGAGGCCGAGGCAGGCGGATTACTTGAGGCCAGGAGTTCAAGACCAGTCTGGCCAACATAGCAAAACCCTGTCTCTACTAAAAATACAAAA
>NW_012103587.1:1722843-1728101 GCF_000951045.1 Mandrillus leucophaeus
AAAAAAAAAAAAAAAAAAAAAAGGCAGAGCCTACTATGCATCAAAGGACACAATCAACAGAATTCCTTCTACGGAATGGGAGAAATTATTTGCAAATCATATATCTAACAAAGGATGAATATGCTAAAACTCATCAACAAATAACCTAATTTTTAAAATGGCAAAAAATTTATTGTGATGGCTCATGCCTACAATCCCAGCACTTTGGGAGGCCAAGGTAGATAGAGCACTTGATATGAGTTCAAGACCAGCCTGGGCAACATAGCAAGAATCCATCTTTCCAAAAAATGAAAAAATTAGCCAGGTGTGATGGTGAGTGCTGTAGTCCCAGCTACAGGCTGAGGCAGGAGGATCACTTGAGCCTGGGAGACTGAAGCTGCAGTGAGCCGTGAGCAGCCACTGCACCCCAGCCTGGATGACAAAGCAAGGCCCTATCTCAAAAACAAACAAACAAACAAAAAGCAACATGGCGGGGGCAGGTGTGGTGGCTCATGCCTCTCATCCCAGCACTTTGGGAGGCTGATGTGGGAGGATCGCTTGAGCTCAGGAGTTTGAGACCAGCCTGGCCAACATAGTGAAAGCCCCATCTCTATAAAAATACAAAGAAAATTAGCTGGGTGTGGTGGTGTGTGCCTGTGGTCCCAGCTACCCAGGAGGCTGAGGTGGAGGTTGCAGTGAGCCAAGATCACACCACTGTACTCTAGCCTGGGCGACAGAGCGAGAACCTGACTCACAAAAAAAAAAAAAAGAAAGAAAGGAAAAGCAGGAGGGGACAAAATACTTGAATAGTCTTGTCTCCAAAGATGATATACAAATGGCCAATAAGCAAATGAAAAGATGAACATCACTCATAACCAGAAAAATACGAATTGAAACCACAGTAAGATATCATCTCACACCCGTCCACAGGGCTACTTCCAAAAACCAAAAAGTAGGCCGAGTGCAGTGGCTCATGCCTGTAATCCCAGCACTTTGGGAGGCTGAGGTGGGAGGATCACTTGAGGCCAAGAGTTTGAGACCAGCCTGGGCAACATGGCAAGATGCCGTCTGTACCAAAAAAATATAAAAATCAGCCAGGCATGGTGGCATGCACCAGTAGTCTCAAATTCTCTTGAGGCTGAGGCAGGAGGATCACTTGAGCCCGGGAGGTTGAAGCTGCAGTGAACCGAGATGGCGTCACTGCACTCCAGCCTGTGCAACAGAGCAAGACCCTGCCTCAAGAAAAAAAATTAAATTAAATTACATTACATTACATTAAAAAGTGGCCGAACGCAATGGATCACACCTACAATCCTAGCACTTTGGGAAGCCAAAGTGGGAGGATCACTCAAGTCCGGGAGTTCGACACCAGCCTGGCCAACATGGTGAAACCCGTCTCTACTAAAAATACAAAAGTTAGCTGGGCATGATGGTGGGTGCCTATAATCCCAGCTACTCGGGGGGCTGAGGCAGGAGAATCACTTGAACCTGGGAGGCAGAGGCTTCAGTGAGCCCAGATCATGCCACTGCCCTCCAGCCTGGGCAACAGAGCAAGACTCCCTCTCAAAAAAAAAAATTAATTAAAAAGTGGCATTTAGTATATTCACAGTGTTGTATAACCACCACCTCTACCTAGTTTCAGACATTTTTATCACCCCAAAATAAAACCCCGTACCCATTAAACACTCCCTCCTCATGCCCCTCCTCCAGCCTCTGGCAGCCACTCATCTGCTTTCTGTCTCTGTGCGTCTGCCTGTTCTGGATATTTCCCATAAATGAAGTCATACAATATGTGACCTTTTTGTCTCTTCTTGTATTTAAAAAATCAACTATTGTTGACATTTGAAAAGTTGTTTATGTTCCTACCCAACTACCATTCCTATTACTCCATCTTGAGAACTAATTAAGAATGGTTTGAAGTTAGGAAGGATGCTTTGGGAAGATAACAAGACTCAAAACTATAACAGAAATAGCTTACCAAGATAGAAAAAAATATATTATTATTCATTCCTTATTTAGTCTACACGTATTTATTGAGCACCTACTATCGTCAAGCACTGTTCTGGGCACTGGGATACAGCGGTGAAACAGAGGAGGCCCCTGCTTGTGGAGAATGCTGGAGACTTAAGTAAATACCAGGGAGCCAAAAGGGCTAAGTAAAGAAGTAAAACAGATAGTAGGATTAGGCAGGACCTGATGGCAACCTTAGGTTGGGAGGCCAGGGAAGGCCTCTCTGAGTTAAACTAACCTGGAAATGACAAAATAGGCCTGCCACTCAAAGCTGGGAAAAGATTTGCAGGCAGAGGAAACAGTGCATGAAAATGTCAAGAGCCACGGAGACTGAGGCTGCATATGCTTTAACTGGTGGTCAAGGGAAGGGGAGGGAGGGAATGGTGCCCTCAGGGAGGACAGCAGTGTTTTCTGTAGCCACGAGGCCAACAGTAGAGGGAAGCGACCTCTCCCTTGGTGTGGGTAAAGCTGGGAATTGGCAACATGTTTCTGGAGGACAGATTGGCAACAGTCAGAAAGTTTTAAAATTTGCAAACTGCTGGGTGTGGTGGCTCTTGCCTATAATCCCAACACTTTGGGAGGCTGATGTGTGGGTGGATTGCTTGAGCCCAGGAGTTTGAGACCAGCCTGGATAACATGGTGAGACCCTCATCTCTACAAAATAGTTAAAAATTAGCCAGGTGTGATGGTGCGTGCTTGTGGTCCCAGCCACTGGGGAGGCTGAGGCTGGAGAGTCACTTGAGCCCAGGGCAGTTGAGGCTGCAGTGAGCTGTGATCGCACCACTGCACTCCAGCTTGGGGGACAGAGTGGGACCCTATCTCAAAAAAAAAAAGTGTATATATATATACACACACACACACACACATGCTCTGAACTAGCTCTGAGCTTCCATTTGTAGGATACTCAAGTGACAATGAAATGAGGACGATAAGGGAACGGCTAAGAAAGGAGCGGCTTAGACTCTGCCTGGGGTGGGGCCTGGGTTGATCAAGGAGCTTTCTGTTAGCTACTGTAAAAAGTCATGAACATAGTGACTTAAAACAACACAAATTGATTATCTTCTCATTATCTTTTGTTTCTGGAGGTCAGAAGTCCAAAACGGTTCCACCTGGCTAAAGTCAAGGAGTCTAGGGGACAATCCGTTTCTTCACCTTTTTCAGCTTCTAGAGGTCGCCTGCAACTCTTGGCTCATGGCCCCCTCCTCCACCCACAAAGCGCATCACTCCAGCCGCTGCCTCTGTCTCCATGTCACCTTCTTCCCCACGACTGACTCCTGTGTTCCTCTCATAAGGACCCTTGTGGTTATATCAACCCACCAGGTAAGCCCCAGGTCATCTCCCAATCTCGGCACCTTTGATTTAATCCCAAAGCAACACAGTCACAGGTCCCAGAAAATTAGGATGTAGACATCTTTGGAGGGGCCATTGTTCAGCCTACCATAGAGGGCCTCTTTGATGGGTAAAATCTGAGTCAAAACCAAATAACTGAGAAAAAGTCACCCATGAGAGCAGAGCATTCTGGGTAGGGGTGGGCAGCAAGTGCAAAGGGCCTGTGGCAGGAGCTGGTTTGGCAGTTGGAGCACAGACCGTGAGACAGACAATGGCACCAGGGACGGGCCCAGGGCAGCTAGACCTTGTGGTCTGCAGTGA
This sequence comes from Mandrillus leucophaeus, assembly GCF_000951045.1. NCBI lineage: Eukaryota > Metazoa > Chordata > Mammalia > Primates > Cercopithecidae > Mandrillus > Mandrillus leucophaeus. The sequence goes on from NW_012103587.1 coordinate 1,726,483, forward strand.
GGTATCATCTTTCCTTCTGCTCAGGCTGTGATGAGTGTGATGAAAAACAAAATCAGAGTCATGTAGAAGACAGAGACGGTGTGGGAGGAACAACAGATAGGACAGTCTTGGAGTCTCTCCAAGGAAATGACTTTGACCTCAGACCTGAGTGGTCAGGGGGGCAAGGATCGGGAGGCCCTCGTCCTGTAGGGCCTTGTAGCCTTCACAGAGGAAGTTGCATTTTTTGTGTGTGCATTGGGAAGAAGCAGTTAATGGGGTTTAAGCAGGGATGGGGCAGGAGTCGTGTGTAAGCTTTAAGGGAATCCCTGGCTGCTTTGCAGAGAGTGGCGGAGATTCAAGGATGAGCTGAAAGTGTCTATATTGAGAAGTTTTGCTCATCAAAATCAGAAAGGAAGGGGAAGAAAACAGTTTGGCAGTTCATCAACAAGTTTAACGTGCGGGGAGTCTCTCTGAACCTATTCTGGCTCACGGTCTGCTTGATTGACACAAAAAAAAAAGAAAAGAAAAAGAATCAAGTTATATATAGCATCACCATATGACCCAGCAATTCCACTCCTAGGTATACATCCAAGAGAACTGAAAACAGGCACTCAAATACCTGTCTGTGCATGTTCATAGCAGCAGTATTCAGAACAGCAAAAAGCAAAAATCACATCACATCATACTCATTCATTTTTAACCATTTAAAAAACTATTTGGGAGACAGCTCAAACAGCCATCAATGGATGAGAAAATGTGGTCTGTCCATACCATGGAATATGATTCAGCCATAAAAAGAAATGAAATACTGGCTGGCCATGTGGCTTACATCTCTAATCTCAGCACTTTGGGAGGCTGAAGCAGGAAGATCACTTGAGGTCAGGAGTTCAAGACCAGCCTGGCCAACATAGAGAGACCTCCCTCTTTAAAAATTTTTTTTTAAAACACTGATACATACTACACCATGGATGGACCTTGAAAATATAATGCTAAGTGAGAGAAGTCAGGGCCAGGCACAATGGCTCACGCCTGTAATCCCAGCACTTTGGGAGGCTGAGGTGGGCGGATCACCTGAGATCAGGAGTTCGAGACTATCCTGACCAACATGGCGAAACCCCATCTCTACTAAAAATACAAAAAAATTAACCAGGCACGGTGGCGGGCGCCTGTAGTCCCAGCTACTCGGGTGGCTGAGGCAGGAGAATCACTTGAACCCAGGAGGCAGAGGCTGCAGTGAGCTGAGATCTCACCACTGCACTCCAGCCTGGGTGACAGAGCAAGACTCTGTCTCAAAAAAAAAAAAAAGTGAGAGAAGCCAGAAACAAAACGCCACACAGTGCAAGATTCCATCGATAGGAAATCTCCAGAGTAAGCATATCCATAGACAGAACACAGAGGGGCTCATGCCTGTTATCTCTGCACTTTGGGAGGCTGAGGCAGGAGGATTGTTCGAGGCCAGGGATTTGAGGCTGCAGTGAGCTATGATTGCACCACTACACTCCAGCCTAGATGACAGATCAAGACCGTGTCTAAAAAACAAAAGGCAGCCGGGCACGGTGGCTCAAGCCTGTAATCCCAGCACTTTGGGAGGCCGAGACGGGCGGATCACGAGGTCAGGAGATCAAGACTATCCTGGCTAA
>NW_012103587.1:1728196-1729678 GCF_000951045.1 Mandrillus leucophaeus
GGGAGGCGGAGCTTGCAGTGAGCTGAGATCCGGCCACTGCACTCCAGCCTGGGTGACAGAGCGAGACTCCGTCTCAAAAAAAAAAAAAAAAGAAAAAGAGACAGAAAACAGATTGGTATTTGCCAGGGACTGGGGAGAGGGGGAAATAGGAGGTGACTCCTAATAGGTGCAGGAGTTTCCTTTGGGGGTGAAGGAATGTTCTGGAACTAGATGGAGGAGGTGGTTGCATAACATTGTCCTAAATGCAGCTGAACTGTACACTTCAAAATGGTTAAAATGGTGATTTTTTTTTTAATGACGAGTTCTATGTTATGGGTATTTTATCACAATTTTTAAAGGACGGAGGAGATGGAGGGGTGCAGGGAGGGAGTGGGGAACGGTGGCGCCGCCTGCGGGTACCACACTCCATGCCCACTTCCCTTAGGTGATACCAGCACCCGGCTAGGAGTGAGTCACCTCCCCACTCCCCCTTGTGGCTGCCTTGTGTTTTTGTGGCGGCCTTGGGGAGAACTGGGGTGCCAAGGCAGCCTGCATATGCTTGAGAGATGCTCTGGCTTCTGGGCCGTGGACTCTCAATTTAGGTTCGGTAACATTTCACCAGGGCCCTTGCCAGCCCCTAATTCAGCGTGGTGCCCGTGAGCATGCACAGAAACCTCCCCACGCTGGGAGGGGGCACTGCTCCACCTTCTGGGAACATTTTAGAAGCCCCCCAAATGGAAGACTCAACAATTGCTTCCTGTTTCTGCCTGCTTTCTAAGCACTTTGCCATGTCTTATCACCATGCCCATAGTTTTTAACCATTCTATCTATTTGTATGTGTGACACCAAGGGCATTCACATTGCTGTGCAACCATTGCCACCATTCATCTCCAGAACGGTTTCATCTTCCCAAACTGAAACTCGGTCCCCATTTTCATCTTGCAAAACTACAACTCCATACCCATTAACAAATTTCCTGTTTAGAAAAAAGTGCAGTTTGCTATCAGTACTCATTTAATTTCACGCTCTTTGAGGCTGAAGCAAATGTGACTGATTTTCAGTGTGAAAATAAAATATAAAAAGTGTTCTTGGCTGGGTGCAGTGGCTCACGCCTGTAATCCCAGCACTTTGGGAGTCCGAGACCGGTGGATAGATTGAGGTCAGGAGTTCAAGACCAACCTGACCAATATGGTGAAACCCCGTCTCTACTCAAAATACAAAAATTAGCCAGGTGCGGTGGCAGGCACCTGTAATTCCAGCAACTCGGGAGGCTAAGGCAGGAGAATTGCTTGAACCCGGGAGGTGGAGGTTGCAGTGAGCCGAGATTGTGCCACTGAACTCCAGCCTGCGTAACAGAACGAAGTGCTGGGATTATAGGCATGAGCCACTGTGCCTGGCCTACACTGGTGGACTTTTAGGGTTGTTTTTTAGAGTTGTTTTCTGATTTCGGCTGTGAGCATGGGCACACCATAATTCTTTTTTTTCTTTTTTTTTTTTTCTTTT
>NW_012103587.1:1731333-1731779 GCF_000951045.1 Mandrillus leucophaeus
TGCACACAAAGGCAAAAATCTATGGATAAATATAGCCAGCCGGATACAGTGGCTCACATCTGTAATCCCAGCACTTTGGGAGGCTGAGGTGCGCCAATCACTTGAGCTCCGGAGTTTGAGACCAGCCTGGGCAACATAGTGCTACTCCATCTCTACGAAAAATACAAAAATTTAGCCAGGCGTGGTGGTGCATGCCTGTAGTCCCATCTACTTGGAAGGCTAAGGTAGGAGGAGCACTTGAGCCCGGGAGGTCGAGGCTACAGTGAGCTGTGATCATGCCACAGCTCTCCAGCCTGGGCGACAGAGCAAGACTTTGTCTCAAAAAATAATAATAACAATAACAAATAAAATACTTGTGCTCACTTTGGCAGCACATATGCTAAAATTGGAATGATACAGAGTAGTTTAGCATGGCCCCTGTTTAAATTTTAAAAAAAGAAATAGCC
>NW_012103587.1:1732035-1736697 GCF_000951045.1 Mandrillus leucophaeus
AGCCTTGACTGAGTGATGTGGTTCATGCCTATTATCCCAGCACTTAGGGAGGCCGAGGCAGGCAGGCATTTGAGATCAGCCTGAGCAACATGGTGAAGCCCCGTCTCTATACAAAATACAAAAGTTAGCTGGGCATGGTGGCGCATGTCTGTAGTCCCAGCTACTTGGGAGAAAGAAGTGGAAAGAAGTGGGAGGATCGCTTGAACCCAGGAGGTGGAGGTTGCAGTGAGCCAAGATCACACCACTGCACTCCACCTTGGGAGACAGTGAGACCCAATCTCAAAAAGAATAAAAAATAAAAAGAAAAAGAATAGCTTTCATTGCAGTGGTTTTAGTAGCACCATACTGGAAGCAAGCTGAATATCCAATAGGAAGGGATTGCTAGCTGAAGTGTGGTCCATCTACACCGGCACCATCCGATAGAGCTTTCTGCAGTGATGGAAGTGGCCTGTGTCGCCACCCAGTACAGTGGCTCCAGTCATGTGTTTCCACTGAGCATTTGAAATGTGGCCAGTACACCTGAGGGACTAACTTTACTTAATTTTAATTAATTTAAATTTAGCTGGCTGTGGTGCTGCACACCTATAGTCCCAGCGACTCGGGAGGCTGAGGCGGGAGGATCACTTGAGGCTGAGAGGTTGAGGCTGCAGTGCGCTATGATTGTGCCACTACGTTCCAGCCTGAGCAACATAGCAAGACCTCATCTCTGAAAAATAAAAATGAAGAAGAAGATAAATTTAAATAGCCATGTGTGATTAGTGATTACCATCTCAAACAGTACAGATCTACACGATAGAATATTTTGTAGCTGGAAACAAGAATAAGACAGATCTGTATGGACTAATAAAAAAAAATTATTCTCCCAGTCTGGGCAACATAATGAGACCCCGTCTGGAAAGGAAGGAAGGAAAAAAGGAAGGAAGGGAGGAAGGGGGCCGGATGCTCTGGCTCACACCTGTAATCCCAGCACTGTGGGAGGCCAAGGCAGGCAGATCACGTGAGGTCAGTAGTTCAAGACCAGCCTGGCCAACATGGCAAAATCCTGTCTCTACTAAAAATACAAAAATGACCCAGGAATTTTGGCTCAAGCCTATAGTCAAAGCTACTTGGGAGGCTGAAGCAGGAGAATCGCTCAAACCCCGAAAGGCAGAGGCTGCAGTGAGCCAAGATCGTGCCGCTGCGCTCCAGCTTGGGGGACAGAGACAGGCTCCATCTCAAAAAACAAAACAAAACAAAACAAAAAAAGAAGGCAAGAAAATAAATTAGCCAAGAAGCGTAGTGGCCTGCACTTGTGGACCCAGCTACTAGGGAGGCTGAGGTAGAAGGATCGCTCAAGTCCCAGAGGTGGAGGCTGCAAGTAAGCCGAGATCACACCACCGCACTCCAGCCTGGATGACAATAAATAAATAAATGAATACCCTGCTGTGGACTGAATGATAGAACTTTGAGAAAGGGAAACTATCCCCTTTCTACAGTGATGGGAACATTCTATAACTGCTCTGTTCAGTATGGTGGCTCCAGACACCTGTTTCCATCAAGCACTTCACATGTGGCTGGCGCAATTGAGGAACATAGTTTTTTAATCTTAATTCATTTAAATTTAAAAGGTCGCACGCGGTTAGCTTCTTAGAGTCAAGTTGCATAGCCTTGTCTTTCATTTTTCTTTCTTTTTTTTGAGACGGAGTCTCACTCTTGTTGCCCAGGCTGGAGTGCAGTGGCACAATCTTGGCTCACGGCAACCTCCGCCTCCCAGGTTCAAGCAATTCTCCTGCTACAGACACATGCCACCACGCCCAGCTAATTCTTGTATTTTAGTAGAGACGGGGTTTCGCCATGTTAGCCAGGCTGGTCTTGAACTCCTGATCTCAAGTGATCTGCTCACCTCGACCTCCCAAAGTGCTGGGATTACAGGCGTGAGCCACCACGCCTGGTCGGTTATTATTCTAATGGGGTGGGGAACTGCCACATAATCCTGTGTGTGTACACATACACAACTAGTGAGAAAATTCCAGATAGTGACAGGCATTGTGAAGAATGTAACGGTAGCTACGGGGCCAGACGCAGTAGCTCATGCCTGCAATCCCAGCACTTTAGGAGGCTGAGCCAGGAGGATCGTTTGAACTCAGGAGTTTGAGACTAGCCTGTGCAACATAGTGAGATCCCCTCCCTACAAAAAACACAAAAATTAGCCAGGTGCGGTGGTGCATGCCTGTAGTCCCAGCTACTTGAGAGGCTGATGCAGGAGGATTGCTTGAGCCCAGGAGGTCAAGGCTGCGGTGAGCTTTGTCTATGCCACTGCACTCCAGCCTGGATGACAAAATGAGACCCTGTTTGAAAAAAAAAAAAAAAGTGACTAAGGGAGACTGAGTGGGAGCAAAATGGCCAGAGGTGAGCCTGGTTGTCCAAAGCCAAGAGCTGGGATTGTGCTCCAAATGTCCTGGGCGAGCTGGGCACAGTGGCTCACGCCTGTAATCCCAGCACTTTGGGAGGCCAAGGTGGTGGATCACCTGAGGTCAGGCGTTTAAGACCAGCCTGACCAACATGGCAAAACCCCGTCTCTACTAAAAATACAAAAATTAGCCAGGTGTGGTAGTGCATGCCTGTAATCCCAGCTACTTAGAAGCCTGAGGCAGGAGAATCACTTGAACCTGGCAGGCGGAGGTTACAGTGAGCTGAGATAGCACCATTTCACTCCAGCCTGGGCAACAGAGCAAGACTCCGTCTCAAAATAAATAAATACTTAAGTAAATAGCCTGGGTGGCCCTGGGAAAGTTTTAAGCCAGGAAGGGCTCTTGGTTCCAGTAACTCACTGAGACTGGCAAACCAGGGAGTGGGAAGAGGCAGAAGTGAGGCCAGTGAGGAGGGTGCCGGCATATACCTCTCAGGGACCCTGGGCTCCCCCTCACTTCCTCCCTTCAGACCCCGAGTACTTTCCTCTCCCCACTGTTGTATTTGCTCAAAGAGAGCGTTGAAAATGAGGGACGAGGGATGTGGCTCCAGCCATCATCTTTCTGGAGATCTGTGCACTCCTAGACTGCTGAGAGGAGAATGAATTGTCCGAGGCCCAGTGGGAGCAGAGACTAGTCGGGAGGGAAGAGGAGACGAGATGGTGGCTTGGACATGGCTGTCGGTGAAGGGACAGGGCTGAAAGAGCCTAGGTGTGTGTTGGAGGCTGAGCGGATGGGCTTTGCTGATGAGTTAGGCTGGAGGAGTAAGAGGAAGAGAGAGAGAAAGGTTTTTGCTTGGACACGAAGACACAGTGCAGCTACTGAGTAAGAGAGAAAGTGAGAGGGACCGGTGAGGAAGAGCTGCAAATGGAGAGATCAGAAATGCTTTCTATTCTGTATTATATTTTTCAAAACAATACACATTCCTGAGGAAATCATGAGACACCTCCAGACTCTGGGACATTTTTAAGTCAGCTAGCCTGGATTCCCAAATTGTCAATGTCCTAGAAAGGAAAAAAGCAGGGGATTGTTCTAGATTAAGAGAAGAAGGTGATGTCATAACCAAAGCAAAACACGAAAATCATTTGTCGGATCCTGGTTCAAAAAATAATTAGCTCTTACAGATATTCTTGGGATGCTCAGGAAAATTTGAATGTAGACTGAATAATAGATAAAATTATGGGATTCATTTATTAAATGTGATAATAGTATCACAGTTACCCTCAGGAGAGGCAAGCTGAAGTGCAGTATTTAGGGGTAAAAATGTGATGTTCGTAACCTCTTTTCCAATGATTCAGATAGATGGACAGAAAGATTGATAGCTGGATAGATAGAAAGATAGAAGGATACATAGATGGAGGGACAGATGATAGATAGATAGGATAGATGATCAACATATTAGATAGATAGATAAATAAATGGATGAATGGATGGAAGGATGGATGGATGGATGGATGGATGGATGGATGGATGAATGGATGGAAGGAAGGATGGATGGATGGATGGATGGATGGATGGATGGATGGATGGATGGATGGATGGAAGGATGGATGGATAGACAAATGGAGGAAGGGAAGGGGGGACGGATGGATGGATAGATAGAGAGATAGATGAATAGATAGATAGACAGATAGATGATAGAGGTATAGATAGATACATAGATATAGATATATAGATAAATAGATAGATAGATGATAGATAGATGAATGATAGATAGATAGATAAGGCTGGGCACTGTGGCTCATGCCTGTCATCCCAGCACTTTAGGAGGCCAAGATGGGTGGATCATTTGAGGTCAGGAGTTTGAGACCAGCCTGGCCAATATAGTGAAACTCTGTCTCTACTACAAATAAAAAAAAATTTTTTTTAATTAGCTGGCATGTACCTCTAATCCTAGCTACTTGGGAGGCTGAGGCAGAAGAATCCCTTGAACCCAGGAGGTGGAGGTTGCAGTGAACTGAGATTCCCCCTACTGCACTCCAACCTGGGCAACAGAGTGAGACTCTGTCTCAAATAAAAAATATATATATGTAAGATATATAGATGATAGACAGATGGATAGATACATAGATAGGCAGACAGATGAATGAACAGACAGAGGATAGATAGACACATGGATGGATGAATAGATTACATAGAGGATAGCTAGCTAGATAGCTAGACAGCTAGATAGCTAGATGATGGATGGATGGATGGATGGATGGATGGATGGATG
>NW_012103587.1:1737072-1741470 GCF_000951045.1 Mandrillus leucophaeus
GCCTAGTTTTCTGTATTTTTTAGTAGAGATGGGTTTCACCGTGTTAGCCAGGATGGTCTTGATCTCCTGACCTCGTGATCCGCCTGTCTCGGCCTCCCAAAGTGCTGGGATTATAGGCTTGAGCCACCGTGCCCGGCCCCTATTTTTCTTTCAACTTTTTGGTATGCTTGAAACATTTTTATAATAAAAAGTTTGAGGGGGTATTGAAAAAACGGTTCATTTGATATATAGCAATGTGTAACAGCTTTTCTTTCTCACTGCAACCTCTGCCTCCTGAGGTCAAGCGATTCTCCTGCCTCAGCCTCCTGAGTAGCTGGGATTACAGGCATGCGCCATCAGGCCCTGCTAATTTTGTATTTTTAGTAGAGACAGGGTTTCTCTATGTTGGTCAGGCTGGTCTCAAACTCCCGACCTCAGGTGATCTGCCTCGGCCTCCCAGAGTGCTGGGTTTACAGGCATGAGCCTCCACACCCGGCCTGTAACAGTTTTTCTGAATGTTTGGGCTGCACGTGGTTGCTTAGCACCTCTGCTTTGCTGGCCCCTGCTGGGCACCTGGGTACTACCTGAGGAGATTCCAGTGAATACCAGGGCACAAGAACCTGAATTATCCTGCAATGTGGACAATTTGGCCCAATTTTTGAAGAGCACCCAGTGAGGAAGAGGTTTTTGGAAGTGACACCAATGAAAAGTGGGAGGAACCCAGAGCACAAAGGCTGTGTGCGGCCATGTTTCTTTAGCCACATCCAGAATCCCATGGGGTCTGATTAAAAATGCAGATTATTGACCCTACCCAGGCCTTGCTAAGTCAGACCCTGGCGGAAGGGCTGAGACATTTTCATTTTAATTTTTTGTACAGACAGCGTCTTGTTATGTTGCCTGGACTGGTCTCAAACTCCTGGCCTCAATTGATCCTCCCAGCTCAGCCTCCCAAAGTGCTGGGATTACAGGTGTAAACCACAGCATCTGGCTGCATTTGTATCTTTAACAAGTCCCACAGTGACGCCATGCACACTTTACTTTATGAATCACTGGCCTACAGATGTGTACATTGGCTAGGTGAGGTGGCTCACGCCAGCACTTTGGGAGGCCAAGGCGGGTGGATCACCTGAGGTCAGGAGTTTAAGACCAGTCTGGCCAACGTGGCAAAACCCCGTCTCTACAAAAATACAAAAATTAGCCAGGCATGATGGCAGGTGCCTGTAATCCCAGCTATTTGGGAAGCTGAGGCAGGAGAATTGCTTGAACCCGGGAGGTGGAGGTTGCAGTGAGCTGAGATCGCACTACTGCACTCCGGCCTGGGTGACAGAGTGAGACTCCATGTCAAAAAGAAAAGAAAAAAAAAGGCTGGGCCCGGTGGCTCACGCTTGTAATCCCAGCACTTTGGGAGGCTGAGGCGGGAGGATCAGGAGATCGAGACCATCTTGGCTAACACAGTGAAACCCTGTCTCTACTAAAAATACAAAAAATTAGCTGGGCATGGTGGCGAGTGCCTGTAGTCCCAGCTACTCAGGAGGCTGAGGCAGGAGAATGGCATGAACCTGGGAGGCAGAGCTTTCAGTGAGTCGAGATCGCGCAGGCAACAGAGTGAGACTCCATCTCAAAAACAAACAAACAAAAAGGATGTGTACATTGAGTTTATCCAGAAGACAGCTGCTTTTGACTGCCTATCCTCAAATCCATGACCTTTATGGCATTCTGATTTTTTTTCCAGGGCAACGACACATTCAGCTTCAACTAATAGATTATAATTGGTCTAAACCAGTGGTTTACAAGGAGGGAAAATTTTGCCTCCCAGGGAACTTAGAAAATGTCTGGAGACTTTCTGGGTTATCACAGCTAAGGATGACTGGGGTCCACAGGGTAGAGGCCAGGGATGCTGTTAACATCCTACAATGCACAGGACAGCTCCGAGCAAAGAATTATCCAGGCCAATACGTCTGTCAATAGTGCTGAGTTAGAGAAACCTTGGTCTAAACCAAACATAAAAACCCTACTCTCTACTTCGCAGCCTACTCTGCAGCTATTGAAGGCCCCTGGACCCAGTTCTGACCAATGAGACCTGAAGGAAGTCAGAGAACGCTTTTCTTCGTAAAAGAAACCCATGTGGCTGACCCCAATCCTCCCTCTTCCTTTGAATACAGATGTGATGTCTGGAGTTGTGGCAATAATCTTGCAACTATGAGAGAAAGGACAACAGACTCACACCCTGACATCAGAGTCCCTTATATCCAGACATCATCTTCTTCCTTTTTTTCTTTCTTTTTTTTTTTTGGAGACAGAACCTTACTCTGTCTCCCAGACTGGAGTGCAGTGATGCAATCATAGCTCACTGCAGCTTTGACCTCCCAGGCAACCCTGCTGCCTCAGCCTCCCAAGTAGCTGGGACTATAGGCCTGCACCTCTAGGCCTGGCTCTCATTCTTTTTATTGGTGTTGAAACTATAGAATCTATTTTTAAATTAACCCAACTAAGTTGTTGTCTTTTGTAGAGACAGGGGTCTTGTTATGTTGCCAGGTATGGTCTTAAACGCCTGGCCTCAGGTGATCTTCCCACCTCGACCTCCCAAAGCACTGGGATTACAGGTGTGAGCCACTGCACCCGGTGTTAAAAAAAAAAAAAATTATTAAAAATTTAAAAAGAATGATCATGGGCCAAGTATGGTGGCCCACACCTGTCATCCCAGCACTTTGGGGGACTGAGTTGGACAGATCACTTGAGACCAGAAGTTCGAGACCAGCCTGGGCAACATGGTGAAACCCCCATCTCTACAAAAAATACAATAGCTGGGACTACAGGCACCCACCACCACACCCGGCTAATTTTTTGTATTTTTAGTAGAGAAGGAGTTTTGCTGTGTTGGGAGGCTGAGGCAGGAGAATGGCGTAAACCCGGGAGGTGGAGTTTGCAGTGAGCTGAGATAGTGCCACTGCACTCCAGCCTGGGCGACAGAGCAAGACTCTATCTCTAAAGAAAAAAAAAAAAGAAAAAAAAGTTAGGGCCAGGCGCAGTGGCTGACACCTGTAATCCCAGCACTTTGTGGGGCTGAGGCAGGTGGATCACTTGAGCCCAGGACTTTGGGACCAGCCTGGGCAACATGGTGAAACCCTGTCTCTACAAAAAAACAGAAAAATTGGCTGCATGGTGGTGCACGCCTATTAGTCCCAGCGACTTGGGAGGCTGAGGTGGGGGGATCACTTGAGCCTGGGGAAGTCGAGGCTGCAGGGAGCCATGATCTCACCATTGCACTCTGGCCTGGGCAACAGAGTGAGACCCTGTCTCAAAAAATAATGACAATAATACCAGTCTGGCTAACATGGTGAAACCTCGTCTGTACTAAAAATACAAAAATTGGCTGGGTGTGGTGACACACACCTGTAATCCCAGCTACTCGGGAGGTTGAAGCATGAGAATCGCTTGAACCTGGGAGGCAGAGGTTGCAGTGAGCTGAGATCTCGCTACTGCACTCCAGCCTGGGCAACAAGAACGAAACTCTGTTTTTTATATATATATATAAAAATTCAGCATATATATATATGCTGAAATTCCTGCAAACTAACGTTAACTTTGTCTTCATTGTGGGCAGAATGGCAATAACATCATCTGGAGGTTATGATGATGTCATCTGGGTAGGAGGCAAATTTTTTTTTCTCCTTACACTGGGGCCCACAGAAGGGGGTGAGGTTTGGCTGAAGGTTTGGGGGATATAGCTAAGGAAGGATGTCAGCTCTGGGCCAAGGACAGGAATGACCTATCAGATCCCCCAGGGAAGGAGCAGGACCTTGGAGCATTTATATCTGCGGCACACAATTTTGATTTCTCCGCGTTGCAATTTCCTTTCACTATCCCCATGTCTAGCTGTCCTAAGGAAAGAGCCGGATCCCTGAGGCAGCCCAGAGAAGCCAAGTCTAAGGTGTCAAGAGGTCATGGGCAGAATCTCCCAAGGCAGCCAGCTGGCTGAGTGACAAATGACGACAATCACAGATTTGTGGAGAGTACAAGCATTCTTCAGAAACTCCCAAAAATACCAGTGAGGGGAAACTGGTAAGTGGACTTCCTTGAGGACTCACGCACAGTGCAGAACAGACCACTGTCCCATGCCCTTGCAGGGACACACTGGCCCCTAAACACTGGCCCACACAGCACCGAGTCACACTTGCCCCTCCCTCTTGCCTACGGTCCCTCTCCAGCCACAGTTGATGCTAACGAGCTTTGCCCTTCACTCCCGGGAGGTCGGCAGCTTTTGCACATTTTAAGATCACTTGAGAGTTTATAAATATGTCCTGTTTCTCTATGACCATCGCTATGGAAGAGACGAAGGTGTCCTAACCTGTTTCCCATCAAAACTTGTGTTCTAACCCTAAAAGGAAAAGCAGCAATAAAAACAACCAAAACATTTTT
>NW_012103587.1:1742900-1744451 GCF_000951045.1 Mandrillus leucophaeus
CCCATCTCTACAAAAAATACAAAAATTAGCCAAGTGTGGTGGCACACACCTATTTTCCTAATTACTTAGGAGGCTGAGGTGGGAGGATCACTTGAGCTCAGGAGTTCAAGACCAGCCTGGCCAACATGGGGAAATCCCAACTCTACAAAAAATACAAAAAATTAGTCAGACATGATGGTGAACGCTTATAGTTTCAGCTACTTGAGAGGCTGAAGTGAGAGAATCGCTTGAGCTCAGGAGGCAGAAGTTGCAGTGAGCCAAGATAGTACCACTGCACTCCAGCCTGGGCAATAGAGCCAGATCTTGTCTCAAAAAAAAAAAAAAGCAAAAATAAAACAAAACCCAATGAACATGTAACCCAATTCTGGCTAATGCTGGCAAGTCCGCTAAGAGGACTTCTGGGAAAGATTTTCTTGCTCCTAACAGGTATCACAGGAAAGAGATGTCACTTTCCCTTCCTCTGGGCATTGTCTACATGTGATGTCGGGAACTGCTTAGCCATCTTGCTGACAACCTGAGAAAAAAAGACCACACAGAGAGGAGGCCAGAGCCCTAGCTCTGAATGTCTTACTCTGAAGATAATATCAATATATTTCCTTATTGTTTAGGCCAATTGGGTTGAATTTTCTTCCATTGGAAGTATCCTAATACAGTAGAGGCTCAATAAAGTTTTTGTTAAATAAATAACTAGGGGCTGGGCACAGTGGCTCATGTCTATAATCCCAGTACTTTGGGAGGCTGAGGCACGAGGATTGCTTGAGGCCAGGAGTTCAAGACCAGACTGGGCAATATAGTGACACTCTATCTCTCCAAAAAAATAAAAAATCAAAAAATTAGCTAGTCATGGTGGTGCACACCTGTAGTCCTCCCTGCTTGGGAGGCTGAGATGGGAGAATGGCTTGAGCCCAGGAGTTCAAGGCTGCAGCAAGCTATGGTTGCACCACTGCACTCTAGCCTGAGTGACAGAGCAAGACACTATCTCTAAAATATGAATAAAGAAATACATAAATGGATACTTACATTTGTTAAAAATAAGATCTCAAGCCGGGTGTGGTGGTTCACACGTGTAATCCCAGCACTTTGGGAGGCCGAGGTGGGCGGATCACCTGAGGTCAGGAGTTTGAGACCAGCCTGACCATCATGAAGAAACCCTGTCTCTACTAAAAATCCAAAAAAAATTAGCCAGGCGTGTTGGTGCATGCCTGTTATCTCAACTACTCGGAGGCTGAGGCAGGCGAATCGCTTGAACCTGGGAGGCAAAGGTTGTGGTAAGCCAAGATTGCACCATTGCACTCCAGCCTGGGCAACAAGAGCACAACTCCATCTCAGGAAAAAAAAAAAAAAAAAAGATCTCAAATAGTAACTAGTAGTGATGAAACTTTTTTCTTTTTTGAGACAGGGGCTTGCTGTGTCACCCAGGCTGGAGTGTAGTGGTGCGAGCATGGTTCACTACAGCCTCCACCTCCCAGGCTCAAACAATCCTCCCACCTCAGCCTCCTGAGTAGCTGGGACTACAGGTGTGCACCACCACTCCCAGTTAATTTTTGTATA
>NW_012103587.1:1744571-1747045 GCF_000951045.1 Mandrillus leucophaeus
GCCCGCCACCACGCCCGGCTAGTTTTTTGTATTTTTAGTAGAGATGGGGTTTCACCATGTTAGCCAGGATGGTCTCAATCTCCTGACCTCGTGATCCACCCGCTTCGGCCTCCCAAAGTGCTGGGATTACAGGCTTGAGCCACCGCGCCCGGCAATTTTTGTATTTTTTTATTTTATTAATGTATCTGAAGCTCACTCTTCCTCAATACAATTACCTTGTATTAATTCAGTTAAAAGATATTTAACCCATTTACTCAGCTGGTCACAGTGGCTCACACCTGTAATCGCAGCACTTTGGGAGGCTGAGGTGGGTGGATCACCTGAGGTCGGGAGTTCAAGACCAGCCTGGCCAACATGGTGTAACCCTGTCTCTACTAAAAATACAAAAAAAAAAAAAATTAGCTAAGCATAGTGACAGGCACCTGTAATCCCAGCTACTGGGGAGGCTGAAGCAAGAGAATTGTGTGAACCTGGGAGGCAGAGGTTAAAGTGGGCCAAGATCGTGCTACTGTACTCCAGCCTGGGCAACAGAGTGAGACTCTTTAAAAAAAAAAAAAAAAAGTATTTCAAAGGTATTTCATCCATTTACTGATAGCAACATTTGAAGCCAGTGGTTCCCAGGGCCATTAGTTTCACTAGGAGAGTTTTTTTAAATGCTGATGCCTGGGCCCCACCCCAGACCAAGCATTTGGTATTTGTTGAAAGCCCTCCAGCCCCATCTCTTCACTTGCTTTTCCCACCTCAGTTATGCTACGCTGGTCTCCTTTCTGTTCTTCAAATACGCCCATGTCTTCCAGCCCCAGGGCCCCCGTGCTATTTCCTGACTCTGTACCTTCTGCAAAGCTAAGGCCCATCTTCCAGGTCTCATATAAATAGTGTCTTTCCTGAAAGCATCTCCTGACCATCCGCAAGTAGGATCACAAACCCCTCCCAGTCAACCTGACAGCCTCACATAACTCCTGTCACCATGTGTCATTTTTGCTTACTAGCAAATCAAAGAACAGAAGCAAGCCATTTGATTGTTTCTATTTTTTTTTTTTAGACAGAGTCTCATGAGCCTCCGTACAAAATAGAAAAGTTGATGGGATTTCAGGGAAAATGGATAATCTTCAGTTGGGGCAGTCAAGGAAGGCTTTGTGGAATCTTTGAATTAGATCTTGACATTATATTTTGACAGTAATTTAAATAAATACAAATAATGTTATTTTTTCTTAAGACTCATGCAACCGCATCTATGTAAGGGTATCCTTACATAGTGTTCATTCGAGTGCGAAACCACACTTTGGGATGCTTTACAATTTAACAATCAGGAACACTTACTCTATTTTACTGACTTAAATTTGTCGAGGTGGCAGGGAACAACTGAGTGAAGGGTGGGAAATGGCAGTGTGTATGTGGGGGAAAAAAGTGGCCAGCAGATAAGGGAAGCAGGGTGCAGAGTATTTTGAGGAGTTAGACCTGACCAGCTATAACAGGAAATAGAGGCTCTAGATTGAAGAATAGCTACAATGGATGTTACGGAGAAATTCCAGCTGGGGTGGAAACATATAGCTGCAAAATTGGAAGAGCAGCTTATTCTAGGCAGAAAAGAAGAAAGTAAAAGGCATCTGAGGGGAGAATAAATTAATGCTTACTGATAAGTGAACAAGCCTCTGGAAGTAGAAAGGTAAAAGCATAAATTGCTTGGTCAACCACAACCGCTTGGGAGTGCTGCAGGCTTCATGACTAAAGCAAAGTCTGTCCCTGAAGCTCCCTCTTCCGGCAGAAATAAACACTGCACACTAAGCTGGCTGACTCCTTTAAAAGGCGCTTGCCAATCGCTAAACAGTATACCTGTATGGGAGTCACAATTGTAATATCTTGGTGAGGGTTTTGTTGTGCCTTCAGGCAAACTATAAAAGGAACACTAATTTAAATAAATACAAACAATGTTATTTTGTTCTTAAGATTCATGCAACCACATCAATGTAAGTGAATCCTTATATGGTATTCATTCAAGTGTGAAACCAAACTTAGGGATGCTTTAAAATTTAACAATCAGGAACAAGACTCTGTTAAAAAAAAAAAAAAAAGAAATGTTAGAACTCTGTCAAACTGTAAAAATATAAAGTGAAATAGCACAGTGCAGAACAGACTGTACAGACCAGTGTGCTACCTTTCGTGTAAAGGGGAATTACATATATTATATATAAAATTTTTTATTATTTATGTATATATAGTACTCGCTATATATGCATAAAGTCTGAAAGTACATGCTGGGGGGAAGGGGTGGATGGGAGACAAGGATGGAAGATTTTTTTTGTTGGTTTGTTTTTGGAGACCGTGTCTCACTCTGTCACTCAGGCTGGAGTGTGGTGGCACGATCTTGGCTCACTGCAACCTCCACCTCCCAGGTTCAAGTGATTCTCCCACCTCAGCCTCCTGAGTAGCTGGGACTACAGGTGTGCGTCACCACGCCCAGCTAATTTTTGTAT
>NW_012103587.1:1751710-1753122 GCF_000951045.1 Mandrillus leucophaeus
ACGAGGTGCAGGGTGGACTCTTTCTGGATGTTGTAGTCAGACAGGGTGCGCCCATCTTCCAGCTGCTTTCCGGCAAAGATCAGCCTCTGCTGGTCGGGAGGAATGCCTTCCTTATCTTGGATCTTTGCCTTGACATTCTCGATGGTGTCGCTGGGCTCGACCTCGAGGGTGATGGTCTTGCCAGTCAGGGTCTTCACGAAGATCTGCATTGTCTAACAAAAGGGCCAAAAACCACCAGGATTTAGCAGACAATGTACTAAACTTCCTAATACTTAAACTGTATGTTATATTCACCCAAATGATTACAATTTAAAAGGTACCTAAGAAACTTCACAAAATACACTCGCCAACCCCGAACACATAGTTTAAAACCCAGACTTCAGCTGCTTAAGAAAATAGGTACATAGAACTGACCAAAGAAACTGACGCCTCACTTATCCCTCCCCTCACCAGAGGTCAGGCCCCTGTCGACTCAGGAGGGCCTACCCTAGGCCCCAACCCTGCGTCCTGCGACGAAGAAAAGCCTACTGCACACCTACCGGCAGGTGGCCCCACCCTACATTATGAGCCAACAGAACGGATGACGTCACGATACTGCGAGGGCGCGCGCTCCTCAAGCTACGGGTGCACTGGCAAGTGGCACCGCCATTAACTGCCGCCCCCGCAACAGACGACAAAGCGAGTTCTCCGGTCAGTGACAAGACTTCACATCAAGGTCCCCAAATGGTGCCCCAGCCCACCTCACCAGAATAAGACCGTTCCCGCATTAGCGAAAACCTCAAGACCTTGGGTTCTTGCCGCAAACCATGCCCCCCACCTTGTTTCAACAACCTCACAGCCCGCCTCACAAGCGTCTTCCATTCAACACTCGGGAACAGCCGCCATTTTGCTGCGCTCCCCTCCCACCCGCTGCTCAGGGGCACCTTGCTCGCGGACCCAGACTACAGCCCTCGGCGGTCTCTCGACCCGCGGCGTCGGCCCCCCTCCATCCCACCGAGCGGCCCACCGGCCACGAAAGGCCTGGCCGGCCCAGCAGCCCTCTGCTCACCAAGTGGCGATAACACCGACACACGAACAAGAACTGCGATCCCACTCCCGGCTGCGACGGAACTAGCTGCGCCACACCCGGCGCGTCCTTATATAGTCATCGGCGTTCACCGCCCCAAGGAAATTCCTCCGCAGAACCGCCGAGAAGGGACTACTTTTGCTCGCCCGTTCCGGTCTCTGGAAAGAAAACCAGTGCCCTAGAGTCACCCAAGTCCCGTCCCAAAATGTCCTCCTGCTGAGACTGGGGTTCTGGGACCGAGTCTGGTGGGCAGCGGGCCGCCGTCCTGAGCGTCCAAGCGGAAGAATCAGGGCGCTCGCTGCGCACTGCGGCCATGACGTGGAGGCGCTCGCCGAGAGGAGGGGGG
>NW_012103587.1:1754557-1756918 GCF_000951045.1 Mandrillus leucophaeus
TTTTTTTTTTTTTTTTTTTTTTGAGACTGAGTCTGGCTCTGTCGCCCAGGTTGGAATGCAGTGACACAATCTCGGCTCACTGCAACCTCCATACCGTGGGTTCAAGCAATTCTCCTGCCTCAGCCTCCCGAGTAGCTGGGATTACAGGCACCTGGCAACACACTCAGCTATTTTTTGTATATTTTGTATATTTAGTAGAGATGGGGTCTTGCCTTGTTGGCCAGGATGGTCTCGAACTCCTGACCTCAGGTGATCCGCCTGCCTCGACCTCGCAAAGTGGCTTACAGGCGTGAGCCACCACACTCGGCCTGAAATCCCCTATTTTTAAAAAGGGTAAATAAATGTTTTTTTTTTCCCTCTGGGAGTGACAATACATGGAAATTTCACTTTCTACATCACTAATTTTATGAATGTGCTTATGTTGCTCTATACTGCTTTTCAAAACTTTTCTAGTACCTATGCTTGTAATTCAGAATTTCTCATTGAACTTGATAGAAGCACTTTAGTTCAAGGGGCCAAGTGTTCTTCAGTGAGTTTTCAAGTGAGCATCCTCACCTCTACAACACTCACACAGCTTAAAACAGACTAATGTTCGCTCATGTCAAGATCCTGCCAGCTCTGCACAATGCTGTAACACCAATATGACCCAGTTTCCACATCCCACATCTTCAACAGCTTTAGCAGCCACGGCCTTTCTTGCACTTGACTTGATGCAGCTTTGAAGTTTTCAAAAAGCACTTGACACTGATTTATCAACGTTGCAATGCCTGACACCAAGTGTACATCTTTAAGACTATTCAAGGTATTTTTTCCTTATACTAAGGTCACACAGATTTTAATGGGCACTAAAATTACACAGAAATTTGCATACTAACTGGAAGTGATCGCCTGCCTAGTAGTGGTTGAGTTTGTTGGGTTCTTGTAATGTTTCCTGATTCACGTACTCACTTGCATGGGAGGGTCATGGAAATTATTATACATTAGATGCACTCATAATGAAAACTCACAAAGGACTTCCTTAAGATTTACAGATTCCTCAAATTTTAGTCCAGTAACCCTAACCCTAAAGCTAAAACTGGTTTAAGCCACCCTTAGCTGCTTTATAATTGCTGCGAACAACGTAAGATTTTTCCACAGCAGAGGTTGTTCATGAATCCCCTAAAACTTTAGGGGAGAAGGGAAGGAGTGATTCCCCTTGGGGAAAAACCTTCCAAAACCTTTAAAGGGCCTCTGGATGACTGCCTGGTGTCCACCCCTTGTATTAAACCAGTTTCCCTGCAACTTCCACCTTTGGTTCTAGTCAACACCTTACCAGGACCATTCGATTGGGCAAATGCTACCATACACTTGGGACAAATCCAAAGGTCAATTGTTTCCCCCACTGGTTATGTGCCAGTCCTCCATCTGTAGTCACATAAAATCTGACATTTTATCAGCAAGAATTGTTTCAAGGAATAGCTCATTCTCTAACCACTAATTCCTTTTCTACACCTTGGTGGCCATGCCTTTTAATGCTTTACCTACCACATCCTCTTAAAATTTGATCCCATGACTGTCTACGCAGCTCAATGTGCATTTATACAGACCTATGTACTTGAAGCATCCTTTCATAGTTACCCTCCCACCACTCCCACCTTTTAAAATTCCTTCCTTCTTCCTGGTGTTCCGGTAATTCTCCCATTCTCTTACCTCACACATCACCCACAAACCAGTATTTTTAAAGTTAACTTAGAGTTAAATCTACATATGTAAAATACTTCCATCTCCCAACAACTTTGTCTTGCTGTTCCCCCAGCGGGAGTACAGTGGCACTCAGATCACAGCAACCTCCGCTTCATTGGTTCAAGGGATTCTCCTGCTTCACCCTCCCATGTACCTGGAATCACAGGCACTCACCACACCTGCCTTTTTGTATTTTCAGTAGACATAGGGTTTCACCACATTGGCCAATCTGGTCTTGAAGCCGGCTTTTATTTGCACCCACCTTCTACAGTTCATACTATATTAAGGTCAACCCCCTTCACTGACATTTCACTGTTACCACAGCAACATTTGTAGACTGAAAACCTTGATCCCCTTCACCCAGTCTAATGCAAAATTAACCTTAACTTTTAAAAAACCACACCAGTTGGGAATGCAACAACTTTATTGAAAGAAAAGTGCAATGAAATTTGTCGAAACCTTAAAAGGGGAAACTTAGACACCCCCCCTCAAGCGCAGGACCAAGTGCAGAGTGGACTCTTTCTGGATGTTGTAGTCAGACAGGGTGCGTCCATCTTCCAGCTGTTTCCCAGCAAAGATCAACCTCTGCTGGTCAGGAGGGATGCCTTCCTTGTCCTGGATCTTTGCCTTGACATTCTC
>NW_012103587.1:1759068-1762788 GCF_000951045.1 Mandrillus leucophaeus
GGTCGCGAACCCCGCGTTCGGCGGACGTGGGGCACGGACCGAGCGCCTCCCGCAGAGTCGGGGTCTCCCTCCCCACCCTGCGAGACGGACGGGTCTTTATTTTTGGTCACATTTGAGATAATGACGGGGCTTTCTTTGCTCAGCCCCCCTCAGTGTTCCTGAGCTTCCCAGCCCGGTCGCGGGGGCTCCCCGGTGCCGCGCCCCTCCCCCGCTGCGGGCCGCGGGACAAGGACAATGACTCAGCAGATCTCAGGCCGGGCGCGGCCTTAAAGCTGGGGAACGCTCGAGAACTTTCGAGGTGAGACACTGCAGAGGAGCTGGTGTCTAGGTTAAATTTGGAAAAGAGAGGCGAAAACCCCACACAGTTTTTTTTTTTTTTAGCTGGAACCCAAGGCTGAGGGAACGACATTCTTCTAGACTGTTCTTTCACCTTCGTGTACATTCTGAGGGCCGGGTATGGAAAGGTCCTACTTGGTTTCAACAGGGAGGCCTAGAAATTTCTTTGGTTTCAATGGGTACGATTATTGTAATCAGGATCCATTCAATAATCGGACCCATTTAAACCGAAGGTTTTAAAAGACAGGAATAGAATCCCAGCCCTATTTCAGGGCAGGGTAGGGTGTCAAATATGAAATGTAATTCTACAGGGCAATTCTATTTTGATAAAAGAAGTGGGGAGAAAAGAATCACCAGCCAGGTTTTTAAATTTTTACCACAACCTATTTTGTGATCCTTATGTGTCATTTCTTCAGTATATTTTTAAAATGTTTTAACAAATACGAACATGGTGAGATTTTTTAAATGTGTCTTTTTAAAGTGTACAGTGAAAAGTCTCCCTCATGCCTTCAATTTCCCAGTCACTGTTCCTTCTGGAGTCTTCTAGAAATAGTCCCTGTTTCTACAAATGTATTGGAGGTAGGGAGACTATTTTGATTTCTACCCTTGAAAGCTTCAAAAAGAGAGAAAAAGAGGCTAGCAACTGAAAAATATTCTGCCATTAGGAAAAGACTACATTCTTGTTTTAAGTTACGAACATTACATTATTTAAACGGCACACTTAAAATATGCATCAAAGCAAAATGAACCTGCTACATATTCTCTATGGTAACCCATGTTTGTGTGTATTTATGAAAATCCAAGATCTGTGCAATGTTCAAAACAGACTTTGACATCTCTAATTTTTAACAATTTTAAGAGAATGAATTCATGTGTTAGTGGGAAATTAAAAGGAATAATAAGTGTCATCTTCCAGGATTGGCAGGAAACCCCAGTGAGTTCCAATACACATTTCTGCAAAGTTTTTGTTTTTTGTTTCTCCCCTAGATTTCGGGAAGGAGTTTTGAAAGGAATAAAAAGCTGAGATTCTTTGTGAGGTGACGAGGCCTGGCTTTCAACCACGCCCTGGTTGCTTTTGGCTGTTGCTCTGCTGCAAGCCTTGTGATTCATGTTGTTTAAAGGCTGAGTCACCAGCTTTGTGACATAGCTTTTTTCAGAGTCCAAAAGGTACAGAGAAAAAACAGCCCTGACTGCAGAGGGATGGGAGGGAGAGGAGGACAGGAGGAGGAAAAAGGAAGAAGAGGGGATAAGGGTAGGGTGGGTAATGGGCCAAAGGTGAGCTACAAAGAGAAACCAGTGTTGTCTCTAGCAGAAAAAAATTATTGAAAACACCCCAGCATTCCCTGACTTAAATGGTTATTGAAGCAAACAGAAATAAACCTTTCTCCAAGGTCACTGAGGTGACAGAGAAAGGAAAAGAAAATGGCCTCCCAAAACACAGGTGTCTGATGCTTCTCTAGAACAATGATTCTCAACACGGAGTGATTTGCCCTTCAGGGGGACATTTGGCAATATCTGGAGATATTCTTGGTTGTCACAACTCAGGGAGGTTAGGGGGTGCTACTACTAATACTAGCACTCTTGGTAGACACCAGGGATGCCGCTGAACATTCTATGAGGAACAGTCTCCCACAATAATCCCACCCAAAATGTTAATAGTGCTGAAATTGAGAAACCGTGTCCTACAAAGGATTTTTGTTGTTGCAACGACGGCTTTTCTATTTTCCGAAAGGGTTCCCAAAGTCTAAATGTCCCACTTGGACTCAGGAGTCAGGTATCAAGTCACGCTCTTAAAACCTAAACCCTGCTGACCTAGAATGCGATGTGCTAGAATGTGCGAGAGTCGGGATGAGTCACTGAATCCGTTTTCAGTTCGTTCCACCCACAGATCCGTCCTTTGCAGGCGCCCCAGAAAAGATTGCTTCAGAGCTGGCACCAATGGAGAAGGGACAGAGGCCCAGCAACAGGGCGGGATTGGCAGGCGGAAGGGAGCATGTGATGGGCTGAGCTCACAAAGGGCCCGGGTGCTGGGCTGCAGCTGGGCGGTGCGGGGGTGGATCAGTGCCTGCTCTTCCGCCTTCCTTTCTCCCCTCCCCCTAAGGATTCAGTTCCCCCTTCTGAAAGTCACCACCTTGTATGTGATTTAATCCAGCCCCATGAAACTATCTGAGAGCATGAGTGAGGGTCAACAAACTTGTTTCCCCCAAGAAAAAGGGTGGAGTCAGAGAGGTGGTGGGAAGGGTTTGCCTTGCTTTGTCATCGCTTATATAACCAGAAAAGGTTGTCAAGGACGCCTGCAGGTTAAGGCCTGGCAAACAGGAAGAAAAAAAAAACCTTAGGGAATATGTTCTTCCTGTTTCTACTTGCGTTGTATAACTGTGTGGTGGAACACAAACTGCTCCAGCTTAAAAATAACCCATTCATCTCAGCAGTCAAAACCGGACCTAAGAGCTAGTCTCTAAATTTGCCTAGTTTAGGAACATTAGGAAGTTATTTAACCTATTTGGGCTTTGTTTTTGTCGTCGTTTGGTTTTGTCTTAAAATTGCAAAATACACATAAAATTTACCATTCTTAAGTGTACATTTTTTGTAGCATGAAGTACATTCAGTGCTGTGCATCAGCCGTCACCACCATCCGTTTCTGAAACTCTTTTCATCTTGCAAAACAAACTCTGTCCCCATGAAAAAACTAAGTCCCCATTTCTCCTCCCACCAGTCCCTGGCATCCGCCATTCTACTTTGTGTGTCTATGAATTTGACTACTCATGTGACCTCATATAATAAGCTTTAAGTGTAAAATAAAATTTAATAGTTGAAAAAGCACTTTTTTCAGAGAGTATTTCTAGGAAGCTCCAGTTCCTAACACTAGCCTTTAACAATAACAACTCCTTGAGGTATTTTTTTTTCCTTGTCATGCACTAGCAGAAATATTTGGCTTTGTTTCTTTGTTTTTTGAAACAGTATCTCGCTCTGTCATGCAGTGGTATGATCACGGCTCACTCTGCAGCCTGGACATTCAGGCTCAGGTGATCCTCCCACCTCAGCCTCCTGGGTAGGGAGGACTACAGGTATGTGCCACCACACCTAATTTTTGTTTTTTTTTTTTTGTAGAGAGCAGGGTTTTGCACTTTGGGAGTCTGAGGTAGGTGGATACCTGAGGTCAGGAGTTGAAGACCAACCTGGCCAACGTGCTGAAACTCCATCTCTACTAAAAATACAAACATTATCAGGCGCGGTAGCTCACGCCTGTAGTCCCAGCTACTCTAGAGGCTGAGGCAGGAGAATCACTTGAGCCCTAGAGGCAGAGGTTGCAGTGAGTCGAGATCGTGTGCCACTGCACTCCAGCCTGGGTGACAGAGTGAGACTCCGTCTCCAAAAAATAAA
>NW_012103587.1:1763863-1767564 GCF_000951045.1 Mandrillus leucophaeus
TGAGAGGGTCATTTCAGCCCATGAGTTAAATACCAGCCTGAGCTACATGGTGAAACCCTGTCTCTACCAAAACAAACAAAAATTAGCCAGGCAGTAGTGCATGCCTGTAGTTCCAGCTGCTCGGGAGGATGATGTGGGAGCATCGCTTGAGCCTAGGAGTTTGAGGCTGCAGTGAGCTGTGACTGCACTACAGCACTCCAGCCTGGGCAACAGAAACAGACCCTGTCTCAAGAAAAATAAATAAATATATAAATAAATAAACAAGAAACAAAACAGAAGTGAAACTGCCTTTACCAAAGTCATAACAGAAAATTATTACAATGAAAGAGATCTGACCTCTTTGACGCCATCTTGTGCCTAACCTCCACTGTCTTTGTTCATCCCTAGGTATAGGCTGAACTGACTTTGGAGGAACTTAGTTTATAGTTTAATTTTGAAACAAAGGTGATAACAGCCTTTTTCCAAAACAAGCCCCCTTCCTGCCTGGGCACGAGACTGCTTTACAGGACTAACAAATTGGTCACAAGATTAGAAATTATGGTTTAGGAGTCACGCAGCTGGAGACTGCAAGATTCTGTCCATGCCCAAATTGCTCCTGAGGATAAAACATCACTATTGTAAAAACCTAAGACCAGTGCTTAAGATATTTTCCATACTCTGCACTCATTGGGCCAACTGACACCGCCCGGATTGATAAACTGGCTCATCTGGTCTTGTGGCCCCCACCTAGGAACTGACTCAGGGCAAAGGGACAGCTTTGACTCTGTGATTTCATCTCCAATCCAACCAATCAGTACTCCCAATTTCCCGACCTCCCTACCCACCAAATTATTCTTCAAAACTCCAATCTCTGAGTTTTCAGGGAGACTAATTTGAGTAATAGTAAAACTCCCGTCTCCCACACTGCCAGCTGTGTGTGAATTAAACGTTCTCTATTATGCCAGGGCAAGGTGGCTCACGCCTGTAATCCCAGCACTTTGGGAGGCTGAGGTGGGCGGATCACAATTTCCCTGTCTTAATAAATGGGCTCTGTCTAGGCAGAGGGCAAGGAGAAACCTTTGGGCAGTTACAGAAGATGTAAGTTTTGTGTTAGTCCTGATGACTTCAGAAATGATCTTCAACGTTTTTTCCCTTAAAACCTTGTTGACTTTCAGGGAGAAATAACCTTTCCTGAAGCTCATTAGAAACAAGCTGTCACCAATGCGTCACCACCTAACTGGTGAGTCAGTTCACAAGTTTCAGTTTCCTCATCTCAAAAATGAGAGCTCTAGATCTAAGATTAGACGCTTTTACCATTTAAAACATGAAGTCACGTCAAACGAAAGAAAGGGGCTGACAGGTGAGGAATTCATTATAATTGCAAAGAACTGTACCACAGAATGCAGCAGAATCCCTTCTTTCATTCTTATTATTATTTAGAGAGATGGGACCTGGTTAAATTTTAAAAATATTATTTATGTTTATGTATTTATTTTTGCCTGAAGATCATGCACGCAAGTAAATCTATCTTTCTTTTTTTCTGTCTTTCTTTCCTTCTTTCTTTGTTTCTTTCCTTTTCTTTTCTTTATTGAGACAGATCTCCCTTTGTTGCCCAGGCTGCTTTCAAACTCCTGGGCTCAAGCAATACTCCTGCCTCATGCCTCCCAAAGTGCTGGGATTACAGGCCTGAGCCACCATCTTTTGCTTTCAATGGTAAGATACAGAAACACAGTGGAGGTGAAAGCAACTCTGTCTTGGATGCTAATCTGCCAAGATAACTTCTGATTAATGCCTCTTCCAGGAAGGCCTCTAAGATTTCTACTTTACTGTTACCATAAATTCTGCCCTTAGATCAGAACAACCTAGATCATAAATCCTGCCCTTATGCAGATTCATATAACATTCTTGCCTTTGCTTGAGGGGTTGACTTCAATTGTCCTAAATATTCCTTCCCTATGGTATAGAAGCCCTGGGTTGGGGGTTATGGCACAGTGAACTTTATATCCTCTGATGACCACCCTGAGACTATGGCTTCTGTTGGTAAGTCCCTAATAAATGTTTTTTCCTGAGAAACTGGATTTGTCAGCCCCTTTCTTTGGCCTCTCAGCTCCCTTGACCTTTGGGGTAGGTTTGCAGGTCTCCTCACCCCGGAACACAGTGTATGAATATAAATGTAAATTGCGTGTGCATTACAGCCATGGAGACGTGTTGCTGAGGAAGCAGAGAGCAAAGCCCTGGTGGGATGCGAGTTTGCCTTTGGGTTCCTCCCATGCAAATGAGGTGGTTAGTGGCAGTGCAGAGGAGGAGTGAGATGGCAAACAGGGGGGCCCAGACCTTCCAGCAACTTACACACTTGCCCCCCGATGGCCAGGAATGCGTCAACAGCCCTCGAGACCAGTGCAGTGCAATCACAGTGGCACGAGATGTGGTGTACACTCCCCAGATGATCTTCCTGCTGACGTTTGCTGTGGTTTCAATCATCCAGTCAGGTTTTGCCTTAACACTTTTCTGCTGATTACTCCCATCAGCCTCTTCTAACTTACGTGCATTTGAAACATTAGAGATTTCAGAATGGGAAGATCACGCCTGGTGTGAAAATCTGAGCTCCAAGTAGTGCCTGGAATCATAATACATATAATGATCACATCCATGGCAGTTTAATGATAAGGAGCTATGGACCACAATGAATAGAGAAATCAGCAAAACTATAATGGAGATGCCGGGGATCGAACCCGGGGCCTCATGCATGCAAAGCATGCGCTCTACCACTGAGCTACATCCCCCTCCCTTCCTTGTGCTTCCTTTTGGAAGTCCTTGCTATACTCTGTACTCAAAGGCGTTTTTCCTGTTTCCACGTGTTTCATTTTTATTTTTGGCTTTTATTACTGTTTTAATTGACACATAACAATTGTGCACATTTATGAAGTGTGGTGTGATGTTGTGATCTATGTACACAATTTGTAATGTTCAAGTCAGGACAATGACCACATCTCTCCCTTCAAACATGTATCATTTCTTTGTGTTGGGAGACATTAAAAACCCATGCTTCCAGCTATTTGAAAACATACAATAAGTTGTTGTATTCACCCTATAGGGACACTGGAACTTATTCTCCTATTTAGCTGTACTTTTGTATCCAGTAACCCACCTTTGGCTATTCCCACCTCCCCCACCTTCACCACCTGCGGTAACCACTATTCTACTCTCTATTTGTGAGAGCAACTATTTCAGCTTCTGCATATGAGTGAGATCATGCAGTGTTTATCTTTCTGTCCTTGGCTTATTTCACTTTATGTAATGTCCCCCAAACTTAAGCATGATTTTGTTTTTGTTTTGTAGAGGAAAAATGCCAGGATTTCATTTTGTTTTGTATTTTTTTAAGGTCGAATAGTATTCTATTGTGTATGTACACCACATTTTTTCTATCCATGTGTCTGTTGACGGACACTTGGGTGGATTCCACATCTAGGCACTTGTGAATAAAGCTGCAATACACATGGGAGTGCAAGAGGCTTTTAGTTTTTGGTTGGTTTGTTTGTTTTGAGACAGAGTTTCGCTCTGTCGCCCAGTCTGGAGTGCAGTGGCCTGATCTCGGCTCACTGCAACCTCCACCTCGTGGGTCCAAGCGATTCTTGTGCCTTGGCCTCCTGAGTAGCTGGGATTACAGGTGTGCACCACCACATCTGCTAATTTCTGTGTTTTTAGTAGAGATGGGGGTTTCC
>NW_012103587.1:1768799-1781120 GCF_000951045.1 Mandrillus leucophaeus
AGATCCATTCTTTAACTGTGAATTTGCATCTCTCTTTTCCAGAGAGTTTGTTAAGCACACCAGGGGAGAGAAGCCACAATGTTTAGTGTCCTTCAGGTCATCACAAAGCCGTTCCTTGGGGAAAGAGTGGGTGAGAAGCTAGGAGAGGGCAGGAAACTGAAGGCTATACCTTTTTCCATCAGCCTTGATATTTCTTGGCTGGAAATAGACACTTACTGTGATACGGAAAACTTGCCTCAAAAATGTCCTGCCACCTCGTTCTCCATAGTTCCCTGACCGTTGCTGGCACCTGCGACTCTTCCTCACCAAAGGCCATGCAGAATTGTCAGAAAAGTTAGTAGACTTGGGGAAGGAAGTGCTGGATATATCAGCTGTGATTGCATCACCTAACCTCTGGGCCTCATGTGTGAAAGAGAGATTTGAAGGTACCTACCTCATCTGGTTGTTGTGACAATTTAGTGAGTTACACATAAAACACGTATAATAGTGTCTGGTAGAAAGCACAGGCTCTGGGCCGGGTGCAGTGGCTCAGGTCTGTAATCCCAGTGCTTAAGGAAGCCGAGGTGGGAGGATTGCTGGAGCCCAGGCGTTCAAGACCTGCCAGGGAAACACAGTGAGACACCCCACCCCACCCCCACTCAGGAGGCTGAGGCAGGAGGATCTCTTGAGTCTGGGAGGTCAAGACTAAAGTGAGCTGAGATTGCGCCACTGCCCTCCAGCCTGGGCGACAGCGCAAGACCCTGTCTCAAAATTAAATAAATAAATAAGGCCAGGCGCAGTGGCTCACAACTGTAATCCCTGCACTTTGGGAGGCCGAGGTGGGTGGATCACCTGAGGTCAGAAGTTCGAGACCAGCCTGGCCAACATGAGGAAACCCCGTCTCTATTAAGAACACAAAAAATTAGCGGGGCATGGTGGCGCGTGCCTGTAATCCCAGCTACTCAGGAGACTGAGGCAGGAGAATCGCTTGAACACAGGAGGTGGAGGTTGCAGTAAGCCGAGGTCGCACTACTGCACTCCAGCCTGGGCAACAAGAGCAAAACTCTGTCTCAAATAAATAAATAAGTAAATAGAAAGCAGGGACTGTGAAATGTGGGTCTGGCTGTTATAAACGTGTTATTATCATAGAACTCTACTGGAGGGCAGTTGCCTCTTCTATTCAGCCCGGCGTGGTGCTTTGCTGACCCGTTTTGGGGAGATGGGGGAGAGCAAGAGGGCAGTGGGGAGATGAGGAATGGGGACCACCGTGCAAACCATCCTCTGACCTCATTCCCCCAGTCTAAGTGGGAGCCACCGGGGAGAGACCCTGGCAGCAGAAGAGCAGGATGGCGCCATAGGGGGCATCATTTTGGACGTGGTTGAGGAGCAAGCCCACAGGTTGTATTCAGTCCGCAGGTGCCCCTGCTTCCTCTTGTGCCCACCCGCCTGGCTGCCAGAGGGCACTGCTCAGAACAAACCTGAATATTTCTCTCTGCATGAAACTCTCAGAATCAAACCCATGCCTCCTGCCCTCTGTATCCCTTCAAGGTACGATGTAATCTGTCCTCTGAGGGCCGCTCTGACTTCACCTCCTGCTGCCCTCTCCTCCCTCCTTCCTCTCCTCTTCCTGCCACACCAGCCTCCTCACTGTTTCTTCCCAGCTCAGGGCCTTTGCGCTTGCTGTTCGCTCTGCCTAGAATGCTATTTAGATCTTCTAATTCTTCTTTATTTTTTGAGGCGGAGCGTCGCTCTTGTTGCCCAGGCTGGAGTGCAATGGCGCGATCTCGGCTCACTGCAACCTCTGCCTGCCAGGTTCAGGCGATTCTCCTGCCTCATCCTCCCGAGTAGCTGGGATTACAGGCATGCGCCACCACGCCCAGCTAATTTTGTATCCAGCTAATTTTGTATTTTTTGGTAGAGACGGGGTTTCTCCATGTTGGTCAGGCTGTTCTCAAACTCCCGACCTCAGGTGATCCACTCGCCTCGGCCTCCCAAAGTGCTGGGATTACAGGCGTGAGCCACCGTGCCCCACTGCCAATTCTTCTTCCTTTTTTTTTGAGATGGAGGTTTGTTCTTGTTGCCCAGGCTGGAGTGCAATGGCGTGATCTTGGCTCACCGCAACCTCCACCTCCCAGGTGCAAGCGATTCTCCTGCCTCAGCCTCCCGAGTAGCTGGGATTATAGGCATGTG
This sequence comes from Mandrillus leucophaeus, assembly GCF_000951045.1. Taxonomy (NCBI): domain Eukaryota; kingdom Metazoa; phylum Chordata; class Mammalia; order Primates; family Cercopithecidae; genus Mandrillus; species Mandrillus leucophaeus. The sequence continues at coordinate 1,770,969 of NW_012103587.1, forward strand.
CCACCAAGCCCAGCTAATTTTGTATCTTTAGTCGAGATGGGGTTTCTCCGTGTGGGTCGGTCTGGTCTCGAACTCTCGACCTCAGGTGATCCGCCCACCTCGGCCTCCCAAAGTTCTGGGATTATAGGCGTGAAACCCCTGTTTCAAAACGGTGAAACCCCATCTCTACTAAATATACAAAAATTAGCCAGGCCTGGTGGCGCGCGCCTGTAATCCCAGCTACTTGAGAGGCTGAGGAAGGAGAATCTCTTGAACCCAGGAGACAGAGGAGGAGGAGATTGCGCCACTGCACGCCAGCCTGGCGGCAGAGCGAGACTCCATCTCAGAAAAAAAGAGAAAGAAATGAATGAACACTTCCTCATGCGAGCACTGCCTTTTTCTTGCTTTTCCGTAACCGTGTGACACGCAGCAAGGCCACAGACAACCACAGAACCAGATTCCCGTTTACCTGCAGGGTTTATTATTCTTAGGAAGAGTGAAGAAAATATAGAGGAATGGTAAAAACGTTACCAGCCTCCCCGTCGGGGAATCGAACCCCGGTCTCCCGCGTGACAGGCGGGGATACTCACCACTATACTAACGAGGACCGCCCATGAGGAGCTGATTTCAAGTCACTCTCTTAAAGTAAATGTAGCTTTCCCTAAACAGGTTCCAAAGAATTAAATACTTTGTATTTCCCACAAAACAACAGGTCCGACTTGACTTCATGCCATTTTAAGGCGATCGTTTCCTGCTCAGTCTTTGATTTTGCCACGAGAGTTCAGAAAGCAGACATTAAAAAACAGAAAGCAAAAATGAACAAACAGGCATCAGCAAGTGCATTTGAGACATGAAGGAGGTGGAGACGGGAAAAACTTGACCTTATTTGATTTACCCAAACGGTGAGTGGCGAGAGAGTTCCCTTCCCCTCTGCCCCTCCGGCTCCTCGTGGACACTGCTCGGGGCTTTCTTAAATATAGAAAGTAAAAGCCTTTAATTAATTGTAAAGAATCGGCTCCGTCTATGCACCTCCTTTTCCCCCCACCAGGAAGGAAAAGCGAAACTGCCGAAACCCGGGATCGAACCAGGGACCTTTAGATCTTCAGTCTAACGCTCTCCCAACTGAGCTATTTCGGCAGCCGCTGTAGCTAGCTTGTTCTTTTATCCTCCTGGTCGTTTTGCCGCCCCGGGTCTTTGGCACCGAAGCTGAGAAGGCAGGTTCAATAGGGACCGCTTGCGGTGGCCTTCTCGTCTGGCAAAGCCACGACCTCCGAGAAGCCTTCTCTGATTATATCTCCCGACAAGGCCCAGGACTTACTATTTATTGTTAACGTTATCATTTTCCCTGTCTGTCTCCCCAGCTAGCATGACAAACGCAAGAGGAGCAGGAACCTCGTCTACCTCCGGCACCGCTCTGTCCCTCAGTACCTAGAACAGTACCTAGCATGTTGTAGGGGCTTGACAAATATTTGTTGACTGACTGACTGAATGAATGAATGAATGCATGCATGCATGAATGAATGAATCCCACCTGACTCAGAGCTCGGGTTTCTCAAGCCCCCTTCTCTGCGCAAAGGAAAAAGGTCATGCCCTGGGTGCAACTCCGCAAGCAGCGCGAGGCGTGGCAGGAATGTTGACCCTGCCAGGGCCTGCGGGAGGACGCGTCGGCCGGAAAGCAGCTCCCTGCAAGCTCCGCCTCCCAGGTTCACGCCATTCTCCTGCCTCAGCCTCGCGAGTAGCTGGGACTACCGGCGCCCGCCACCACGCCTGGCTAATTAACCACGCCTGGCTAATTTTTTGTATTTTTAGTAGAGACGGGGTTTCACCGTGTTAGACCAGGATGGTCTCGATCTCCTGACCTCGTGATCTGCCCGCCTCGGCCTCCCAAAGTGCTGGGATTACAGGCGTGAGCCACCGCGCCCGGCCTTTATTTATTTACTTAAAATCCATGAGTTCATTTTGATTCTGACAACTTTCACATCATGGGTTGAAAGTAGTAACTTGCGTTTTACTTTCGTTTATTTAAATACTTCTAAGGGCCAATCTTTTCTGTAAGTTTTATTAATGAATCATTTTTCCTCTTCTGTAAATTCATTACCTGTTGATTGTGATCTATTGATATTTTTGGATTTTTCTTAGTGATTTAAAAATTTATTTCTATAATAAAGATATTAGGCTGGGCGAGGTGGTGGCTCACACCTGTAATCCTAGCACTTTGGGAGGCTAAGGCGGAGGGATTGCTTGAGCTCAGGAGTTTAAGACCACCCTGGCTCCTCCTAGATGATTGAAAGGACACAACATAATGGATATGTTGTAGTTGATAAAGAGACATTTAAAAAAGTAAAATCAGGAAGATTACCAAATAGTTGGTCTGCTCAAGCTTGCAAGTTATTCGCACGAAGTTAGGCCCTAAAATATTTACAGAACCAGGTAGGAACCATCTATACTGACTCTAAATATGCCTTCAGGGTGTCTCATACATTTGGAAAATTTTAGGCTGAGCGAGAACTAATTAACAGCAAAGGTAAGGAACTTGTTCATGAAACACTAGTTGTTGATGTTCTTAATAATCTTCAGTTACCGGAAGAAATAGCCATTGTCCATGTTCCAGGACATCAACCTAATTTTTATTTTAAAAGTCAAGGAAACGGCCGGGCTCGGTGGCTCACGCCTGTAATCCCAGCACCTTGGGAGGCCGAGGCGGGCGCATCACGAGGTCAGGAGATCGAGACCATCCTGGCTAACCCGGTGAAACCCCGTCTCTACTAAAAAAATATAAAAAACTAGCCGGGCGAGGTGGCGGGCGCCTGTAGTCCCAGCTACTCGGGAGGCTGAGGCAGGAGACTGGCGTAAACCCGGGAGGTGGAGCTTGCAGTGAGCTGAGATCCGGACACTGCACTCCAGCCTGGGCGACAGAACGAGACTCCGTCTCAAAAAAAAGAAAAAATACAAAATAATTAGCCAGGCGTGGTGGCGGGCACCTGTAGTCCCAGCTACTCGGGAGGCTGAGGCAGGAGAATGGCGAGAACCCGGGAGGCGGAGCTTGCAGTGAGCCGAGATCACGCCACTGCACTCCAGCCTGGGCAACAGAGCGATACTCCGTTTCAAAAAAAAAAGAAAGAAACTTAACAGAATGCAGTGAGGTCAGGAGGTCAGGCACTTCCAAGAGCGGACCTGTCAGTCAGCCCTTATTCATCCCGGAGTGGGTGTGTGGTGGTATTGTGAGAACCTTTACTGGACACTCTGCCAAATAATTGGAGTGGTACTTGTGCTCTAGTTCAGTTAGCTATCCCTTTTACCCTGGCATCTCATGAACCAGAAACAAAACAAAACAAAACAAAACAAACAAACAAGCACGACATCGTAAAACAAGAGAAGCCTCTCTTAGGCTCTCTTAGGTCCTTTGACCCCCATGTTTATTTAAATACAACTGACATTCCACGAGGTATACCAGATAAATTCAAAGCTAGAAATCAGATAGCTGTGAGGTTCAAATCCCTTCTCCCACAAATAACAATTAATAAGAATGTATATTGCATAAACTATATTTATTACTATCAACAGCAATTTATTAACTATACTTAAAGATGCTATTAAAGGAATAGCAGAACAGTTACGATCCACTAGTAAAATGGTCTAGGAAAATAAAATGACTTTAAATACAGTATTAACTGAGAAAGGTGGTGCTTGTTATAATTAAAACCCAATGTTGTGTACAACCTTCATCCCAGATAACACTACTCCTAACGGAAGTATAACCAGAACCTTATAAGGTCTCACTGCTTTATCTAAAGAGCTAACTAGAAATTCTAGAATTAATAACCCTATTTCAAATTGGCTAGGAGGATGGTTTGGTCAATGGAAGGAAACTATAACCTCAATTCTCACCTCTATTACTCCTGTATTAGGTATACTTCTCCTTCTCAGATGTTATATTATACCATGCCTCCGGAAGCTAATGACAAAATTAATAATGACAGTTCTTACCAAAACTACTAAAACCTATCTTAACTCTCCCCCACCTTATTCTAAGAGACTTCTCCTCTTAAAAGCTCAAGTAGAACAATTAAGCCAAAACATACTAAAACAGTTTAAAAAGGAAAAATCATAAAAATTAAAAGGGAAGGAATTGTAGAAAGCAAAAGTTCCTCTTCAAAGCTTCCCCTTTGAATCATAAATGTTACTGATACCTTTTCTCAAAACTAACTTTCTTCAAGTTTCTTATTTTATAGTAATAACTATCTGTTAAGCCTTAGGTAGCAAATGTAACAGAATAAGCCCACTCTGACTTTAGTATCTATGGTAAACATGCTCACAGGCACGTAGTACATTCTGTGTCCTTGTACCTTTGTCAAAATATTCGTGCTGGACGTGCCCAGGCATGTCCCAGCTTGCAGCCTACACTCCTCCCTTGTTTAGGAATATTATTACTTTTCTAAGTCCTTTCTAAGCAACATCCTTTTTCCCTTTGTTCCTCACTGCCTTTATGTATTTTAAAAAGTTTTGAACTGTTAGCTAATCGGGTTTTAGTTTAAATTGTGAGGTCTGCCTCCAGTCAGCGAAGTCAAAACACAGCAATAGGGACCTCATGCATAAGGAATAAATATTCTTATGTCTCTTTTACTTCGTGTATGCTCGCGGCAGAATTGCTGACGGGCACCACCCTTTCTGCAGAAAGTAAAAGTCGCCTTGCTGAGGACACTTTTTGTCTAATTCGTAATTCTTCTCTGAGACATCGGGGAATAAGCATTTATTTTCAAAAGTAGTTGTGTCTGACTTTTAAAAATTCTACGTATCATTCTGATAAAAATCGAATAAGAGAGAAAAACAAGAAGGGAGAAAAAAATAGAATTCCAAAAGTCCAAAAAGGTACAGAAATGGAAGGTCAAAGAGTTACTCCCATCCACCACCCGAGTCCTTCTCCCCAAAGGCCCCCTATGTCTACAGTTGATTGTGACTGATGAGACTTTGGGCGGGCCACGGAGCCTCTGTCTGTGCTTGTATTTCATCAGTCTGATGTGGAGAAAACGGCACGTTGGTAGGATGCTTGAGGATGTAATGCGTGAACACTAAAGCGCTTACCAATACTGCCCCGCACATGTTAAGAATTGTATATTGTTGGCGGCTGCTGCTGCTGTTGTTACCATGACGCCAATCAAAAACATGAAAATACTCACACATTTGTGTGCATATCTATAATTTTTTGACATAAAAATGAACCTATTGCGCCCACTGCTGAGTACCCCCTTTTTTCTTCCCCCCAACTCTCCTTAGAAGGCACTGAATCCTTGAAAGGGCCCTAATTCACAGTGTTGCGGGCACACCTGCGACGTGCCACATCCTGGTATTCAGTATATTTTTGAACAATGCAAAGCATTGCCAGCAAGGTTTCCCCTTCTGTATTTCAAAAAGTCGATTCTTTTAGCCTCCCCGTCGGGGAATCGAACCCCGGTCTCCCGCGTGACAGGCGGGGATACTCACCACTATACTAACGAGGACAAGCCATACATGAATTTCTGCAACTCAATCTCTAAGACTGTAGCCTTCTCCCGCTGTCGTTCCTACCCTTTGCGGGTCATCCGGGCTCGGCGCCGGGCGCCCTGGCCTCCGAGCTTTCCCAGAGCGGGCAGAGGCCCCTTTGAGTGGCTGGAGGCACTGTACGTTCGGAAGCTGAGACACCTGAACTAGCAAAGCGAAGGGCACTCTCTGTATCACCATTCCCAGAAAAGCACATTGCGAGGCAAGGGGATGTAGCTCAGTGGTAGAGCGCATGCTTTGCATGTATGAGGCCCCGGGTTCAATCCCCGGCATCTCCAGGGTTTTCTTTCTACCTTTTTCCTGCAAATTACAGTCACGCAGAAAGGAAGACTGGAAAGAAAACCCAGGGAGCCCCATCAACCTGCCTGCGAAGAAAGCTTCCTTGGAAGGGCCTGCGCCAGCGTACATCCCTGCCCCCAATCACTAATTCCTTGGGCCCCTCCACCAGAGATCCGCGTTCAGTAGGTCGGCCACTGGGCCGGCAATATGCCATTTGAAACGAACACTCCCTGTTATTTGTTTCATCAAACAGATAGAAAAGCACTGGATTCCTTAGAAAGGTTCTGCAATTGACCATTCATTAACTCCTGGGGGCCTCATGTCAGGTTCTGTGCACGCGTCGACACCTACTGTGTGCCGGGTAAAGTGTACGTTCCCTGGTATCCCTGGATAAGACAGGCCAGGCAAGCTTTCTCAGCCTTCTTGGACTTTATAGTCTAGTCCCGGAGACTTAACAATAAGCAAGTAGCGATACGTTTTATGAAGACAAGAATAGCGATGAGATGGAAACTCAGGGGTGCATGAGTGGGGGCTGCTTCAGATTAGCTGCCAGGGGAGTCCCCTGCAGAAACAATGCGTGTAGCGGAGGAAACAGCAGGTGTCCAGGCCCTGAGGCTGGAGAAAGGGCGCTCTGTGTTGAAGGGGCAGGAGGAAAGCCCCGCCCCAGAGCTTAGTGAATGAGGATGAACTTTACCTTCGAAGACACTGGGAGGCCTGACGCAGGGTAACAGTCCAGATTTAGGTTTGAAAAGGCTCCCTCTGGCTGCCATGCGGAGAATACATCCTGGGCGTGGGTGGATGTGGGGAGACAGGGAAGGAGGTGCAGCCACCGCCCGGAGAGCTGATGGGGACTTCCTCCAGAGGTGCGGCAGAGGAGGTGCGAGCATGATGGAGTTCAGGACAAATTCTGGACATGGTTGCATAGTATTTCCTAACGCAGGGGTACCATGCTTTATTACCATTCCTCCTAGCGATTCGGGTAATTTTGTTTCCTCTCACTGAAGTGTTGTAGTCTGTCATCTGGTACATGCACTTTCCTTGCCTTCTGGCGCCGGTATCTCGATGGGACAGATTTCCACAGGGAGCAATGCAGGGTCAAAGGGCATGGATACTTTTCAAAACGTACTTCTTTCTCTGTCGCCCAGGCTGGAATGCAGTGGTGCGATCATAGCTCACTGCAGCCTCCAAATCCTGGGCTCAAGTGATCCTCCCACCTCAGCCTGCCAGCAGCTGAGACTACAGGTATACTTCACCACCTCCAGCAAACATTTTTCTTTTCTTTCTTTCTTTCTTTTTTTTTTTTTTTTGTAGAGACAGGGGTGTTGCTATACTGTACAGGCTGGTCTGGAAATCCTGGCCTTAAGTGATTCTCTCACCTCAGCCTTCTAAAGTGCTGGGATTACAGGCGTAAACCACCATGCCTAGTTTATTTTAAATATTGCTAGATTTTGGGCCAGGCGTGGTGGCTCATGCCTGTAATCCCAGCACTTTGGAAGGGCCAGGTGCACACATCACCTGAGGTCAGGAGTTTGAGACCAGCCTAGCCAACATGGTGAAACTTCATCTCTACTAAAAATACAAAAAATTAGCTGGGTGTGGTGGCACACACTTGTAGTCCCAGCTACTCGGGAGGCTGAGACAGGAGAATCACTTGAACTTGGGAGGCAGAGGTTGCAGTGAGCAGAGATCGCGCCACTATACTCCAGCCTGGGCAACAGAGCAAGACTCCGTCTCAGAAAAAATAAAAAAATAAAAAAAAAACAATAAATATTGCTGGATTTTTCTAAGGGCTGTGGCAACTTACATATTCTCTAACAATGTGTGAAGGTGCTCTTTTCCTTATATTTTCAGCACTGGCTATGGCCATGATTCTTAATTTTTCCAAATCTGTTGGGTAAGAAGTAGAACTGAATTATTTCTTTGCTTTTTTCCTGCCCACTTTCTAGGGTGTGCATGTTTTCAGGTATCTACCAGCCATGCAGATGCAGTTTTGTCTCAAAATAAATAAATAAATAAAAGCTAAATGACATTGGCCAGGCAATGGTGCTCTTGTTTTTTTTTGTGTTTTTTTTTTTTAAACTCCTAGGTATATACCCAAGAGAATGGAAAATATGCATCCACACAAAAACCTGTACATAAATGTTCACAGCAGCTCTATTCACAACAGCCAAAAGATGGAAACAAATAAAAATGTGGTCTATCCATACACTGGGGTATTATCCAGCCATAGGAAGGAATGAAATACTTCAGGAGCTCAAGACCAGCCTGGGCAACATAGCAAGAGCTGGCTGTACTGAAAATTGTAGCCCAGTATGGTGGAGTGTGCCTGTAGTCCCAGCTATTTGGGAGGTAGAAGGATTACTTGAACCCAGGAGATGGAGGCTGCAGTGAACTAGGATTGCACCACTGCACTCCAGCCTGAATGACAAGAGTAAGATCCTTTCAAAAAAACAACCAACAAACCAGGCGCGGTGGCTCACCCCTGTAATCCCAGCACTTTGGTAGGCGGAGGCGGGTGGATCACAAGGTCAAGAGATCAAGACCATCCTGGCCAACATCGTGAAACCCCATCTCTACTTAAAATATAAAAATTAGCTGGGTGTGGTGGCACGTGCCTGTAGTCCCGGCTACTCAGGAGGCTGAAGCAAGAGAATCGCTTGAACCCGGGAGGTGGAGGTTGCAGTGAGCCAAGGTTGCCCCAATGCAGTCCAGCCTGGTAACAGAGCGAGACTCTGTCTCAAAAAAACAAACAAGGAGCGGAGCAGCGGGCGGGAGGGCGGATGGACCGACTGACGGTAGGGATGGCAGGCGAGCAAGATGGCACAGACGCAGGGCACCTGGAGGAAAGTCTGTTACTATTACGACGGGGATATTGGAAATTACTGCTACGGACAAGCCACCCAGTGAAGCCTCACCGAATCCGCATGACTCATAATTTGCTGCTCAACTATGGTCTCTACCGAAAAATGGAAATCCATCGCCCTCACAAAGCCAATGCTGAGGAGATGACATGCAGTCACAGCGATGACTACATTAAATTCTTGCACTCCACCCGTCCAGATAACATGTCGGAGTACAGCAAGCAGATGCAGAGATTCAACCTTGGTGAGGACTGTCCAGTATTCGACGGCCTGTTTGAGTTCTGTCAGTTGTCTACTGGTGGTTCTGTGGCAAGTGCTGTGAAACTTAATAAGCAGCAGACGGACATGGATGTGAATTGGGCTGGGGGCCTGCACCATGCAAAGAAGTCTGAGGCATCTGGCTTCTGTTACGTCAATGATGTCGTCTTGGCCATCCTGGAACTGCTAAAGTATCACCAGAGGGTGCTGTGTATTGACATTGATATTCACCATGGCGACGGTGTGGAAGAGGCCTTCTATACCACAGACCGGGTCATGACTGTGTCCTTTCATAAGTATGGAGAGTACTTCCCAGGAACTGGGGACCTATGGGATATCGGGGCTGGCAAAGGCAAGTATTATGCTGTTAACTACCCGCTGTATTATGCTGTTAACTACGAGTCCTGTGAGGTCATTTTCAAGCCGGTCATGTCCAAAGTAATGGAGATGTTCCAGCCTAGTGCGGTGGCCTTACAGTGTGGCTCAGACTCCCTATCTGGGGATCGGTTAGGTTGCTTCAGTCTAACCATCAAAGGGCAAGCCAAGTGTGTGGAACTTGTCAAGAGCTTTAACCTGCCTATGCTGATGCTGGGAGGTGGTGGTTACACCATTTATAATGTTGCCCGGTGCTGGACATACGAGACAGCTGTGGCCCTGGATACGGAGATCCCTAATGAGCTTCCGTACAACGACTACTTTGAATACTTTGGACCAGATTTCAAGCTCCACATCAGTCCTTCCAATATGACTAACCAGAGCACCAATGAGTACTCGGAGAAGATCAAACAGCGACTGTTTGAGAACCTTAGAGTGCTGCCGCATGCACCCGAGGTCCAAATGCAGGCGATTCCTGAGGACAAAATCCCTGAGGAGAGCGGCGATGAGGACGAAGAAGACCCTGACCAGCGCATCTCGATCTGCTCCTCTGACAAACGAACTGCCTGTGAGGAAGAGTTCTCCGATTCTGAAGAGGAGGGAGGGGGGGCCGCAAGGACTCTTCCAACTTCAAAAAAGCCAAGAGAGTAAAAACAGAGGATGAAAAAGAGAAAGACCCAGAGGAGAAGAAAGAAGTCACAGAAGAGGAGAAAACCAAGGAGAAGCCAGAAGCCAAAGGGGTCAAGGAGGAGGTCAAGTTGGCCTGAACAGACCTCTCCAGCTCTGGCTTCCTGCCGAGTCCCTCACCTTTCTCCCCCAACCCGTCAGATTTTATATTTTCTTTCTTTCTTTTTTTTTTTTT
>NW_012103587.1:1781235-1791520 GCF_000951045.1 Mandrillus leucophaeus
GCCATTCTCCTGCCTCAGCCTCCCGAGTAGCTGGGACTACAGGCGCCCGCCACCTCCCCGGCTAGCTTTTTGTATTTTTTTAGTAGAGACGGGGTTTCACTGTATTAGCCAGGATGGTCTCGATCTCCTGACCTCATGATCTGCCCGTCTCGGCCTCCCAAAGTGCTGGGATTACAGGCTTGAGCCACCGCGTCCGGCCTTCTTCCCCAGTTCTTAACTTTGAACCATAAAGGGTGCCAGGTCTGGGTGAAAGGGATACTCTTATGCAACCATAAGACAAAATCCTGAAATGCCAAGTGCCCGCTTAATAGCTTTGGAAAGGTGCCCTTATTGAACATTCTAGAAGGGGTAGCTGGGTCTTCAAGGATTTCCTGTTCTTTCCAGGCTCCTAAGGTAACATCAGCCTGTTTTCATACCTTCCCACTGGCCTTAAGTGAGCCAAGAAACGCTGCCGGCCCCGTCTTCTCCTAATTCTGCAGGTGGAGGTGCTAGTCTAGTTTCCTTTTTGAGATACGATTTTCATTTTTGTGAGCCTCTTTGTAATAAAATGGTACATTTCTTAAAAAAAACAAACAAAAAACCAAAAAAAAAAAAGGCAACAAGAGATAAATGTCCAGAAAGCACAAATCCAGAGACAGAAAGTGGATTCGTGGGGCCTGGAGCTGGGGGAACTGGGAGAAATGGGGCAGACTGCTGATGGGTACGGGGTATCTTTTTAGAGCTAGAAAAATGCTCTGGAATCAGGTCATGGTAATGGTTGCACAACTGTGATATACTAAGAGCAACTGTACACCTTCAAATGGTGAATTTTATGGTATGTTAATTACATAACATTTTAAAAAAAGCATCGCCTAATTACAACTGTGGACGCTTTGCTGTGGCTGTGGAGTGCGATGAGGAGGCAGGGACGTCCCTAAGGAGGCTGCCCTGGCGCCTGAGACAGCGGTGGGAATGATGGCTTCCGCTTTCATCTCAGAATTGCCAGCCCATGTGCGGTGGGATTTCAGGAAAGCTGGAGGTCAGTACTTTTGAGTGGGAAACAGCTCAATTCTACATGTTAGTGAGGAATTCAGGTCTTCCTCAATCACTGGGCGGGTTAAGCAAACGTGTCTGCAGGGCCCTGGCTCACGGCCCTACCTTGGGCTCCTGGGGAGGAACCTGGAGTGAGAAGGGCCGGGCTGCCATCTCAGCTATGGGGCAGGTGGGGAGAGGGAGCTGCTCAGGCTTCGAGAGCAGCCAGGGAGGTAAGTAAACCCAGCGAGGAGAGGCCTCCCTAGAGCAGATGGCAGTACTGGGAAGGCAGGTCGGCCACCAGGCCGCGTCCCACGACAGCCCACTCGCCACCTGGGTGTCCTTCCCCAAGCGTATTCCACAAAATAATCTGGGTGCAAGGAACATTTTATTCCATAACTGTCTCCACCAAAGCCGCAGAAGCAAAGCCAGGAGCGGAATCCATCCTGCGAGCGCTGGGCTCTGGGGAGACGTCCGGGCCCTCACCATGGAGGATGCAAGGGCAGGGGCCTCCCAACTCCTTGGTCCTGTCTGGGGTGCTCCTGTCTCTCTTGCTGGGGGACCTACCCCTCCCACCTCGGCCACAGAGGAACAAGGGAGACAAACTGAGGGTTCTGCAGTCCCCATTCAAGGCCGACAGAATAGTCCTGTGGCCCCAGCCTAGCTAGGCCCATCCTCTGCGGCATGGCAGCGGTGACCAAGCACGGCCAAGGTCAGCTCCGCTCCCTGCCGTCTGAGAGCTGACCACAGGCAGACGAGATGCTCACTCCCCGCAGCCGTAACACAGGAAAGGTACCGGCGTCTACCCTCCCAAGAAGGCGTGGAGCCTGGGGGCCCCGAGCCGGGCCCCTCAAGGTCAATGCACAGCTCGGTGGCTCACCTAACATCTGGGACAGCTGTGAGGCCAGGGCTGGGCGGACCTCCCTGACTCTAGAGGGAAGAATTGCAGAAAGGATGAGCCCTCCACGTGCCTCCTTGGCCTTCTGGTAGGGCAGCGGGGAAGGGACTGCAGAGACCTCCGGCCCTGCTGCTCCACGGCGGACTAATGTAGTCCAAAGAGCACACTGAACAGAACAGCGTCCAGCACATGAGATGAAATCATCATCCACCATGTAATAATCAGTTCAAAAAGTCACCCCCAGGCCAGACGGCACGGGCAGCAGCACGCTTCATACAGTATCGAGTTCTCATGGACGAGGTTCCCAGGGCTTGACCTGCTTCCCGAGAGCAGGCCATGAAGCCCACGCCAGGCAGTCATGGTCGCAGGGTGACAGGCTGCTGCCAGCCCTCCAGTCCTCGGCCCTCCAGCCAGGTGTCTGACGGTCAGTGGTCAGTGGTAGGGGGCCAGGCTTTCTCGATATCGGGGTGCATGGCCTGTGGAAGCCACTCACAGTACTCGGCCAGCAGGTCTGCAGGGGAGGGAAGGAGGATAGCGTCAGGGTGACCCTGGGCCCAGGGACTCTCCTGAGGTGGCAGGAAGCTGGCCAGCAGCCATGGGGCCAGATCCTTCTGCCAAGCCAGGGCTGACTGTGCACAAAGCACAAAGCCCCTGCTTCGGTGACCCCATCCCGTCCACTCCCACCCCCTGGCCCTGGTCAAACTCACATTTGGGGTTTTTCTTCCAAGCGGCCAGCAAGGCTTCACGGCAGTCGGCCTTCTCTGCAACCAGCGCTCGCAGGAGGCTCTCCGTCCGGGGCTGCAGCCTGTGGGGCAGGGATGCAGGTTGGTGGCAGGCAGCCAGGGCACAGACCAGCTGCTGCTGGGGGCCTGAAAACAGGGCAGGCATCACCACCCTACCGGCCCCACCCCGGAGGGTGAAGAGCTGGCTGGGCATGGTGACATGCACCTGTAGCCCCAGTTACTCGGGAGGCTGAAGTAGGAGGATCCCTTGAGCCCGGGACTTGGAGGCTGCAGTGAGCCATGATTATACCACTGCACTCCAGCCTGGGTGACAGGGCAAGACCTTGTCTCAAAAACAAACAAATTGGCTGGGCGTGGTGGCTCACGCCTGTAATCCCAGCACTTTGGGAGGCCGAGGCAGGTGGATCACCTGAGGCCAGGAGTTCGAGACCAGCTTGGCTAACATGGTGAAACCCTATCTCTACTAAAAATCCAAAAATATTTGCCGGGCATGGTGGCGGGTGCCTGTAATTCCAGCTACTCAGGAGGCTGAGGCAGGAGAATCACTTGAACCCGGGAGGCAGAGGCTGCAGTGAGCCGAGATTGCGCCATTGCACTCTAGCCTGGGCAACAAGAACAAAACTCTGTCTCAAACAAACAAACAAGCAAACAAAACTCAAAAGCAAAAAACACAAAATTCTCTAGACAGGCCTTCTAAAAAATAAATAATAATAATAAAATAAAAGGGAAGGCAAAGGGTCCCCTTCCCCTAATCATCCTGGGACAGAAGGCTCTAGATCCCACCTCCTCCCATCCACCCTGGCTGCCTCTGGTCCACATTCCTTGCCCACCAAGGCTGCTCCGTGCATGCAACTTGTCTCATCTGGAACCTTCCTCCAGATTTGTGCCCAGCTCCAGCCCTGCCTCCTCTGAATCTGCCCAGTGAGGCTCTCCCCGACCAGGCCAGTCGCACTCCACCCCAAGCCCATTGAGGCCTCACTCATGTCCTGCTCTGTCCCTCTGGGGCCAAGCGACGCCACTGTAGGACAAAGACCGTGTCTGTATCCCAGCCCCGAGAACACGCCTGGGACAGGGCCACACTGGAAAACGTGAGCTGGGTGACTGACGCTGCTCCTGACAGCCCAGCAGCAGGTGCTGTGCCCCACACCCCATCTTGAGTCCCTGGCACCTGCCTGCACCTTCAGGTCTGCCTCCAGTGCTCCAAGCCCCCGCACCACAGGCTTCGCCAGTCCCAGGAAGGGGGAGGTGTCTGTGGGTCTGGACCACAGGCAGGAGGAGAGCAGGAGGAGGTGGCGGGCAAGGGTGAGCCCTGAAGCAGAGGTGGTGGGCGGGATGGGGCAGGGGTCTGCTCAGCTGGGAGGAAGTCCCCAGGGCCAGGATGCCTCCCACTGACACCTGGCAGCTCTCAGGGAGCTGCCCAGTGTCTTCCCTACCCCAGATTCATGCCCACCAAGAACATCAGCGTGTGACCTTATATGGAAAGAGGGTCATTGCAAATGTCATGAGTTAAGGAGAGGTCACCCTGGAGTAGGGTGGACCCTGAATCCAATGACTGGTGTCCTTATAAGGAGAGAGCACAGGGAGGGAGACTAGAGACACACAGAGAGATGGCCACATGAAGATGGAGGCAGAGACTGCCGTGATGTGGCCACAAGCCCAGGAGGCCGGCAGAGGCAAGAGGGACCCTCCCCAAAAGCCGATGCACAGAGCGTGGCCCTGCAGCCTTCAGACCTGAGCACACGCTTCGGATCTTTTAAGCCTCCCCGTGTGTGGTGCTCTGTCCCAGCAGCCCTGGGGAGGTCATTCAGGCCTCCGACCCCTCCTGCCCACTGCAAGCAGTACCTGGCCCACGTCTTCAGCATGGTGCTGGGGCTGGACAGCAGACAGCTCTGGTATGAGGCCAGCTTGCGGAAGACCTGATGAGAGACCACAGGAAGGGGTGAGGCTGCTGCTGCCCACGGTACCTGAAATGAGGGCCTGGAGCCGCTGTGCCACCTACCTGTCCTTCCAGCAGGAACCGGGCAAAGTGCTTGTAGCGGTCAATGCCCTCTGGAAAATCCACCTCGATGGCGGGGAGCGGCCAGCCCACACGATCTGGAGGGCAGGAGTCAGTGAGCCAGGGACCCTCTTGTAGCTGACCGCCTGAGTCCCATCCCTCCCCCACCCAAGACACACGTCCAGGGGCAGCGGACAGGGCCATGCGTCCGAGAAGCCCAGGGCTGCGGGAGGCTCAGGTTGCCTGGGACACTACCCCAACTCACAGAACACGCTGGCTCGGTGACACAGCACCCGCCCCCGCTCGGGGCAGTAGGTAGGGGCTGGCTCCTCCAGGGGCTTGTCAAACTGGCAGTAAGAGGGCAGCAGGGCCGGGATCCACTGGACCTCCACGCTGGAGACGCCTGGGGGCCGGGGGAGGAAGCTGGGGTCACAGCGGCACCCTCTGTGGGAGGGGCTCCCATGCCTCTGCCCCAGGGTCCCAGCCACACCCCCATCACAGCCACCATCGGGGGACAAGGGGCTGTCCCCAGGCCTCAGCACCTTTCATGTACATCTTGGTGGTCTCCATGATTTCCTGGTAGACCACAAACTCGGGGAGCTCTTTGAAAAGGACGGAGCTGGGGTGGATGAAGACAGGGTCGTCGAGGAGAGGGGTCTGCAGAGAATGGAGGTGATGTGGTCAGTAAGGAACCCAAGCCCAGGGTCTCTGCATACTCTCAACCCAGGAGACTCTGAATATCCACTCCAGCCACAAAAGTGGGAGAGTGTTCCATCTGCCAGGAAACGCGGCCCATCTGCACACCGGAGTCTGATCTAGCCATGAAAAGGAAGGAAGTGCCGGGTGCGGTGGCTCATGCCTATAATCTAACACTCTGGGAGGCCAAAACAGGTGGATCATCTGAGGTCAAGAGTTCGAGACCAGCCTGGCTGGTTTCACCATGTTGATGAAACCCTATTTCTACTAAAAAAAAAATTAGCTGGGTGTGGTGGCGCACACCTGTAATCCCAGCTACTCGGGAGGCTGAGGTAGGAGAATTGCTTGAACCTGGGAGGTGGAGGTTGCAATGAGCCAAGATCATGCCATTGCACTCCGGCTTGGGCAACAAGAGCAAAACTCCATCTCAAAAAAAAAAAAAAAAAAAAAAAGCAGCACCCACGCCCGCCATGGCATGGATGGGGCTGGAGAGCATCACACTAAGTGAAAGAGGCCAGACACAAAAAGCCATGTATGTTAAGATTCCACTCATGCCACATGTCCAGTACAGGCAGATCACCGACGGAAAGCAGGATCATGAAAACGGTGGTGAAGGGGAACTGGGGACTCATGGCTTACAGGTGTGGGGTTTCTTTGTTGGGTAATAAAAATGTTCTAAAGTTAACTATGCTAATGGTTGCAAAACTCTGTGAAAATACTAAAAACCACTGAATTGAACACTTTAAATGGGTTTAAATGCAGGCCAGATGCAGTGGGTCACATCTGTAATCCCAACACTTTGGCAGCCCAAGGTGGAAGGATTGCTAGAGGCCAGGAGTTCAAGACCAGCCTGGGTAACACTGCCTGTAAGCCCAGCATTTTGGGAGGCTGAGGCAGGCAGATCATTTGAGGCCAGGAGTTTGAGACCAGCCTGGCCAAAATGATGAAACCCCTTCTCTAGTAAAAACACAAAAATTAGCTGGCCGTGGTGGCACGTGCCTGTAATCCCAGCTACTTGGGAGGCCGAGGCAGGAAAATGGCTGGAACCCAGGAGATGGAGGTTGCAGTGAGCTGAGTTCGCACCACTACACTCTAATCTGGGCAACAGAGTGAGGCTCTGTCTCAAAAAACAAAACAAAAACAACAAAATTAGTCCCAACTACTCAGGAGGCTGAGGCAAGAACGTTGTTTGTGCCTGGGAATTTGAGGCTCCAGTGAGCTGTGATTGTGCCACTGCACTCTATCCTGGGCAGCAGAGCGAGACCCCGTTTCTAAGAAAAACAGAAAACCCAAAAAGAGTTTAAATGCTGTGTGAATTCCATCTCCATTAAACTGTTATTAAAAAAAAAAGTTGGGAGTGAGAAACTAACCAAGGAAGATGTGATTCTACTGCAAGCCCCACTTGTTCCTCGGTGGGGACCCACAACTGAGGGGGACAGGCCTCCCCAAGACCCCAAGGACCCAGCCTGCCTGCCCCTCGCCAGGCGCCCCGACCGTGCCCCAAGCTACCCTGGCAGGGAGACGGCGGGGGCCCCACCTTGTAGGCATTCCTCCACTTGTCCTCCAGCAGCTCCTCGCTCTGGACCCTGCGGGCCAGGTGGTCCCCCAGGCCGGCCGTCACGATCTGTCGCAGGTAGGTCACCTGGCTCTCGGTGGGCGGCTGCATCTTGGGATCCACGAAGAGCTCAGCCTCTGGGCACACGGCATTGACTGAGGAGAGATCCAAGAGTGAGGATGGTGGTGGCGAGGCCTGGGGCCAGCTCTGCCCTGACCTCCTAGAAAGTCCCAACCATGTTCAGTGCTCTAGCCTCAGCCACTCCCCAGAGGCCACCAGCAGGACCCAAAGCCCCCAGCAGGCAGGACTGCAGCCGCCCCCCAGCCCCTCCTTCTCCCTTGGGACAAAGCCTCATATCCTGCCTGGTCAGCAGAGCATTCTGCTAGGAGACGGCCCTCCCCCAGCACCCAGGTGGCCTCAGACTCAGTTCTGGTCCATGATGTGAAGAAGGAAGTTGCGGCTGGAATTCCTGGGAACGTTCAATACAGGAAAAGGACAGCCGGCGGGTGCCCTGGCCTTGTCCTTCCCTTCTCCTGCCCAGAAGGCAGGGGCGACCAAGCCTCCAACTACCTCCTCAGCCCATGAGGTGACCTTAGGATGGAAGGCACAGCGAACGGCAGGAGGATGGCAGCAGAGAAATGCCCTGGGCTGCTGACTCAGTGGCTTCTCTTCCTTGCAACAATAAAGGTCTAATGTCACCAAGCCACTGTAACCAGTGCTATCTAGCGGCTGACTGCAATTCTGAGCTGCTGCACCTGGAATGGGGCTGTTCTGGAAAGCCACAGCCAGAGGGACACAGAGCACAGTGACAGGGCCACCACCATGCACCTGGCGCTGGGAGAAGGATCGGCTGGAAGAGAGCCATCAATGCTGGCATCGTAAACCCTGGGATCTCCTTGAATGGAAGGCAAATTCCCCACTAGCCTTGGGTAAAAGAACGTGGCCTGCCCAGAAGAGACCCAGTGTCCAGGCTGCCCTCTGTACGCATGGTCCTCTTGCCGTATGTTGGAGGACATTTCCTTCCTCTCAAGCTTCCCTGGGTGTTGGTGGCAGGAAGGATTATGTGCTGCTGGGCTGAGGTAGAGTCCAGGGCAAGGCCTCATCCTTCTGCATGAGAAGGGTCTGGGGGACATGTGAGAGGGAAGGGAGTCCAGGCCAGAGCAGTGATGGAAAACGGCAGGGCCTCACCAGGGAAAAGGTGAAACCGAGAGACGACCTGGTGGGGGAAGGCGCAGGCTGGCAGCTCGAATCTGTTAGTGCCCTGCTCGTGTGCACATTCCCTCGTGCCTGGAAAAGCTCCCCAAGTATTGATTTAGGGTTATAAAAACATTTTGGTGCGTAGCAAGTGTGCAAACATGGACTCTATGGATCACTTTTTTAAACATTTCAAGTGCCCAGGTCAGGGTGCCCACCGGGTGCAGCAGCATATGCCGGCGCGGGGACGTACCTGCGCTGGTCAGCTGGCCCCGCAGGCGCCGGATCTCCATCATGGCTTTGTACCGCAGCCCGTTGGCTTCGCAAAACTGGGGCGTGCAGCCGGCATACTCACAGGCTCCCACGGCACCTAGGGGATGAAGAGGGGGCATGCTCTCTCTCTGATCCATCCTATGCCTGGGTGACCCCCCCCACCACCCTCCACCAGGCAGGGCACTAACCCAGCAGCACCATGAGGTCACCGAGCTTCAGGGAAGCCCCCTGCCCTGCCCAGGTCCTCTTTATCTGGGCCACCCAGGCCCGCTTGCTCTTCAGCCTGGCGAGCTCCTCGTCACTGGCTGCTGGTCTGCAAACACACACATACTGTCCGGGCTGGGGTCGTGGCTGCACTCAGGGCCTCAGCGGGGGGAACTCTTTTATTCATCAGGACAGGCTCAGAGGCTTTGTGGGGTCACCAATGAATGTAATTAAGGTATTAAGGTCCAGCTCAAAATTCACCATTGGCAGCCACCACTGCACCGTTGCTTTTTTTCTTTTTTTTGAGACAGAGTCTCGCTCTATCGCCCAGGCTGGAGTACAGTGGCCCGATCTCGGCTCACTGCAAGTTCTGCCTTCCAGGTTCACACCATTCTCCTGCCTCAGCCTCCCAAGTAGCTGGGACTATAGGCGCCTGCCACCACACTCGGCTAATTTTTTGTATTTTTTTTTAGTAGAGACGGGGTTTCACCATGTTAGCCAAGATGGTCTCGATCTTCTGACCTCATGATCCACCCATCTCGGCCTCCCAGAGTGCTGGGATTATAGGCGTGAGCCATCGTGCCCAGCCACTGCACCATTTTTAAGTAAAAAAAAACTCTGCAAACTGCTTAAATAGCCACCAAAGTGGACTGGATAAATGAATGATGCCAGTAGCTTCCAAACCTGAAAATAATACTAACACTTACATATGTGTCAGGCACAGCTCAAAGACCTTTGCTTGTGTTAACTCATTTAATTCTACCAACAATCCAATTATCATCATCATCATCATCCCCATTTTCCAGATGGAGAAAATGAAGCTCAGAGTGGTACAGTCATTTGCCTAAGGCCACACAGCTCAGAATGGCAGAGGGAGATTTGAACCAGACCTGAGCTCTCAGTCACCAGGCTATAGAGCCTTGACGCCAGCACTGGGCAGGCAGTCTTAGAGATGCTGGGACCAGGAGATGCTGATCAGGGGATCTGGGCAGAGGCCAAGACACCTCGGTTTTCAAGACCTTACATGTGACAGTTTTTGTGTCCACTTAACTGGGCAAAGGCATGTCCAGATAGCTGGTTAAGCTTTATTTCTGGGTGTGTCTTTGAATTGGTGACCGGCGTAAAGCTACTGCCCTCCCCAGTGTGGGTGTGGGCCGCATCCGATCCACTGAGGGCCCAAGTAGGCAGAGGAGGTGTGACTTCGGGCTCTGCTGACTGCGTGAGCTGGGTCTTCCCTGCCCTTGACGCTCCTGGTTCCTGTGCCTTCAGACCCCGACTGAAACGGACACCACTTTCTGTTTCTCCAGAGAACCCTATTATTCTCCCCAAGGGATTCTGACGAATAGCTGGTGTCCACCACCACGCCTGGTTTTTTATTTTTAGTAGAGACAGGGTTTCACCGTGTTGGCCAGGCTGGTCTCAAACTCCTGACCTCTCGAGTAATCTGCCTGCCTCGGCATCCCAAGTGCTGGGATTACAGGCGTGAGCCACCATGCCTGGCTAAAGCTGCTTTTGAAGTTCAGATGCACTGACCCTGAAAAGATATAGGATGCAGAAAAGGCAAGCTGCAAGACCATCTGATCTCATTTCCTCAAAGTAAATCTCTGTCCGGGCAGAGCACAGGGAAAGGTCTGGAACTGCACTGGCCAATATGGTGGCCACTAGCCACATGTGGCTGTTTAAATTTAAACTATTAAAAATAAGTAAGGTTTTAA
>NW_012103587.1:1792030-1795437 GCF_000951045.1 Mandrillus leucophaeus
GGGCCTGCCTGCACCATTCACAGTTGACGAGCCATGGTGGCAGCAGAAGCCTGGCTCACAGCTGAGGCAGAGATGGTCACAACTGACGGCGTGAAAGGCTGTTTCAGGAGGAATGATGTGAACGCTGAAGACTTACGAAGCCCTTGAGACACTCAAGTTGCTTCCAGAAATTTCTGCAGAAATGACCCCTTTTATCATCAAGCTGCCAAAGGCTCAGGATGCCAGGAAATCATTAAATAATTGTTCATTCTAAGAATCAGCATGTAGTCATAATCTATAAATAAATTTTGTTAAATACACAATGCACTAAACATACTTTCAACATACTTTCACAGTCTTAGTGTCACTTTTCTTTTTCTTTTTTTAGAGAAGGGTCTCACTGTTGCCCAGGCTGGAATACAGTGGTGCGAGCTCAGCTCACCACAACCCTCTACCTCCTCGGTTCAAATGATTCTCATGCCTCAGCCTCCCTAGTAGCTGGGATTACAGGCATGCGCCACCACGCCTGGCTAATTTTTGTATTTTTTTTATACAGACGGGGTTTTACCATGTCCAGGCTAGTCTCAAACTCCTGACCTCAAGTCTCAGCCTCCCAAAGTGCTGGGATTACAGGCATCAGCCACCACACCTGGCCTTAGTGGCACTTTTCAAGGGTACTGCCTTTCCCTATTTTGGTCTGTGTTTTAAATGGTTTCACTCAAAGTGTCCTTTTTCTGGAATCTATGACCCTCTGATGATCAGGGGGACCCCCCCACCTCCTAGTCTGTTTCATGCGATGTATAAGGGGCAGCAGACAGGGACCAACACGGCCACTGCAGAGATTAGAATACAGAAGGGCTCAGAGAGAATGAGGGTCTTTCAGGAGGCCACCCAACAAGCCAGTGATTCCCTAGGAAGCCGGGGTGCAGGTCGGCTCTCAGATCAGAGCCCCTGTCGGGACTGAGCTTGGCCCTGAGTACCCAGCTGCTAACCTCGCACCTGTCCAGCTCCTCAAACAGCTCCCGCACCGTCATGCTGGCCACAATGGTGATGGCATAGGGCAGGCAGCCGTGTTGCCGGCTCAGAGCCAGCATCTTGGCGTAGCGGGGTGCCACGGGGAACGTGGCCATGGTCCGGCCCAGCGCAGTGATGGGGCAACTCAGCCGGTTCTTCTGCAGTTGCTTCACCCTGAAGATGGAGGTGGTGGTGGCAGTGCTCTGAGAGGAGCTCTGGAGCCAGAGCTGGGAGGCCCCACGCTTGAGGTGGCTCAGGCCCAACAAAGGGGAGAGAGGGCCCCGAACGGGACAGGAACTGAGTCCTGCATCTCTTGGTCCTACCTTTCTGCTTTCTGGGGCGGTTGCAGGGCACCCAGTGCGATCAACAGCTCCTCGGCGGCAAGAAGGGCCTCCACGGAGGGGGGCGTCGGGAAGGGGAAGTTGATGACCTGGGACACGAGACACGAGGAGACACGGCAGGGACACGGTGAATGCCAAGAAGCAAGTCTGGTGCTCCTGCTCCATCTGTGGCAGGCACTCCCTCCACCCGCTCTCTCCGGGTTCAGCTCATGCCAGTGGGGACACATGGGGCTGGGGCACCCTCAAAGGCCAGGTCCCAATGGAACCCCAAAGCCTCCTTCACTCACTCACATCATCCATTCACTCAAAAACACATCCCAAGCACTGGCTAGGCACTGAGGGCTGTGCTTTGCCCCCACTGGGTGCTTTTTTCGGTTTTTGTTTTTAAACATACTGTTACACTCATGAGGACTTAGCGTCATTTGACCAGGAGGGGCCACAGGTAGTCAGTGAGGCATAATATGAATAAATTGGCCTGGTGCGGTGGCTCACGCCTGTAATCCCAGCACTTTGGGAGGCTGAGGCGGGCAGATCACCTGAGGTCAGGAGTTCGAGACCAGCCTGACCAATATGGTGAAACCCCCATCTCTACTAAAAAGACAAAAATTAGCCAGGCGTGGTGGCGCTCACCTGTAGTCCCAACTACTTGGGAGGCTGAGATGGGAGAATCACTTGAACCTGAGAGGCAGGGGTTTCAGTGCGCTGAGATCATGCCACTGCATTCCAGCCTGGGTGACAGAGTGAGACTCCCTCTCAAAATAATAATAATAATAATAATGTGAATAAATTTATCACAATAGCCAAAAGACGGAAATGACCCACGCGTCTCCCAATGGAGGAGTGGATGAACAAAACGCAGTCCATCCACAAAATGGACTATGATTCAGCCACGAAAAGGAATGAAGCAGCGACACGCGCTACACCACGGATGGACCTTGAGAACATCACACTCAGGGAAAGATGCCGGGCCCAAAGGCCACATGTTGCAGGATTCCATCTGCATGAAATGTCCCAAACTGGCAAATCCATAGAGAGGAGTGGGCGCAGGGGCCAGGGAGCTGGGAGGTGGTGACAGATGAAGGCGACATGCTTTCTTTCTGTCTGGGGTGATGAAAATGGCCATGGTGGTGTTTGCACAACTTTGTGAACACACTGGAAACTACTGACCCGCACACTTTCAACAGGTGACTGTGTGGTGCGCCAGCTCTATCTCAATAAAGCTAGAGGCGGGGCGGTGAGCCTACAGCAGGCACGCAGGTAGGGCAGGAACGCTAGGAACCCAGGACTGGGGGAAGGCAGGTGGGGACCTGCTCTGGAGCTGACTCAAGAGCCAGGGGAAGCCACTGCAGAGTTCCTACAGAGGGGACTTGATGTCATTGTGGGAGGCACTCCAGACAGTGCTCCCAGCCACACTGAGCTCCCAGCCCAGCCCTGACACGTTTTATCCATGTGACCCACAATCAGGCCTGTCTCCATGCCTCAGGCTCCTCATCTGGAAAATGGGGCGATAACACTAGCAACTCCCTCCTAGAGTGGCTGGGAGGATAACCTGAGGTCACACATACAGAGTGCCCAGCACATACTTGGCATCTATAATGTTTTTCTTTTTCTTTTATTCTTGTTTTTTTGAGATGGAGTCTTGCTATGTCGTCCAGGCTGGAGTGCAATGGTGCGGTCTCGGCTCACTGCAACCGCTGCCTCTCGGGTTCAAGCAATTCTCCTGCCTCAGCCTCCCAAGTAGCTGGGACTACAGGTGCCCACCACCTGTAGTGTCTAATGTTTGTATTTTTAGTAGAGATGGGGTTTCACTATATTGGCCAGGCTGGTCTCGAATTCCTGATGTTGTGATCTGCCCATCTCGGCCTCCCAAAGTGCTGTGAGCTACCGTACCCAGCCCCTTTTTTTTTTTTTTTTTTTTTAGACAGTGTCTCACTCTGTTGTTCAGGCTGGAGTACAGTGGCATGATCACAGCTCACTGCAGAATATTTTGATTAATCCTATTGATCTGCAAACTTGAAATTCATTGAACTCCTCTAATCTCTCCTCCCCGGCCCTTTTTTTTTTTTTTTTTTT
>NW_012103587.1:1795487-1798715 GCF_000951045.1 Mandrillus leucophaeus
TTTTTTTTTTTTTTTTGAGACAGAGTCTTGCCCTGTCGCCCAGGCTGGAGTGCAATGGTGCAATCTAAGTGCACTGCAACCTCTGCCTCCTGGGTTCAAGTGATTATCCTGCCTCAGCCTCCTGAGTAGCTGGGATTACAGGTGTGTGCCACCACACCCAGCTAATTTTTTATATCTTTACTACAGACAGGGTTTCACCATGTTGGCCAGGGTGGTCTTGAACTCCTGACTTCGTGATCCACCTGCCTTGGCCTTCCAAAGTGCTGGGATTACAGGCGTGAGCCACCGTGCCCAGCCTCCCTGGCTAATTTTTTTTTTTTTGTATTTTTAGTAGAGATGGTTTCACCATGTTGGCCAGGGTGGTCTTGAACTCCTGACTTCGTGATCCACCTGCCTTGGCCTTCCAAAGTGCTGGGATTACAGGCGTGAGCCACCGTGCCCAGCCTCCCTGGCTAATTTTTTTTTTTTTGTATTTTTAGTAGAGATGGTTTCACCATGTTGGCCAGGGTGGTCTTGAACTCCTGACTTCGTGATCCACCTGCCTTGGCCTTCCAAAGTGCTGGGATTACAGGCGTGAGCCACCGTGCCCAGCCTCCCTGGCTAATTTTTTTTTTTTTGTATTTTTAGTAGAGATGGTTTCACCATGTTGGCCAGGGTGGTCTTGAACTCCTGACTTCGTGATCCACCTGCCTTGGCCTTCCAAAGTGCTGGGATTACAGGCGTGAGCCACCGTGCCCAGCCTCCCTGGCTAATTTTTTTTTTTTTGTATTTTTAGTAGAGATGGTTTCACCATGTTGGCCAGGGTGGTCTTGAACTCCTGACTTCGTGATCCACCTGCCTTGGCCTTCCAAAGTGCTGGGATTACAGGCGTGAGCCACCGTGCCCAGCCTCCCTGGCTAATTTTTTTTTTTTTGTATTTTTAGTAGAGATGGTTTCACCATGTTGGCCAGGGTGGTCTTGAACTCCTGACTTCGTGATCCACCTGCCTTGGCCTTCCAAAGTGCTGGGATTACAGGCGTGAGCCACCGTGCCCAGCCTCCCTGGCTAATTTTTTTTTTTTTGTATTTTTAGTAGAGATGGTTTCACCATGTTGGCCAGGGTGGTCTTGAACTCCTGACTTCGTGATCCACCTGCCTTGGCCTTCCAAAGTGCTGGGATTACAGGCGTGAGCCACCGTGCCCAGCCTCCCTGGCTAATTTTTTTTTTTTTGTATTTTTAGTAGAGATGGTTTCACCATGTTGGCCAGGGTGGTCTTGAACTCCTGACTTCGTGATCCACCTGCCTTGGCCTTCCAAAGTGCTGGGATTACAGGCGTGAGCCACCGTGCCCAGCCTCCCTGGCTAATTTTTTTTTTTTTGTATTTTTAGTAGAGATGGTTTCACCATGTTGGCCAGGGTGGTCTTGAACTCCTGACTTCGTGATCCACCTGCCTTGGCCTTCCAAAGTGCTGGGATTACAGGCGTGAGCCACCGTGCCCAGCCTCCCTGGCTAATTTTTTTTTTTTTGTATTTTTAGTAGAGATGGTTTCACCATGTTGGCCAGGGTGGTCTTGAACTCCTGACTTCGTGATCCACCTGCCTTGGCCTTCCAAAGTGCTGGGATTACAGGCGTGAGCCACCGTGCCCAGCCTCCCTGGCTAATTTTTTTTTTTTTGTATTTTTAGTAGAGATGGTTTCACCATGTTGGCCAGGGTGGTCTTGAACTCCTGACTTCGTGATCCACCTGCCTTGGCCTTCCAAAGTGCTGGGATTACAGGCGTGAGCCACCGTGCCCAGCCTCCCTGGCTAATTTTTTTTTTTTTGTATTTTTAGTAGAGATGGTTTCACCATGTTGGCCAGGGTGGTCTTGAACTCCTGACTTCGTGATCCACCTGCCTTGGCCTTCCAAAGTGCTGGGATTACAGGCGTGAGCCACCGTGCCCAGCCTCCCTGGCTAATTTTTTTTTTTTTGTATTTTTAGTAGAGATGGTTTCACCATGTTGGCCAGGGTGGTCTTGAACTCCTGACTTCGTGATCCACCTGCCTTGGCCTTCCAAAGTGCTGGGATTACAGGCGTGAGCCACCGTGCCCAGCCTCCCTGGCTAATTTTTTTTTTTTTGTATTTTTAGTAGAGATGGTTTCACCATGTTGGCCAGGGTGGTCTTGAACTCCTGACTTCGTGATCCACCTGCCTTGGCCTTCCAAAGTGCTGGGATTACAGGCGTGAGCCACCGTGCCCAGCCTCCCTGGCTAATTTTTTTTTTTTTGTATTTTTAGTAGAGATGGTTTCACCATGTTGGCCAGGCTGGTCTCGAATTCCTGACCTCAAGTAATCCACCTGCCTCGGCCTCCCAAAGTGCTGGGACTACAGGTGTGAGCCACCACGCCCGGCCAGCACCCACGATTTTTATTAGGTGAAAAAAGCCCAAAGCAACCTGTAAAATATCACACAATATTCAGACAACCACAATAATAAAGTACAGGATGTTATGTGTTTGGAAACATAACTGGGACACAGGTCACAAATAGTGGACAGTGGGACAGGCTTCACCTTCTCCCTGATGATCTCAAGTATCTAAAGTTTTTATAATTTTGAACATATTAACATCCAGAAAAATCAGTGAGCACAGATGTTTAAAAGGCACTAGAAGACCATGTGGGTTCTATTGCTTATTAGATGTGTGTCCCTGGACAAAAACCTTCACTTCCCTGCCTCTGTTTCCTCATCAGTTAAATGGTGATCTGAATGCTCACAGGACAGCACGCAGCGTGGCACGGGGCACTGCCTGGCTCAGCCTGCCCTGGAGCAGGGAGAGGGGAGGTGACCCTAGAGGAATCCCCCTCCACTGGAGGACTGGGTCGGAGAAGGCTGCAGCCAGGAAGAGCCAGCAGCATGTTCTGCACACCCCACGGACAGATGGTCCACGAACAGCGTGCAGGACCCTGCTGCCTCTACTCCAGGCAGCCATCCCCTGGGTGCCCATGGGGGACACAGCATTAGGGAGGCAATGGTGACAGGAGTCCAAAAGCCCTGGGAGCACCTGCTGATGCACTGTTGTGTAAGCAGCTGCCACAGGCCAGACACCAGCAGGCCCAGCTCTGGGCTCCCTGCCTCAGGGAAAGGGAGGTGGCCCACTGGGGTGGCTCAGAGCGGGACTGGGGACAGCAACTGACCTTTTCAATGTTGAGAGCCTTCATTTGAAGGATTAAGTCTTCAACAGGCCTCCGGGTGATTTCAGGAGGAGGAAAC
>NW_012103587.1:1799222-1801616 GCF_000951045.1 Mandrillus leucophaeus
CACAGACTGGATCCCGACCTGACACCAGGCACGGTGCTTCACCTCTTCCTGCCTCGTTCTCCTCACCTGTGAAATGCAGCTCAAATTGCTGCTGCCTCGTAGGGATTTGGTGAAAATTAACTAGATATTATTCCACAGGCTGGGTGTGGTGGCCCACGCCTGTAAGCCCAGCCCTTTGGAAGGCTGGGGCGGATGGATCACTTGAGGTTAGGAGTTCGAGACCAGCCTGGCCAACATGGGGAAACCCCATCTCTACTAAAAATACAAAAATTAGCCAGGCACGGTGGCGTGCACCTGTAGTCCCAGCTACTCGGCAGGCTGAGGCAGGAGAATCACTTAAACCCAGGAGGCGAAGGTTGCGGTGAGCCAGATGGCACCACTGTACTCCAGCCTGGGCAATAGAACGAGACCCCATCTCAAAAGCAAAAGAAAAGGTATTATTCCTCGTAGAGTACTTAAAACAGGGGATGGTGCATAGCACTCTACACTTTAACAACAGTTACTTCTTACTGGTTTTCTTTGTAAATTTTCTAAATTTTCTACTTTTGTAATTAATATGTAGCCCTGACAAAAGGAACAGCCATAAAGCTATTTATTACATACCTGCGCACACATACACACAATTACAGCAAATGGATTAGGATAAAATATTTGTCAATGACACATCTGACTAGGATCTAATATCCAGGTTACATAAAGAACCTTTTTTTTTTTTTTGAGACAAAGTCTCGCTCTGTCGCCCAAGCTGGAGTGCAGGGGCGTG
This sequence comes from Mandrillus leucophaeus, assembly GCF_000951045.1. Lineage (NCBI taxonomy): Eukaryota > Metazoa > Chordata > Mammalia > Primates > Cercopithecidae > Mandrillus > Mandrillus leucophaeus. Next base: position 1,799,986 of record NW_012103587.1, read on the forward strand.
ATCTTGGCTCACTGCAACCTCTGCCTCCCAGGTTCAAGTGATTCTCTTGCCTCAGCCTCCCAAGTAGCTGGGATTACAGGCAGCGCCACCATGCCCAGTTAATTTTTGTATTTTTAGTAGAGACAGTGTTTCACTATGTTGGCCAGGGTGGTCTTGAACTCCTGACCTTGTGATCTGCCTTCCGAACTCCTGACCTTGTGATCTGTCTTGGCCTCCCAAAGTGCTAGGATTACAGACGTGAGCCACAGTGCCTGGCCTAAAGAACTCTTACAGATCAACAATAAAAGGACAAATAACCTAATTAAAAAATGAGTGAAAGATCTGAATAGGCAGTTCCCTAGGAAGATGCATGAAGGGCCAGTAAGCACATGAAAAGAGGCCATCATTAGGGAAACAAACCAAAGCCACAGTGTGATACCACTTCACACCCACTAGGAGAGCTAGGCTCAAAAATACTGAAGCTTTCATATAAAAAAAAGTGGGGGTGAGGGAGGTAGGGGCACATATTCTCAGGACCTCGGCAGAGCTGTGTGACAGGACATAGTCACACATTAAAACAAAACAAAACAAAACAAAAAAAACATCTGAAGCCAGGCACAGTGCCACGTGCCTCTACTCCCGGCTACGTGGGAGGCTGAGGCGGGAAGACTGCTTAAGCCCAGAAGGCAGAGGCTGCAGTGAGCTATACTTGTGCCACTGAACTCCAGCCTGAGCAACAGAGCGAGACCTTGTCTCTCAGAAAAAAACCCAGCAAAACAAAAATATAAAAAATAAGTGTTGGTGCTGGCCAGGTGCGGTGGTTCATGCCTATAATCCCAGCACTTTGGGAGGCCGAGGCAGGTGTTCGAGACCAACCTGGCCAACATGGTGAAACCCTGTCTCTACCAAAAATCTAAAAATTGGCCGGGCACCATGGCTCACGCCTGTAATCCCAGCACTTTGTGAGGCTGAGGCAGGTGGATCACCTGAGGTCAGGAGTTCGAGACCAGCCTGGCCAACATGGGATAGTGAAATCCCATTTCTACTAAAAATACAAAAATTAGCTGGGCATGGTGGTGGGTACCTGTAATCTCAGCTACTTGGGAGGCTGGGGAAGGAGAATTGCTGGAACCCCGGAGGCGGAGGTTGCAGTGAGCTGAGATTGAGCCATTGCACTCTAGCCCAGGCTGACAACAGCGAGACTCAGTCTCAAAAACAAAACAAACAAACAAACCAAAAATTTATATGGACATGGTGATGCATGCCTATCATTCCAGCTACTTGGGAGGATGAGGCAGGAGAACTGCTTGAACCCGGGTGGCGGAGGTTGCAGTCAGCTGAGATTGTACCACTGTGCTCCAGCCTGGGTGACAGAGCAAGACTCTACCTCAAAAAAAAAATAAAAAAGTGTTGGTGAGGATGTGAAGAAACTGAAACCCTCATTCACTGCTGGTAGGCATGTAAAATGGGGGAGCTGCTGTGGAAAACAGTTTGGTGGTTCCTCGGTAAGTTAAACCCAGAGTTACCATACGGTACAGCGGTTCTCTTAGGTTCCACTGCAAGAGCAATGAAAACAGAGTCAGGCAAATCCTTGTACCTGAGTGTTCAGAGCAGCACTATCCACAATAGCCACGAGGTGAAAACAACCAAAC
>NW_012103587.1:1802871-1811572 GCF_000951045.1 Mandrillus leucophaeus
GTCCCTGAGGAGGAGCCTGGGTAACCTACCTGTAGCAGTGGCCGGGCTCTGTCCGTCCTGCTCTGCCTGCTCGCTGGTCAGCTGATGCCTGGGAGACCCAGGTGACATGGAAGGAGGACACGCCGGTGACGCGGTCGTAGTAACGCTTCTTGACCTTCCCACAGTCCACCACGTACTTGATGCCAGGGATGGTAAGAGACGTCTCGGCAACGTTGGTGGCCACAACACACAACCGAGTCCCCTCCGGTGGAGGCTTAAAGACCTAGGATTCAGGGAGGGGATGGCAGGAAAACACCAGAATCAGGAAAGAAATCGTAGAATGGAGGTCCAAGGACAGAGCCAGCCAGGCTGGTGTGCTGGAGAGGTAGCAAGGACAAGCCATCCCATCTGGGACCCAGTGCCTTGCAGGACTGTTCCCTGTTCTCCAAAACTACCTCAATATTCCTCAAAACTCTGGGGATGCTGGTCAAACGATGGAGAGGACCAAGGGCTTGACTAACCTCACTGCAATGTCCTTAAAAGTGCCCCAAAAGCTGGGCACCGGCCCAGCACGGTTACCTGTGCTTGCCTCTCTGGGGCCAGCAGAGAGTACAGCGGGAGCACGTGGAGTGGGAGGGAGGCGTCCGGCTGCTCACCTGGAGGGAAAGCAGAGGTTACTGGCACCCGGGCCGGGACAGATGCCCACAGGCAGGAGCCAGCCACAGCTGCCCTGCACCCGTAGGCTGCTCCACCAGAGCTCCTTTCTTTGCCCTGCTGAGGAGGCTCCCCTCGGGACCAGCCAGGCCAAGCCTGGGGGGACTGCTGAGAGGTTCCCAGGGGCTCTCTTATCTCTACTGCCCTGAGTCAGATCTGAACCCCTGCTGTGCTGCACAATCTCCTCCTCCAAACCCCTGGCATGGATCCTGGGGGCCTGACTCTGCTCTTCGTGTCCTGGCAGCACTGTGGTAGGCTCAGGCTGAGCCAGTACTGGGGTACCCTCTGCTGCCCCACTCAGCCCCTGGCTAGGCACAGCAGGGCACTGGGTCCATCTACATTCGGGGGCTCCTGCGAGCACACGGAGCGGGGCAACACCCCTGGGCCCTGGAGACCCGCACCTGTCAGCAAAGGGGTTGGCAGCCCCATTACATCCTGCACGGCAAATGTTCCAGGCCTCCTCGTGCCGGGCACTTTCAAAGAACTCAGGAAGCATCGAGGACAAAGCTGCTAGAACCCTGGCCCCCAGGGGGCCACAAGGGCTCTGGGCACAGCCTCAGGGCAGAGCTAATGCACGTGAGCAGGAAGCGGGGCTAGGAACACACCTCCATCTTGCCCGCCATCCCCCAGGTCCAGATCGAGGTCGGAGTCCAGGGCCCCCTCTTCCTCGTCCACTTCCGCCTCCCTGTCCTCATCGCCTTCACCTGCCGGCAACACCGAGTAATGATCCAAGTTGATCTGGGGCAGCACCTACGGCGAACACACAGACACCCGGGCTGCAGGGACCCTGGGTGTGAGGATGAGGCATGTGCAGGAAGACAGGTGCCCTCATGTGGAAGCCCCGGTCCACACCCCCGGGCCGTGTGACCCGGGGCAGGCCACATAACTATCTCTTCCTGTCTGAGTTTTCCCACCTAAACAATGGGGACTATCACAGACCTTGTCTCTCAGGCTGGTGGGAGGGTCATGCGAACACATGTGAAGAACTTGGATCACTGCCTGACACATCAGTAGGGCAACAGGCAAGCTGGAGATGGCTGAGTACTTACGCTACTGTCACGGACTGCAAGACCCACGGTGCCTTCATGCAGAGGCTAGAGGAAAGCACCTCCCAGCCCAGCCATCCCAGAGTAGCTGGGAGTACATGCCCATATCACCATGCCTGGCTAATTTTGTATTTTTAGTAGAGACGGGGTTTCGCCATGTTGGTCAAGCTAGACTTGAACTCCTGACCTCAGGTGATCCACCTGCCTCAGTCTCCCAAAGTGCTGGGATTACAGGCATAGCCACCACGCTTGGCTTTTCAGAGACAGAGTCTCACTCTGTTGCCCAGGCTGGAGTGCAGTGGGGCCATCACGGCTCACTGCAGCCTTGACCTCCTGGGCTCAGATGGTTCTCCCGCCTCAGCCTCTGAGCAGTTGGGCCCACAGGCATGTGCCACCACACTGGATTAATTTTAAAAATTTTTTGTAGAGACAGGGTCTCACCATGTTGCCCAGGTTGGTCTCAAACTCTAGGCCTTAAACGATCCTCCCACCTTGGCCTCCCGAAGTGCTGGAATTACAGGCATGAGCCACTGTGCCTGACCAGGAACTGGATTTTTAATTTCATTTTATTCCAATTACACTTAAACCTAAGCAGCCACATGGTGCTGGTGGCTGCTATCCTGGACAACGCAGCCTTACTCTCCAGGAGTCCCTGCCAGCCCCCCACGTACCTCGGTCCGCGCCTTCTTGGCCCTGGCCCTCGACTTCTTAAACTTCCGCATTTCCTGCGCTGAGTCTTTCTGATCATCGTCCTTTTCTGGAAAAGGGGCAGGTTGGAGAGAAAGGCGTGTGTGGCCTGCATGGTCACTAGCACACTGCTCTTTGTTGTTCAAGGCACGGCCATTTATTCGGGGCTGAGGTGGGGGACGGCAAAGGTGCTGACGCTCCCAGAGGGAAGCTCAGAGGCGGGAGCTGCACCCCAGCCAGGGAACGTGAGGCCAGGCCCAGCTGCTCAGGGCAGAGCGCGGGTCAGGGAGTCCTCTTTACCTTGTGGCCGGGCTCTGGAGAGTGGGAAAGCCTTCCTAAGCCTGCGGCACAGCGCGTGCACCTCAGCCTGCCCCGTCAGGAACACCAGGATGCCACCTGCAGAAAGAACGGGCCCCTCTGTTATCCATCAGTCACTCACAAACATTTGCTTAGCAATGGGCACCTGCCAGGCCCTGCTCTGAGAGGCGGGGCTCCAGGGATAATGCGGGAGGACAGGGGTACACAGACATAGACGAGCAGGAGGCAGCACCCTCAGACTGAAGGAGCTGTTGCCAGGGAGTTCAACAAACACAGCGACCACACAGCCCAGCAACGCCACTCCCAGGCACAGACCCAAAAGCCCTGAGAAATGTGCTCAAGTGAAAACTTGCACACCACACTTGTGACAGCGCCGTGGCTGCCCTGACACCCGAGGCTGCAGGAAGGCTCACTGCCCAAGCTTCCGCCTCGCCTCCCGCCAGCCCCAGTCTCCCAGAGAATGGATGGGAGCCCCGAGAGGCTGTAAGCAGAGCAAGGACAGAGCATCATGAAGCAGCGACCTCAGCTTCCTTGAAGGAGGAGTTCAAGCTTGGTGGGAAGCACCCCCACGGCTCCCTGCCTCCCTAACATGAAGAAAGTCAGCCTTGGGCCCGAATTCAGCACACAAGAGTCTCTGATTAGGCTGGGCACGGTGGCTCACACCTGTAATTCCAGCACTTTGGGAGGCTGAGGCAGGCAGATCACCTGAGGTCAGGAGTTCGAGACCAGCCTGGCCAACATGATGAAACCCCATCTCTACTAAAATACAAAAAATTAGCTGGGCGTGGCAGTGTGCACCTGTAATCTCAACTCCTTGGGAGGCTGAGGCAGGAGAATTGCTTGAACCCAGGAGGCGGAGGTTGCAGTGTGCCGAGATCCGCCACTGCACTCTAGCCTGGGCAACAAAAGTAAAACTCTGTCTCAAAAAAAAGTAGAAGTGATCACTGGCTAGAAGTGATCACAATCTATTCACACAGAAAGGTCACGTCCATTTCCGTAACATGAGGTGAGTAAAGGATCGGGTGTGATGGGGACAAGGCAGAACTGTGAAGGGTATCCGTGATTCTCGAGGGGATGTGCCTGTTCCCTTGCAGTGTCTATGGTCACCTGCCAGCACCGGCCTGGGCTCTGTGGGTTTTTCTGCTTATCAGATGGGGACAGATGGCAAACTCTACCATCTGGTAGCTGCTGAAGCCTCACAGTATTTTGAGTGGAATAAGGCAGGACAGGTGTTGTGAACACTCTGGAGTAAGTGAGGAAGTGAGGCCTAGCAGGGACAAGGGACTTTTCTGAGCCACTCGGAGATGGGCCCTCCCACACTTGTGCCTTCAGCGAGGGTTTAGGAAGGGAGGCTCCTTTCCCCTGACCTGGCCAGGGCCTCACCTGCGGGCAGCATCCGGTGGATCTTGCAAATCTTCCGGAAGCACTCGCCGCTGTAGTCTTCCAGTGGTGTCCGCTTGTTGAAATGCACAGTTACTGGGAACTGCCTGGATTCCACCTGTGGGATGCCCAGAAAGGCGCGGTGGGGGGCGAGCTTCGGCCCAGGGCTGCCTTCCCTTTCCCCATCATTCTGAATCAAGGTTTCCAACACCCTCTCCAAGCTGCTGTCAATCCCCCATGGGACCAAGTGAGGTCTCTCAGGAGGCTCCCGACACCAGGGCGTCCTTGTGCCGTCCAAGCTCACGGAGGACCTGGGACCCTGTGTTACCTTGATGACCGGGGGCGGCTTGGCGAAGAGCCGCAGGTTCTGGGTGAAGTCCTCCACCCGCAGCGTGGCTGACATGATGAGCAGCTTGAGTGGCAGGTTCCTCTGTGAGAGGACAGGCTTGGTGACCACGGCCCCAGTACTACAGGTGGGTCCGAAGCCTGGGAAATCAGCATGAGGGTGCCCTGCTGCCCACCCCGTTTCCAGCCCCCACCCTCTGCCCCTTTCTGGATGCCAAAGGCTCCTTGGAGAAAGTGAGTCAATAGCGGGACCTGCTGCTCCCAGGGCGGTGGCTTGTTCCAGGGTATCTTTCAGAGTCAGGCTTTGATGGTGGAATATGAGGCAGGTGGGCTGAGACTGGGGCCCACCCAACCTAGCTCCCACCTGACACCAAGATTCACCGGGTGTCTGTTCTGGGGGCTCAGGGAGGAGCTGCCTGATTCTCGGAGGTCTTTGGGGGTGGGAGGGAGCTCTCTGGTCCCCAGGCCGCTCAGCAATGCCTGATGGCCTCATGATGAGCTCTGCTTCAAGCCCTTGCTGCCTTTGCTGCTAGGAAACCCCAAACCCAGAAGCTAAGGAGTGGCCAGAGCACCTCTGTGGGAGGCATGGCACCCAGCACAGGCCCCTCTCTTGCTCCACAGTGACCGTCCCTCTCTGCCCTACCCCCGTGCCTTCCTGACTCCACCTCACGCTCGCTGCTTGGCCACTCTAGACTCCCTAAAGACACAAACCAAGACCACAGTGAGATATCACTTTCCACCCACAGGGATGTCTAGAATAATAAAAATGGAAAATGACAAGTGTTAGCAGGATGTGGAGAAGCTGGAAGCTCTGCCACTGCTGGTGGGGAAGTACCATGGAACTCTGCAGCCACTGTCGGAAATCATTTGCAAACGGTTACAGAGTGACCATGGTCCAGCTTCTTGGGAGGCTGAGGCAAAAGGATTCCTTAAGCCCAGAAGGTCGGGGTTGCAGTGAGCTGCGATTGCACCACTGCGCTCCAGCCTTGGTGACAATGAGACTCTGCCTCAAAAAAACAAAACAAAACAAAAATCACCACCACAAAAAACTGTAAAAGGCACAGGGTTTCTTTTTGTTTTTGTTTTTCAGATGAAGTCTCGCTCTCTCACCCAGGCTGGAGTGCAGTGGCGCGATCTCGGCTCACCGCAAGCTCTACCCGCTGGGATTAAGTGATTCTCCGGCCTCAGCCTCCCGAGTAGCTGGGATTACAGGCGCCCGCCACCAGGCCTAATTTTTGTGTTTTTAGTAGAGACAGGGTTTCACCATGTTCACCAGGCTGATCTCGAACGCCTGACCTCAAGTGATCCACCCACCTCAGCCTCCCAAAGTGCTGGGATTACAGGCGTGAGCCACCGTGCCCAGCCTAGGGTTTCTTCTGGGATTGATGAGTGATGAAACGTAAAACTGTGGTGATGGCTGCACACTCTGTGAATGGACTAAAAACCATTGAATTGTACATTTGAATGGATGAATGATATAAAATGTGAATCACAGCCCAATAAAGCTTGTTACCAAAAGAAAAAAGGCACCAGGCAGATGCCCACCTCCGGACCTCTACACTGCGCTCCTCCAGTCAGACTTCTCCCTGCTCTGCGACGCACGCTGCTTGCTCCCTCCCTCACTCAGCCCTCCACTCGAGCTCAGAGATCACCTTTCGGGTGAAACTCTCACTAGCCCCGCATCCTCCCTCCACTGCCCCCGGTTTTGTCCGTCACTGGCTCACACACTCTGAGTCTGCGTCCTGCCTGCCACCTTTGCTGAAGTGGAAGCCCCAGGAGGGCAGGAACTGTTAGAACAAGATGGTGTCTTGTTCACTGTCGATTATCAGGGCCTTGAACATGGCCAGGCTCGTGGCACATGTGGAGCACAGGCCCCTCTCCCCGCCGGGAGGGTAGGACAGGCCTCCTGCACGGAGCCCAGCCCCCGGGTGGCACCCTCCACTCAGCAGGCCTGTGTCAGGTTGGGGCAGGGAGATGGAGAAAGAGGCCCTGGGGAGCCCCTCTCAGAGTTCCGGGAGTCTGACCCTTGGCGGGGCAGGCCCACCCGCTCTGCTGATCCCAGAGGCCCAGAGGCCTCATCAACTGGACCATTGCGCCTGGCCAGGCATCAGCACTTCGCCTGAGCCTCTTGCTTTGGGTGCGGAGAAGGACACCAGTTTATGAGGCTGGTGCCGGGGCGGTGGGGAAGGGATCATACAGGGGCTGTTCCAAGATTCACAGCCCTGGCACAGGGCCTAGACCTAGGCCCAAGGGGACCTTGTCCTTCGGGCACCTGCTCATGGCAGCAGCCCAGGGTGCAACGGGGAACAAGTGAAGGGAGCCCAAGCCTCCGACAGAGCTGGGGGGGGCCAGGGCTTGGGGCTCCCCAGCACCCGCCTCCTGCTCTACCTTGGCCCGGAGAGTCACAATGCGGGACAGGAGGCCGATGAGGATGTCCGTGTACACGCTCCTCTCGTGGGCCTCGTCGATGATCACCACCTTGTACCGCAGCAGCAGGAAGTCCTGGGGGGAGGTCCAGGGGTGAGGCCCGCCCTCCCGGCCTGAGCCCCAAGGGCCGCTTCACGTCTCAGAACTCCCACTTGAGGAGACAGTGTGAGAGGAAGGGCAGCTGCTCTTCTTCAGAGGTGAGCTGCTCAACTCGAAGCCCGCAGGGCAGGAGGGCAGGTGGGAAATGGACATGAGATGGGGGGTAGGGCCGTGGGCAGTCGGACAGCAGATGCCACACAGACAGAGGCCACCCAGACCCAAACTGCATCCACCGACACCCCCAGGAGTCCCAGTGGCCTCGAAGCCAGGAGGGCTGGAATCACCTTTGCCATCCCCCTGGGAGACTGGCCCTGCCCAAGGGGATGTCACAGCCAGCACGGAGCACAGCTTCTTCACCAGACAGCAGTCCCCCACCCGGGCCCTGCAGGCTCTCCAGACACGCGTGCCATCCGCTTGATCAAATGGCCGGCTCCCTAGGAAGCGTGGGGCGCTTCCCCAAGGCCCAAGTGCGCTGATGGGAGGCAGCAGCTCGGGTTCCGATTTACAAACAGAAAGACCTTGGGACGCAGCTTCTGTGGCCAGGGACCGTGAAGACACACCCCTTCTCAAGGGCAAGGCCCAACGGCTCTCCTGTCCCCCAGCCTGAGGCTGGCACCCCACTCCGAGTCTGGTGCTGCCCCTCACCAAACGCAACGGGACTCGAAGCTCCCAAGAAGTGTCTGTGTCTGGGCCCACCGCAGGGCAGAGCCTGCACACCACAGGCTTTCAGTACACCCTGGGCAAAGCGTGAACTCTGTGAAACAGTTATAATAAAAATACAAGTTCACATTTCACGAGCACCTTCTAGGTACGGGCCACTGTGCTAAGCTGTTGGCATGCACTCTACAACTTCCACTTCAAAATGATTCTCGGAGGAATGCACTAACATACTCATCAAGAAACTGAGCTTGGAGAGGTTCAGTAACTCACCCAAAGTCACACAGCAGCACCATGGGAGTGCTACGCCTAGCACCCCACCCCCACGCCCACTGGCCTTGCTCTGTGAGCCAGGATCCACAACCAACCTTCTGGATTTCTTTGAGCAGCACACCATCCGTCATGAACTTGATTCTGGTCTCCTCTGTCACGTTTCCTTCATACCGGATCTGGTAGGAGACGACCCTGTGTGGGCAGAGTTCGGTTTAGGGCAGAGCCACGCCTGGCTGGGGCTGTCGCCATGGGGCCACTACAAGGCAGGTCATGGAGCAGGCAGGCGGCTTGAGGGCAGGGCCTACCAGCAACCCGAAACGAGGCCCAGACATCTCCCCAGTCCACTCTCCCCCTCCAAAACCCTGGTTTCTGAAGGGAAGGGAAGGAGCTGTTGAGGGCAACTGAGGAGCCAGGCTCCAAACACCTTGGCCAGAGCCCTCCTCGGATGGCGACCACGCCAGGAGACGCCGGGGAGACCTGCACGTGGGCTGGAGTGTGTTCTGGAGACTACACAGACTTGGCAGCTATCATAGGGGTACTATAGCTGTGTGTGTTTCACAAAAAGTCCTTGTCTTAACTCAAAAATTAGCCTGGTGTCGTGGTGCGCACCTGTAGTCCCAGCTACTCAGGAGGCTGAGGTGGGAGAATTACTTGTGCCCAAGAGGTTGAGGCTGCAGTGAGCCAAGATGGCACCACTGCACTGCAGCCTGGGCAACAGAACCATCTCAAAAAAACAAAAAATGGCTCACGCCTGTAATCCCAGCACTTTGGGAGGC
>NW_012103587.1:1811842-1813220 GCF_000951045.1 Mandrillus leucophaeus
GGCCCACTCCCGACTGGCGTGCTGACCTGGGGGCCGTGGCTCTGTCCGGCCCACTCCCGACTGGCGTGCTGACCTGGGGGCCGTGGCTCTGTCCGACCCACCACCACATCCTGAGAGCCCAGGATGGGCCTGGCACACTAGATGCTGCCTAGTAACATCTGATGAGTGGGCGGATGAGGCAGGCTCTCACTCTGTGCTCTTTTGTGCCTTCTGGATTTTAGACCACGTTGGACATGTTAGACACAGGCATCTGCATTATAAACACGTGCTCCCAGCCATTGCAAAGCAAGTGCTATATCTGCCTGTTCAAGGTTGCTTTCCAAAGAAAGTCCTACAGACTTACTGCCAGATTTTTTTTTCTTTTCTTTTTGAGACAGAGTTTCACTCTTTTCGCCCATGCTGGCGTGCAATGATGCAATCTTGGCTCACGGCAACCTCTGCCTCCCAGGTTCAAGTGATTCTCCTGCCTCAACCTCCCGAGTAGCTGGGATTACAGGCTTGAGCCACCGCGCCCGGCCTATGATTTGCTTCTAAACAGTGGTGGGGAGTGGGGCCAGGAGGAGAGTACAGACCCAACAGGGTAGGGCAGGAGTTGACAATTATTATAACTAGGTCTTGGGTACCTGGGGGCTTATTATACTATCTTTTCTACTTATGCATATGCCCCCAATTTTTTTTTTGAGATGGAGTCTCACTCTTGTTGCCCAGGCTAGAGTGCAATGGGGTGATCTCAGCTCACGGCAACCTCCGCCTCCCAGGTTCAAGTGATTCTTCTGCCTCAGCCTCCCGAATAGCTGGGATTACTGGTGTGCGCCACCACATCCGGCTAATTTTTTTTGTATTTTTAGTAGAGACAGGTTTTCTTCATGTTTGTCAGGCTAGCCACGAACTCCCAACCTCTGGTCATCTGCCCGCCAAAGCCTCCCAAAGTCATGGGATTACAGGCATGAGCCACCATGCCCAGTCCTCACATTTTTATAATATTTAACAAGTTAAAAAGAGGATGAGGCAGTTTTTTCTAGACGCACGCTGACTATGCACAGAATTGTCCAGGAGGATGTGCAGGAGATGGGCAGTGGTGGCTGCTCCTGGGGAGGAGGCAGGGCACTGGGTGAGAAGGGGCCCCCAGTACTCCGTCCCTGCCTTAGTGTCCTCCCAGCCTAACCGACAAAGACAAGTCCCCCGACTGGCGTGCTGACCTGGGGGCCGTGGCTCTGTCCAGCCCATCCCCGACTGGCATGCTGACCTGGGGGCCGGTGGCTCTGTCTAGCCCACCCCCGACTGGCATGCTGACCTGGGGGCCGGTGGCTCTGTCTGGCCCACCCCCGACTGGCATGCTGACCTGGGGGCCGTGGCTCTGTCCGGCCCACCCCCGACT
>NW_012103587.1:1814920-1820552 GCF_000951045.1 Mandrillus leucophaeus
AACTCCCGACCTCAGGTGATCTGCCCGCCTCGGCCTCCCAAAGTGCTGGGATTACAGGCGTGAGTCACCACACACAGCCAAGATTTTGTACTTTAGAACCTTGAGTTTTACATTAACCCAGCAATGCTAGGTACTAGCTCCGTGACTGCCTGCATCTGGCCCCCTGCTCTGTTCTCGAGCCCCTGGATGGGCCACTCTGTCCCCTCCGCATACTGTGCAGGATGTAAGCCGAGGGCCTGCTTGAAGGCTGTCTGCTTGGGCAGGTCCTGGAAAGCTGTCTCCCACAATGATTCCCAGTGCTACATGCAGAGGTGACACTCCACCCAGCACCCTCAGCACAGATGCCGCTCACCTCCTCCTGGGCTTCCCAGGAGGTCTGGGCAAGGCCACAGGACCACCCCATAGTTCCCCCCAGGAAGTAGAGCCCTCACCGCTGGGACAGATTCATCTCCTTGGCCACTCGCTGGGACATGGCCACGGCGGCCACTCGGCGGGGCTCTGTGACACCGATGATGCTGTCTTCACTGGGGGAGGAAGAACATGGCCATCAACAGTGCATGGCCCCACCTGCTCATCCCAAAGCCTCATGCAGTTCCACAGCAAGATTCACCGTACTGACCTAGTGCTCGCCCAGGGGCCATGGGAAACAAGGCCAGGCTGCACTACTTTTAACAGCAAAGGGAACAGCCCAAATGCCAACAACACACAGAAAACGGTTCAACATTCATGGTGCAGCGGACACCAGGCAGCCGCTAGAAGGAACGGGGCCTGGGGGAACCAGGCTGGGAGCTCTGTTTGCCCCAGTCAAGCACAAGCTCCTCCAGACACAGGAACCCGCCAAGCCGACGGGTGGCTGGTCCCAACTCTGTGGGAACGTTAATGCCACAGGCCTGGGGCTGCTCTCCCTCGAAAGGCTGCTGACAGGGCTGGTCCTCGCTGGGTGCCTGAACCTGGACAACAGGAGAGCTCCTTCCATTCCCTGTAAGTGCGGGCCCACCGTGCTCAGGCTGTTTGTGCAAACAAGGTGGTTTATGCTGGACACCTGCTTTCCTTCTAGGCATCTAGGATTTCGTTCCTGCCAGGCAGGGTGGGCTTAGGCTACCCCAATAATAGCCGTGAACCTTGAATCTCTAACAAGCTTCCCTGGTGCAGGGTAGTTCCTGTGTGGCCACAGGTGGCCACTGGAGAATCCAGTGTGTCCTGTGTGAGTCCACCGGGAGGGGACTCTGGAAGCTGGAGCTGGGCTTCCCCCGAACACCACAGGTGCCACTGCCCTCTGCCGCTCGCGTCCTTTGCTGTAACATACTATAGCCATGCACGGGATAACAAGCTGAGTCCCGGAAGTCCCCAGTTATCAAACCTGCACACGGTCTTGGGGACCCCAACAAACATGGGTCAAAAGTGCCCACAGGGGGCTACACAGTGAAAACAGTAAGCACAGGCCGGGCGCGGTGGCTCACGCCTGTAATCTCAGCACTTTCGGAGGCCAAAGTGGGTGGATCACCTGAGGTCAAGAGTTCGAGACCAGCCTGACCAACATGGTGAAACCCCGTCTCTTGGTCGGGCACAGTGGTTCACGCCTGTAATGCCAGCACTGTGGGAGGCTGACGTGGGCGGATCACGAGGTCAGGAGATCGAGACCATCCTAGCTAACGTGGTGAAACCCTATATCTACTAAAAATACAAAAAAATTAGCCAGGCGTGGTGGCGGGCACCTGTAATCACAGCTACTCGGGAGGCTGAGGCAGGAGAATGGCGTGAACCTGGAAGGCGGACCTTGCAGTGAGCTGAGATCACGCCACTGTACTCCAGCCTGGGCGACACAGTGAGACACTGTCTCAAAAAAAAAAAAAGGAAAAAAGAAAATAGGAAGCACATAGCTCTATGTGCCAGGGATAAAGTGTGCTACGCAAGTTCACTCATTTAATCCACATGACAACCTTGTGAAGTAGGTGCCATTATTCCCATCTCACAGCTGGGGCCCAGAGAGGTTAAGTAACTTGTCTGAAGTCACACAGCATGCACAGGGCAGATCCAGGATCAGATCCCAGGGAGCCCCAGGCTCTTATCAACCTTGCGGGGCATCTCCAGTGTCACTGAGGGACCTAGAGAGAACACTGTGTCCAGCCCCTACCTGCTGTAGCCTGCTTCATAGAGAAACTGAGGCACCTGTGTGGTCTTCCCGCTGCCGGTCTCGCCACACACGATGACAATGGGGTGCTCGGCCACAGCCTCCATGATCACTTGTTCTTCAGAGAGAATTGGGAGCTTCAGCCGTTCTTCCTGCAAGGAGACGAAGTCAGCACTTGGGCAGCAGCGAGACGACAGACAGTGATGTGACCTCCAGGAAGGTGGCAGCTGACACGTGGGTGCTGAACAGATGTGCTTGCTGGGGAAGGAGGCCTTGACAGTTGGGGAGGGGACCAGGAGCCATGGTCCAGGTGAGACAGAGACAGGGACCGCATCCTTCGGGATACCAGGCCTGACCTCATCACATCCTTCGAGACCGGCCTGACCAACATGGTGAAACCCTGTCTCCTGGCTGGGCGCGGTGGCTCAAGCCTGTAATCCCAGCACTCTGGGAGGCCGAGGCGGGCGGATCACGAGGTCAGGAGATAGAAACCATCCTGGCTAACGTGGTGAAACCCTGTCTCTACTAAAAATACAAAAAAATTTGCCGGGCATGGTGATGGGTGCCTGTAATCCCAGCTACTTGGGAGGCTGAGGCAGGAGAATGGTGTGAACCAGGCACAGCCTGGTTGGGGCAGAGCAGTCTCTCAGAGATATGGGAACCCTCAGCTGTCGCTGGCGGGAGTCTCAATTAATGGCATAGTCACTTTGACAAATAATCTGGTGCAAATTTTCTCAAAGTCAAGGGTGTGTGGCCCTGCAGTTCCTCTCCTAGGCACATATTCCAGAGCAGGTGCCTTCTACATTTTTTCCTATGAGTCATGAAAAGAAACACATTTTATATCATGACTCAGTACACACACAGACACATATATGTATCATATATGGAAGAAACAGTTCTGTGAAACATGGCTCACCCTAATGCGTATACAGTGGCGCGATCTCAGCTCACTGCAACCTCCGCCTCCCAGGTTCCAGTGATTCTCCTGCCTCAGCCTCCTGAGTAGTTGGGATTACAGGCACATGCCACCACGCCCGGCTAGTTTTTGTAGTTTTAGTAGAGATGGGGTTTCACCATGTTGGCCAGGCTGGTCTTGAACTCCTGATCTCAGGTGATCTGCCCGCCTCCACCTTCCAAAGTGCTGGGATTACAGGCGTGAGCCACCATGCCTGGCCAACAAGCTCATATTCTTAATTTTGCTCTATTTCTATTCTATTCTATTCCACTTGTTGTATTTATTTACTTTTTGAGATGGAGTTTCACTCTTGTTGCCCAGGGTAGAGTGCAATAGTGTGATCTTGGCTCACTGCAACCTCCATCTCCCAGGTTCAAGTGATCCACCCGCCTCAGCCTCCCAAAGTGCTGGGATTACAGGTGTGGGCCACTGCGCCTGGCCTCCATTTTTTTTTTTTTTTTTTAAATATGAGGCCAGGCATGATGGCTCACACCTGTAATCCCAGAGACTTGAGAGACCAAGGCAGAGGATTGCTTGAGGCCAGAAATTCAAGACCAGACTGGGCAACATAGCCAGATTCTGTCTCTACAAAAAAATAAAAATAAAAAAGTTAGCCAGGTATGATGGCACATATCTGTAGTGCTAGCTACTCAGGAGGCGGAGGTGGGAGGACTGCTTGAGCCCAGGAGGTAGAGGCTGCAGTGAACTATGATCACATCACTGCACTCCAGCCTGGCAGGCAAAACAAGACACTGTCTCAAAAAAAAAAAAAAAAGAAAGAAAAGATTAAAAGCTACTCAATTCATGACCCAAAGATGGCTATGACGTCATCTGCAAACACTGCTCAAGAGAAACTTCTGCACACGCGCTCATAGGAGAGGGACAAGAACGTTTAAAACAGCGGTGAAGGTCGGGCATGGTGCTCATGCCTATAATCCCAGCACTTTAGGAGGCCAAAGTGGGCAGATTGCCCGAGCATGGGAGTTCAAGACCAGCCTGTGCAACATGGCAAAACCCTGACTCTACAAAAAAATACAAAGTTAGCCAACCACAGTAGCGCGTGCCCATAGTCCCAGGCTCCTTGGGAGGGTGAGGCAGGAGGATCACTTGAGCATCGGAGGCGGAGGTTGCAGTCAGCTGAGATCAAACCTCTGCACAGGGTAGCGAACCTGCATTTCCGGGGAGCGGTTCACAGGGATGAAGACAGCAGGCTTGGCCAGGGCCCTGGGCAGTGGGGGTGCTGCGGCTGGAGGAGGAGGAACAGGCATCCCAGCCGGCGCGGGCTGACAGCTGGGTGCTGGAGTTGGCGGCAGAGGTGCCACGGTGGTCCCCGCACCAGCCTCAGCCAGCTCAGCAGCCGGGTCCTCATCCAGCTCTGACTCCCCCTCCAGCTCCGACTCCTCCTCCTCCTCCTCCTCCTCAGCTGAGGGCTGGCGGCGACGCTTCCGGTGGGCACCGCTGAGGCTGCTGATCTTCTCCTGGCCTGGGGCCACCACCTCGTCAGGCTTCCTGTTGAGACAGCAGAGACTTCAGACCCAGAGGCCCCACCTCAGTCCCCAGAGGTCAGGACTCCAGGGCCACACACCTCTCTGCCTCAGGCCTTTGCACCTGCTGTTCCACTCCCTGAAATGCCCTTCCTACAGATAGCTCCTCTCACTCCACTTAAGCCTCTGCTTACGTGCCAGCTGTCAGGGAGACTCCCTGACCACACACAGACCCTACACCTCTCCCTTCTCCCTCGCTCTTCCCTGCTTCATTTTCTGTTCCGTGCTTCCCAGCATGGGACACAGATGCACTCACCTGATGACTTCCCACGATTACACCTTCCCCCATGACACTGGGAAGCTCCTTAAGAGAAAGGACTTTATTTCTGTGCACTGCTCTACCCTCAGGGCCTAGCAGAGAGCCTGGGACAGTCTACACTTGATAAACAGTTACTAACTGAACAGTGCTCACAGGCACAGGCCAGGCCTCATGTAAACGAGCAGCACAGGCTGAGTGAGACCACAGAGCCTGGTGGGACTAGGTGGGAGGGGCACACGGGCCATTTAAGGGTCAGCAGCTTGGTGGGGACACTGCTGGTGTGGCCGGATCGTCCAAGTAGTCAAGACTAGGTGGGAACATGAATTCGCCTTGTCACCCAGGACGCAGTGCAGTGGTGCAATCACGGCTCGCTGTAGCTTCAACCTCCCAGGCTCAGGCGATCCTCCCACCTCAGCTGCCAGAGTAGCTGCCCTTTCGGCTTGGTTGTTCTAAGCCACCGTTGTTTGCAGTAATTTGTTATGGCAGCACCAGGAAGCTAACATATTGGCAAACAGCACTCATGCCTTAAAACACGACACAAACCGGCCAGTATGGTGGCTCACGCCTGTAATCCCAGCACTTTGGGAGGCCAAGGCGGGCAAATCACCCGAGGTTGGAAGTTCGAGACCAGCCTGGCCAACATGGAGAAACCCCGTCTCTACTAAAAATACAAAAATTAGCCAGGTATGGTGGCGCTTACCTGTAAGCGCCTTGGGAGGGTGAGGCAGGAGGATCACTTGAGC
>NW_012103587.1:1825029-1828900 GCF_000951045.1 Mandrillus leucophaeus
TGCAGTGAGCTGAGATCCGGCCACTGCACTCCAGCCTGGGCGACAGAGCGAGACTCCGTCTCAAAAAAAAAAAAAAAAAACAAAAAACAAAATCAGAGGTCAAATTGTAATTCTACTGCTGCATGGTGTTCCTCCATCAACAGACACAGCAAGCTTGGCAGGGCTTTTTTAACCCCTTTTACAGAATCTGGGGTTGTATAAATGAGGTTCTTTGCAGCAGGGTATCACAGTAGACTACGACCCACCAGATGTCCATCAACAGGAGACGAATAAAGCACAGCTCAGTCATGTACGGCAGTGCTCCCCAGCCGCCCTGAGGAAGGAGGCGGCTTTGTGCGTCTGATGTGAACCGGTCCCCAAGCTACCCTGAGCAATGCTGTGTGCAGGGGATGCACCCAGTCGGCTTCCTTCAGTTGGGTGAGGGTTTCATGAGTTTTTCCTTTATTGTTCTTGTAATTGTACATATAGGTTTTATACACGCTTCTATGTGTGTATTACACACACACACCACACACACACACACAGAGCAAGGTATAGCACAGTGGGAAAGCATCCTAAATAGGATTTAAAAAGGACATGCCGACCAGGCGCAGTGGCTCATGCCTGCCATCTCAGCACTTTCGGAGGCCGAGGCAGGCAGATCACCTGAGGTCAGGTGTTCAAGACCAACCTGACCAACATGGTGAAACCATGTCTCTACTAAAAATACAAAAATTAGCCGGGCGTGATGGCACATGATTGTGGTACCAGGTACCCGGGAGGCTGAGGCAGGACAATCGCTTGAACCTGGGAGGCAGAGGTTGCAGTGAGCTAAGATCATACCACTGCACTCCAGCCTGGGCGACAGAGCAAGACCTTGTCTCCAAAAAAAATAAAGAACACGCTCACAGGTGAGTGAGTCTTCCCCCTACTAAGGCTCTGGGGACTGCCCATCCACGGCTGCCGGAGAGAGACCCTCAAGCCTCCTGATACAAAGACACAGCTCCCACGTGCAGTGGCCTCACCAAAAGTCAAACTTGATTCTCATGAAGCCTCCAGGTCAGGGTTCCTCAATCTCAGCACTATTGACAGTTAGGCCAAATAAGTTTTTGTTTTTCTGTGCATTGTAGGCTGTTAACAGCATCCCATGGCTCCACCCGCCAGATGCCAGCAGCACTCCCAAGTTGTCACATCCCAAAATGTCTCAAGACAATGCCAAATGTCCCCAGGGCTGGTGGGGGGCGCTAAACTGTCCCAGATGAGAGTCACTGCTACAGATCCAAATACTAATGTACAAAAAACTCAGACGGCAGAGGAGCATGTTTAAAATAAAATTTTAAGGCTGGGTGCAGTGGCTCATGCCTATAATTCCAGCACTCTGGGAGGCTGAGGCAGGTGGATCACTTGAGGTTGGGAGTTCAAGACCAGCCTGAACAACATGGAGAAACTCCGTCTCTACTAAAAGTACAAAATTAGCCGGGTATGGTGGCGCATGTCTGTAATCTCAGCTACTCGGGAGGCTGAGGCAGGAGAATCGCTTGAACCCAGGAAGCGGAGGTCGCGGAGAGCCGAGATCGCACCATCGCACTCCAGGCTGGGCAACAAGAGTGAAACTCCGTCTCAAAAAATAATAATAAAATAAAATAAAATGTTTAAAATCCAGAAGGTAGGAAATTCTGTAAGACAAACAACAAATAAACTGCAATGGGAAAAAAAAACAAGAGATGGGTGAGGAGTATCCATGAAACAACAGGAAATTTAACCATTTGCTAGATGCTTGATATTAAAATAAAAGATTAGGTTGGCTGGGCACGGTGGCTCACGCCTGTAATTCTAGCACTTTGGGAGGCCAAGGAGGGTGTATCACAAGGTCTGGAGATCGAGACCATCCTGGCTAACACGGTGAAACCACGTCTCTACTAAAAATACAAAAAATTAGCTGGGCATGGTGGCGGGCACCTGTAGTCCCAGCTACTCGGGAGGCTGAGGCAGGAAAATGGCATGAACCTGGGAGGCAGAGCTGGCAGTGAGCCGAGATTGTGCCACTATACTCCAGCCTGGATGACAGAGAGCGAGACTCCGTCTCAAAAAAAAAAAAAAAAAAGATTAGAAGTGCTAATGGTATTCTGGTCATTTTTAAAAGTCTCTACTTATAGAGATACAAATTGAAATATTTATGGATAAAATGCTATGTATAGTGGGTTAAATGGCAGCCTCCCTCAAAAATGTGTTTGTATCCTGGAACTTGCGAACATGATCCTATTTGGAAAAAAGGTTTTGTAGATGTAATTACGTAACTACGTGAAGGATCTCAAGACAAGATGATCCTGAGTATCCGAGTGCGACCTAAATCCAATGAGAAGCACCCTTCGACGAGACACACGGAGGAAAGGCTGAGGGAAGACGGAGGCAGAGACTAGAGTGACGCAGCCACAAGCCAAGGGAATGCCTGGAGCTGCCAGGAGCGGGAAGAGGCCAGGAATGACCCTCCCCTGAGCCCAGTGAGGAGCACAGCCCTGCTGATGCCTTAATCTCGGACTTCTGGCTTCCTGAGCTGGGAAGGAACAAATTTATACTGTCCTAAGCCCCTCAGTTTGTGGTCATTTGTATGACATCCCCAGGAAACTAGCACAGATTCATTGTACGTGGGATTTGCTTCAAAATGACCCCGGGGTGGGAAAGTGACCAGCAGTGGAGATAATCCAAGATTGACCAGGGGCTGATCAATGTTGGAGCTGGCGATGGGCACATGGGAGTTCATCATACTGTTCTCTGTACTTTTGCATATGTTTGAATTTCCCATGACAAACTTTTTTCCTCTATGAAAAATTTAAGTTTGGCCGGGAGCAGTGTCTCACGCCTGTAATCCCAACACTTCGGGAGGCCAAGGCGGCAGATCACGAGGTCAGAAGATCAAGACCATCCTGGCTAACACGCTGAAACCACATCTCCACTAAAAATACAAAAAAAAAAAAAAAAGCCTGACGTGGTGGCATGCACCTGTAATCCCAGCTACACAGGAGGCTGAGACAGGAGAATCGCTTGAACCCAGGAGGCGGAGCTTGCAGTGAGCCAAGATCGCACCACTGAACTCCAGCCTGGGCAACAGACCAAGACTCCATCTCAAAATAAAATAAAATAAAATAAAATAAAAATTTAAGCCAGAAAAGGTGTGGGGGGTGGTGGAACAAAACAAAAAAGGAAAAAAAAAATTAAATGTAAATTTTGAAAAAAAGAAGAAAAAACAATTAAGGAAAAAAGTTGGACATTTTCCAGAATAGTTCAGTTCAGTTCCTCTGCCATAGTAGCTGCATTTCAAGTGCTCAACAGCAACATGTGATTAGTGGCTACTGCACTGGACCATGCACTGGAATTTTCCTCATTCCAGAAAGTTCTATCAGTTGCGCCACAGACACCGCCTCAGGAGGAGAGAGACCCCCCATCTCTCTCTAGTCACCCCCTTAGGAGGAGAGAGACCCCCCCATCTCTCTCTATTCTGGATAGCCACGTGCAGACCCTGTCCAAGTGGGGCGTACCTGGCTCTTTTTCTCCTTCTGTTCTAAGATTTTCTGCAGCACTTTCCTTTCCTTCTTGGTCAGAGGCTTCTTCTCCTTCTTCGACAGCGGAGGGGCTTTGGTCTTCTTTTTCTTCTTCCCCGGTAGAACGAGCGCGTTGCTCGCATCAACTCCCTTCAAAGTGTCCTTGTCTGAAAGAGCACAGACAATTATTAAGGCCCCATTAATAATGCCACCTTGAGGTGGCTCTGGTCCTGCCTCCCATAGTCCCCCTGACCCACATGGGGGCCTCCAGAGCCTGGACACAGGAACAGGGGAGTCTGTGAGGTCAAATCTTTTTGTTTGTTTGTTTGAGACGGAGTCTCGCTCTGTCGCCC
>NW_012103587.1:1829527-1838181 GCF_000951045.1 Mandrillus leucophaeus
AAAAAAAAAAAAAAAAAAAAAGCCCTCCCCCAAAAAAAGAAGAAAAATAATACTATGATGTTATCTTTTTGTTTTTTTGAGAAAGAGTCTCGCTTTGCGCCCCAGACTAGAGTGCAGTGGTGCAATCTCGGCTCACTGCAACCTCTGCCTCCCAGGTTCCAGCAATTCTCTTGCCTCAGCCTCCCGAGCAGGTGAGATTACAGGCATGTACCACCATGCTCAGCTAATTTTTGTATTTTCAGTAGAGACAGGGTTCTACCATCCTAGCCAGGCGGTCTCGAACTCCTAACCTCAAGTGATCCACCCACCTCAGCCTCCCAAAGTGCTGGAATTATAGGCATGAGCCACCATGCCCAGCCTGATACTCTCTTAAGAGTGTACAGTAGGGCCGGGCGCGGTGGCACACGCCTGCAATCCCAATACTTTGGGAAGTGAGGCCAGGAGTTGGGGACCAGCCTGGCCAACATGGCAAAACCCCGTCTGTACAAAAAATACAAAAACGAGCCAGATGTGATGGCATGCACCTATAATCCCAGCTACACGGGAGGCTGAGGCACGGGAACTGCTTGAACCCAGGAGGCAGAGGTTGCAGTGAGCAGAGATCACGCCACTGTACTCCAGCCTGGGCGACAGAACAAGGCTCTATTTAAAAAAAAAAAAAAAAAAAAAGAGTGTATAGTGGACTAGGCTAAGTTTCCATCTTATCTATTTCTAAACATAATAGTTTGAACATATACAATCTAGACAAATTTAGAAAAATTCAGTTATCATATCACTCTTCAACTCCACCAATTGCAGAATCTTAGGTAGGACAAACCTTAGCAAATACCTGTGTCTGCCTGACGTCCGATGCTGGGGTTTGCTGTCTGGTGTTCCTGTGTGGGGAGGATCTGATTCTTTTTTTTTTTTTTTTTTGAGACAGAGTCTCGCTTTGTCACCCAGGCTGGAGTGCAGTAGCGCGATCTCGGCTCACTGCAAGCTCCGCCTCCCGGGTTCACGCCATTCTCCTGCCTCAGCCTCCGAGTAGCTGGGACTACAGGTGCGCACCACCACGCCCAGCTAATTTTTTGTATTTTTAGTAGAGATGGGGCTTCACCGTGTTAGCCAGGATGGTCTCGATCTCCTGACCTTGTGATCCGCCTGCCTCAGCCTCCCAAAGTGCTGGGATTATAGGCTTGAGCCACCGCGTCCGGCCGAGGATCTGATTCTTTGATTAACTGTTTGGTTCCTACGTCTTTATGTTACAAAGAGGACAGGTTTTGTGACCCTAATTAAGTACAGTGGGCTGGGTGCAGTGGCTTATGCCTGTAATCCCAGCACTTTGAGAGGCCGAGGCAGGCAGATCACCTGAAGTCAAGAGATTGCGCCACTGCACTCTAGCCTGGTGACAGAGCGAGACTCCATCTCAAATAAATAAATAAATAAATAAATAAAAGAAGGCAATCTGAGTCATGTTCTTATGAGATTCCTCTAGGCCCTGAGAAAGGCAGGGATACATGGAAATGTCCTGTTCTGATCTGAGAAACAACTTTCCCCAAATCTCTGGGTCTGAGAGACCTCAGCCCCTCTGCTCAGATGGTCCAGTTCCAAGTGTCAGTCCAGTGTCTACAGCTGTCTTTGAGGTGCCATCCTGAATTGTCATTGCCATCATAACAGTTGTCCCCTGTCCCGGGACACACCCCGCCTCTATAACCTTTCTTTACGTTTCAAAGCATTCTCGTTTCGGTCACCAACATATTTTCCCAAATTACCACCTCCAAAACTCTGATAGGAGGTAGGACAGCTACCACAGGTTAAATATCCCTTTCCAGAAATGCTAGGGACCAGATGTGGTTTAGATTTAGGAATATCTGTATTCTATTTACTGGTTGAGCATCCCTAATCTAAAAAATTTGAAATCTGGAAGCTCCAATGAGCATTTCCTTTAAGTGTCATGTTGACACTCAAAAACTTTAGAATTCTGGAGTATTTTGGATTAAGGATGCTCAACGTGTGCTACTGGTCCCATTCTGCAGACGTGAAAACGAAGGCACAGAGATGTTTGGGGATCTGCCTCAACTCCCAGCCTGTCTGTGGAACTTCTGTTTTTTTTGAGATGGAGTCTTACTCTCTCACCCAGGCTGGAGTACAGTGGCACAATCTTGGTTCACTGTGACCTCTGTCTCCGGGTTCAAGCCATTCTCCTGCCTCAGCCTCCCAAGTAGCTGGGACCACGGGTGCCCACCAACATGCCTGGCTAGTTTTTGTATTTTAGTAGAGACGGGATTTCACCATGTCAGCCAGGTTGGTCTCGACCTCCTGACCTCAAGTGATCTGCCTGCCTTGGCCTCTCAACATGCTGGGATTATAGGTGTAGCCACCATGCCCGGCCTATCTGCACAACTTCCAAGGACTGAACTCAGACTATCAGATTCCCACTCTGACATTCTTCCCTATACCCTCACTGCCTTCCAGGTCCAACACATGTGTGGAAGAGAATGCTGCTTAGTGGTGGAAGGAAACAGACTCCTCCAGCACCCCTGGTGACCCTTCCTTCTGTTTCTAGAATCTTTCTTAATGGCCAAGTCAGCCTGGCCCTTGGGGTCTTAACACAAGTGGCTGGATGAGTTCAATTTTGGAACATGTTTAGTTTCAGGGGCCTACAGGACATCCTTGAACCCACACAATTGCTTCACCACAAGCCTCCTCCAAGAGCACCCCTACTGAGGTGCTCAATGCCCTTCCGGTGTTAAATCCAGTGGTTCTTCCGTCCCTCCCTGATTCGGAAGCAGCACCTGACCCACAGGGCGAGTCCTCCCCCCGGTCCCAGGGCAATCACACTCTCGCAGCACATCACACACCTTCCGGGCCACTCCATCTCCCTTGCAGGCTCCTTATTTCCCTCTCCTCCAGGGCTGGACTCATACCCTCAGTCTTCTGACTAAATAAATACCTATATACATGTCTGATTCCAAAATGGATACCTCCACCTGGACTTGCATCTCTTGAGTATCTGAGTCAACAGCTGCCCGCCTACTCTCCCTGCCTGGATATCTAACAGGCTCCAAACTACCCGAATCCAAAGCTGAGCTCTTGGTCCTCCCCACGAGCTACCCACTCAACCGCTGGGAGTCAATCTTTGTCACCGCCATTGTTTTTGTCCACAAGCCCTGTCAGCCAGCAGATACTGCCAGCTTGGCCTTCAAAACACATCTTGAATCCACCCATTTCTCACCTTCCTACTGCTGCCCCCTGGTCCAAGCATCACCTCCACCTCCTCCCCATCCTGGTTCTACCTTTCACCTCTATTGTTTTTTCTCAACACAGCAGCCAAAGTGATACTGTTAAAACATAAGCCCTCATCTGTCCTCCTCTGCCCTCATGGCTGCCCTTTCCATTAGAGAAAAAGCCCCAGTCCTCGCCAAGACCCCAGTCCAGGCCTGACCTGCCTGACTCCCTGTTTTTTCTCTCATCTCCAGGCAGTCACTCAGGCCTCCTTCAGATCTTGACTCTAACAGAGTGATGTCTTCTCCAGCAACTCTATGGGATGCTGCAACCTACCCAATGACCTCTTCTGTTTTATCTGCTCACGGTATCCACAGAATTTTCTATATGTTTATTCTTTGCCTGTCTCCTCCTATACAGCAGGTAACTCAGGGATTTTCTAAAAATCTACCTTTCTGCTATGTCTCAGTGCCGAGAATAGTGCCTGGCATGTAATAAGGGCTACTACTAAAAAGGGGTCTGAGAGAAATGTCAGCCAGCCAGGAGCTGAGCAGACAAGACTGGGCTGAAAATACACATTTGGGGGTTGCTGAAGATTATAAAGCGATTATAATCGAAGTCATGGGAAGCGAAGGAACTACTCTTATTTTTTTTGCCAAATTCTCCATGTTACTATTTGAGGGCGAGAGAAACCACGGGTATTCCCCACACACTGTTAAAACTAGGCTGTCACTAAGCCCCTCTCCTTTGGATCATCTGGAATGGGGGGACCCATCCCACCCCACTGGGATCCTCACCCCAGAGTCCTGAAGGCAGGGCACAGGCCGCCCTGGGAAATTCCCGAAATCCAGCCCCCGTCCGGGGTTGTCTTACCCTCTAGTTCCAGCTGCACGGGGGGCGGCTCGGGGGAGCCCTTCGAGGGGCCGGGACCCGCCTGCTGGCGCCCCTTGATGTTGTACCGCCGGCGCAGCTTCCCCATGGCGACTAGGCCCTAGTGAGCACTACAGCGGGTCGGACCACCAAAGCAACCCGAAACTCAGCCCACGTGGGTTCCCGGACCACCAACTCCTGCCGTGAGACTTCCGGGTTACGTTATCGCGAGAGTTGTAACTGACTTGGCCGATGAGGGGCGGGGTTGGAAGAGAAAACATGCGAGAGGAGAGGCGGAGCCGGGTCGGTCAGGGGGCGGGGCTATTTAGAGGAGGCGGGGCCTGGGGTCCCCGCCCAGGCCGAAGTTTAAGTCCGGAGCTGTTCTCGCTTGCGGTAGTCTGGGTTTAAATATGAATTATATCTACTGATACTAATTTGGCTGCTTGGGAGTGGAAGTGTTTTGCCACCTTTAAAAATACACCTCACCCCCAATACTCCAAACTTCTTCCCCCCAACCCTGGTTTGCGCATCTGCATTTTCTGATATTCCTACAAGAAACGTATTAGTCGTGTAGTTTTAAAAAGGCACCAAATATTTCCATCCCAGGGACAGATGGAAGATCTAAAAGGAGGCCTCTACGGGCGCGGTGGCTCACGCCTGTAATCCCAGCACTTTGGGAGGCCGAGGCGAATAGATCACAAGGTCAGGAGTTCAAGACCAGCCTGGCCAAGATGGTGAAACCCCCGTCTCTACTAAAAATACCAAAAAAAAAAAAATTAGCTAGGCATGGTGGCAGGCGCCTGTAATCCCAGCTACTCGGGAGGCTGAGGCAGAGAACTGACTGAACCCAGGAGGTGGAGGTTGGCAGTGAGCCAAGATTGCATCACTGCCCTTCAGCCTGGGCAACAGAGCTAGACTCTGTCTCAAAAAAAAAAAATTAAAGTTGTCTATTAGACATCACATTGTAACACACTGGGAAACAATGCATTATTATTATTATTATTATTGAGATAAAGTCTCTCTCTTTTTTTTTTTTTAGAGATAAGATCTCACCCTGTGGCCCAGGCCAGAGTGCAGTGGTACAAGCACCACTCACTGCAGCCTTGACCTCTCCTCCCACCTCAGCCTCCTGAGTAGTTAGGACTACAGGGACACACCACCACGACCGGCTAATTTTTCTATTTTTTGTAGAGATGGTGTCTCCCTATGTTGCCTAGACTGGTCTCAAAATCCTGGGCTCCAGGGATCCACTTGTCCTCCCAAAGTGCTGGAATTACAGGTATAAGCCACCATGAAGGCCTTAATAACATTTTTAAAAAAGCATAATCAGCGTATCATATCTGTGGGGTTTTCTGTTTGTTTTCTTGTTTTTGTTTTTTTGAGACAGAAGTCTCTCTCTGATGCCCAGGCTGGAGTGTAGTGGAGCAATCTCGGCTCACTGCAGCCTCCACCTCTCGAGTTCAAGCTATTCTCCTGTCTCAGCCTTCCAAGTAGCTGGGATTACAGGCACCCACCACCATGCCCATCTAATTTTTGTATTTTTAGTAGAGATTCACCATGTTGGCCAGAATGGTCTCAAACTCCTGACATCAAGTGATCCCCCCACCTTGGCCTCTCAAAACGATGAGATTACGGACCTGAGCCACCGCACCCAGGCTCAAATCTGTGTTTTTATGGATTTTGTTGCTTAGGATGACAGTGATCTAAAGTTTCTTTTTAAAATGTGTTTATTTAAATAAATTAAAAGTTTAGAGGCTGGGCGTGGTGGCTCACGCCTGTAATCCCAGCACTTTGGGAGGCCGAGGCTGGCGGATCACGAGGTCAAGAGTTCGAGACCAGCCTGACCAACATAGTGAAACCCCGTCTCTACTGAAAATACAAAAGTTAGCTGGGCGTAGTGGCGTGCTCCTGTAATCCCAGCTACTTGGGAGGCTGGGGCAGGAGAATCGCTTGAACCTGGGAGGCGGAGGTTGCAGTGAGCCGATATGGCACCACTGCATTCCAGCCTGGGCGACAGGGCGAGACTCCGTCTCCAAATAAAAAAAAAAAAAGTTTAGAAAACCTTTAAAAAATGTTAAATAGGTATTAGTACACTTGCCTATATTTCCTTCTAAAATGTAATATATCAATGAATTACCTTCCAGATGGTATAGACCATCCTAGACAGCAAGAAGAAGGCAGGTACATAACAGAATGGATGGATCTCACAAATATAAAGTTGAACAAAAGCCGGGCATGGTGGCTCACACCTGTAATCCCAGCACTTTGGGAGGCCGAGGCAGGCGGATCACCTGAGGTCAGAAGTTTGAGACCAGCCTAGCCCACATGATGAAACCCGTCTCCACTAAAAATACAAACATTAGCTAGGTGTGGTGGCACGTGCCTATAGTCCCAGCTACGCGGAAGTCTGAGGCAGGAGAATCGCTTGAACCTGGGAGGCAGAGGTTGCAGTGAGCCAAGATCATGGCCACTGCACTCCAGCAGGGCAATAGAGTAAGACTCCGTCTCAGAAAATTAAAAATAAATAAAAAATAAAGTTGAACAAAAGAAGCCAACCCCCAGAGTCGTACTGTGTGGTTCCATTTACATAAACTTCAAACACATGAATTCCCTAAATTTTAAGAGGAGCCTAGTGAATGGGAGGGAACAAAGGGAGGCTTTGGGGGAAACTGGTAATGTTTCATTTCTCCATCTGGGTGCTGGTTACCTTGTGTATTCAGCTTGTGAAAATTCATAAAAATTTATATGATTGTGTATTTTTCTGTATATTATACCTTAATTAAAAAGTTTATTGTTATTTTTTGTAGAGATAGGTCTCACTATGTTGGCCAGGCTGGTCTCGAACTCCTGTGTTCAAGCAATCCTCCTGCCTTGGCCTCCCAAAACAGGCATGCGCCACTACACCCAGAGTAAAAAAACTTGTTTTTTTTTGTTTTGTTTTTGAGACAGAGTTTCACTCTTGTTGCCCAGGCTGGAGTGCAGTGGCTCAGTCTCGGCTCACTGCAACCTCCACCTCCCAGGTTCAGGCGATTCTCCTGCCTCAGCCTCCCGAGTAGCTGGGATTACAAGCAGGCGGCACCATACCTGGCTCATTATATATATATATTTGTTTTATTTTGTTTTGAGACAGAGTCTCACTCTGTTGCCCAGGCTAGAGTGCAGTGGCACAATCTCGGCTCACTGCAACCTCTGCCTTCCGGGTTCACGCCATTCTCCTGCCTCAGCCTCCCGAGTAGCTAGGACTACAGGCACCTGCCACCACGCTCGGTTAATTTTTTGTATTTTTAGTAGAGACGTGGTTTCAGCATGTTAGCCAAGATGGTCTTGATCTCCTGACTTTGTGATCTGCCTGCCTCGGCCTCCCAAAGTGCTGGGATTACAAGTGTGAGCCACTGCGCCCGGCCTCATTTTGTATTTTTAGTGGAGATGGGTTTCTCCATGTTGGTCAAGCTGGTCTCGAACTCCCGACCTCAGGTTGCCCGCCTCAGCCTCCCAAAGTGCCAGAATTACAGACGTTAACCACCGCACCCGGCCTACAAAAAAGTTTTTAAAAAGATAAACAACACAGGAAAAAATGTGCAAAGGATATGAATACATAATTCAAAGAGAAGTAATTCAAATGGCCAATAAATCTATGAAAACCTTACTAGGAATCCAGAAAATGTAAATTCAAAAATAAGAGCATTTTTTATTCTTCGGATTGGCAAAAATTGAGTTTTATTTTCTTGGTTGTCTAAAAAGAAAGTTGGTTAGACT
This sequence comes from Mandrillus leucophaeus, assembly GCF_000951045.1. Lineage (NCBI taxonomy): Eukaryota > Metazoa > Chordata > Mammalia > Primates > Cercopithecidae > Mandrillus > Mandrillus leucophaeus. The sequence continues at coordinate 1,837,358 of NW_012103587.1, forward strand.
TGATTTGTTTGATTTAGGATGCAAACAGGGTCCTTGCATTGCATGGGTTATTATGGTTCTTAAGTCTTTAAAACCAATTATCCTCCTCTCCGCTCACCTTTTACACCGCTTATTTATTGAACGAACTGGGTCGTTTGTCTCGTTGAATGCCCCACATGATGGAGTTGGTTGGTTGCTTCTGCTGCTTGTAAGTTTTCCTTATCTGCCATATTTCCTGTAAACTATAGGTTTGATCTAGAGGCCCCATCAGGTTCATGCTCAACTTGTCTTGGCAAGAATCCATCGCAGGTGGCGCTGGTACTTCCTGGCACTAAGACGGATTGGCGGGGCCGGGACTTCGCGGCTTGGCCCCTCCATTTTCAAGTTCCCCGCCAAACCCTCGCCTCTTGGTTTTACCCATTTCTGATGATCATCGCGTGAATCCATCATTCCATTGAGGGGTGCCAAATAATTTTCGGATTCTCTCATTCATCTTCATGTATTAGCCGGACTGTGCTAAAAGAAAGTTTCCCTCCCCTACTATTTTGGGGCTCTGAAATACAGTTCATTCAGGAAGAGCAGGAGGATGCCTGATGCTTTTTTGTTATTTAAAATTTTCAGAATTAATGAGCTGATGCCCACGAGGGCCAATTTTGGGGTACCATTATAATAAATTCAGGGAGATTACATATATGTCTATTTCATGTTTTCCAATCAGTTGCGGTCACTTCCCTGGTTGAAGCTGTAGCAAGTTTTACAGGCACGGGTTGCTTTCCCACGGATAAGTTAAAAGAAAGAATTTTTCTTTTAATTGATGAGAAGCCGTACCGGGTCGGGGCAGGCTT
>NW_012103587.1:1839040-1840809 GCF_000951045.1 Mandrillus leucophaeus
CTCTGCGCCGCGCTTCTCCTTGGACCTTGCCCCCGCGGTCGGCGCGGCCAGAGTCTCTCCCGGCTGCGCTGACGCCTGCCGCGCGTCTCATTCATTCATTCACCGCGTTTGAATGGCTCCTACTGTGAGCCAGGCAGCACGCTGGCGCCCTCGGTCTCCACGCGGCTGCGCCCTCCCCAGCTACCCAGGGTTTGTCTTAGCCTCGCGTCCCGACCCACTTCCCCTGGGACCTTCTGCCCCACTCCTTCTCCTGCTTTGAAGATACTTGGAGTTGTTTTTACTTTACAGGAAAAGAAGGAAGCAATACGATTTGCTCGATTGCTTTGGGAAACCCGAGTACCTACTATGTGCGGGGCTTTTCGCGTGGAGCCTTTTGTTTAGTTTGGGGAGGTCCAGGACCCTGCAGCCTCCTGGGAAGGGTGTTGAGTCCCAGGAGGAGCGGAGGGAGTTTTCCCCAGTTCCTGCTCTCTGGAGCTAGGTGGGATAGGGGTGCCATTCCGGGCCGAAGTCTGCCGACCAGCTCCTGAGAAGGAGGAAGTTCCTGGGGACAGTTGTGTGTGGTATTGCGGTTCCTTTGCTGTTCCCTGGGGAGGAGGGAGGTCTTGCTTGCTGCCAACCTTCCTGGGGTTTTGGAGTCAGAGAAGCTTGGGTTCAAGTTGGAGCTCTACCAGTTAGGATGGCTTTGGGGAAGTGACTTCACTTCTTTGAGCCTCAGTTTCCTTATTTGTTAAATGGGGATAGTAATCACTCCCCTTCATTGCAAGCTTGTAATTATGAATAGTTGGTACCTTCCTGGCCCAGAATCATGGCTAAAAAATTAAAGTTTTCTGCTCATTGAGAGGGAGTGGGGAATAGAAAGAAACATTAAGGCCCAAATAAGATTGACTGGATGTTCTTACTGGATAAAATGAAAGGTTAATTTGTTAGGAAAACGGTAACTTTTGACTTCCCTTTCCTATGGGCAGGGGCACCTCTTGCACAGGTGGGTCTGTGTCTTCATACATGTAGGGGAGAGAACGCTTTGTAGGTGACCAAGGAGGGGCAAGGAAGCAGGGTTGAACGCCTGAATGTGAAAAGGTTGCCCTGGAGTCTGGCGGGGGCGGGATCTGGGGTGTGAGCCCACGGAGCCTCACTTACTTCCTCTTGATGCTGTTCCGGAGCCATTTGAAGGCAGAAATCATTTGTTTTAGAGCAAAAAGAAGCCTGTCTTTTTCACGCAGGGATCCCCATGTCTCAACAGGATCCCCATGTCTCAACTGATGGCGGTTCCATGTGACAATCTAAGGCCAATAAACATGAAATTGAAGGGGTGGCCTGCCCCTCCACACCTGTGGGTGTTTCTCCTTAGGTGGAACGAGAGACTTGAGAAAAGAAATAAGACACAGAGACAAAGTATAGAGAAAGAAAAGCGGGGACCCAAGGGACCGGTGCTCAGCTTACAGAGGACCCACGCCGGCACCGGCCTCTGAGTTCCCTTAGTATTTATAGATAATTATCTTTACCATCTTAAAGATAAGGGAGTGGCAGGACAATAGGATCGTTTTTAGGGAGGAAATTAGCAGTAAGACATAAGAATAAGGATCTCTGTGACATGAATAAGTTTAAAGGAAAATCCTGTGCTTTGAGATAAACCTTTTAGCAACATTGTTTCATCCTATCACATGGGGATAAACCTTGGACAATACCTAGCTTTTCTAGGAACAAAGACACACCCTGCACGCCCAAAATCCACTAAACCTTGAGTTACCACAGCACATGTCTCTTGCAAG
>NW_012103587.1:1841874-1843633 GCF_000951045.1 Mandrillus leucophaeus
GAGATGGGGGTCTGGCTCCAATGTTGCTTAGGCTGGAGTGCAGTGTCATGACCTTGTCTCACTACAACCTCCACCTCCTAGGTTCAAGTGATCCTCCCTGCTCACACTCCCAAGTAATTGGGATTACAGGCACCCGCCACCATGCCTGGCTAAGTTTTGTATTTTTAGTAGAGATGAGGTTTCACCATGTTGACCAGGCTGGTCTCGAACTCCTGACCTCAAGTGATCCTCCTGCCTTGGCCTTCCAAAGTGCTGGGATTACAGGCGTGAGCCATTGCACCTGGCCTGACTTACTTTATTTCCTGCTGACTGTAGCCCAGACTGGCCAGGCTTGGGGATATTGTTTTGTTAATTTTATGGTTTTTTTTTTTTAATTTAATTAATTTATTTTTGGAGGCAGAGTCTTATTCTGTCACCCAGGCTAGAGTGCATCGGCACGATCTTGGCTCATTGCAACCTCTGCCTCCTGGGTTCAAGCGATTCTCCTGCCTCAGCCTCCTGAGTACCCAGGATTACAAGTGAGCACCACCACATCTGGCTAATTTTTTACGTTTTCGGTAGAGACAGGTCAGACTCCTGACCTCAAGTGATCCGCCCGCCTCAGCCTCTCAGAAGTGCTGGGATTACAGGTGTAAGCCACGATGCCCAGCCTGTTTTGTAAATTTTAAATAAAGGAAAACTGGGTCTGCTAGCAACTGTAGTTTTCAGCATGCCTGGGTTTACTAATTAAAGCCAAACCTGCTTTGTGGGTTGTGAAGTTTGATGGTATTTAAAAAAAAAAAAAAAAAATTCTTTTTTTTTTTTCCGAGATGGAGTCTTACTTTATCACCTAGGCTGGAATGCAGTGGCGCAGTCTTGGCTCATGGCAACCTCTGCCTCCCAGGTTCAAGCAGTTCTACTGCCTCAGCCTCCTGAGTAGCTAGAATTACAGGTGTGCGTGCCACCACACCTGGCTAATTTTTGTATTTTTAGTAGAGATGGGGGTTTCACCATGTTGGCCAGGCTGGTTTCGAACTCCTGACCTCATAATCCACGCCTCGGCCTCCCAAAGTGCTGTGATTACAGGCGTGAGCCACCATGCCTGGGCCCCAATATTCTAATCTAGGACTTGTCTGAAATAAACCTATGACCATCCTGTTTGGATGTCATGGGAACAGACATGAGTTTGAATCCCAGCTGTTTCTCACTCGCTGTGTGACCCTGGGCCAGTTGCTTTGCTGCTTTTTTTTTTTTTTTTTTTTTTTTTGAGATGCAGTTCTGCTTTTTCTCCCCGGCTGGAGTGCAATGGCGAGATCTCGGCTCACTGCAACCTCCATCTCCCGGGTTCAAGCAGTTCTCCTGCGTCAGCCTCCCAAGTAGCTGGGATTACAGGTGTGCACCACCATGCCCTGCTAAGTTTTTTATTTTTTGTAGAGACGGGGTTTCACTATATTGCCCAGGTTGGTCTCTAACTCCTGGCCTGCAGTGATCTACCTGCCTCAGCCTCCCACAGTGCTGGCATTACAGGCATGAGCCACTGCGCCAGCCCCTGTTTTTAAAAATGAATAAATAGGCCGGGCGCGGTGGCTCAAGTCTGTAATCCCAGCACTTTGGGAGGCCGAGACAGGCGGATCATGAGGTCAGGAGATCAAGACTATCCTGGCTAATACGGTGAAACCCCGTCTCTACTAAAAAATACAAAAAAGCTAGCCAGGCGAGGTGGCGGGCGCCTGTAGTCCCAGCTACTCGGGAGGCTGAGGCAGGAGAATGGCGTAAACCC
>NW_012103587.1:1849555-1850186 GCF_000951045.1 Mandrillus leucophaeus
CAGCATCTCAAATACAGAACAAAATGGAGTCTCTTATGTCTACTTCTTTCTATATAGACACAGTAACAGGCTGATCTCTTTCTTTTCCCCACATGAAATATGAGTGGATATTTAAGACTTAAATAAGACAGCCTATTCTGGCAGAGCATCTGTGAATCTGGGGGTCAGAGCTCTTCCTGGGGTAAACCAGGGTTTGTACCTTTAATGGAGATACTAATGATTACTAAGTGCTTTTGTAGATAGAATAACCTTATATAATCCTTAGAATGATCCGGTGCAGTAGGTAGCATTACTGTTCCCATTTGACAGATGAGGAAACTGAGACACAGAGCAGTGAAGTGGCTGGTTTCAGGTCAGATGAGTGGCAGAGCCAGGGTGTGAACCTAGGCAGAGTGGACCTGGAGCCCACATTAGTATCTCTCGCCTGTTTTCCTGCCTTGTGACCCCTTCCCTGTTCCCCGAGTCAGTGCAGCATTCAGAGGCTGACCTGACTTGTTTTTTCACTACTTTCTTTTTTTTTTTTTTTTTTGAGACAGCTTGCTCTGTCGCCCAGGCTGGAGTGCAGTGGTGTGATCTCGGCTCACTGCAAGCTCCGCCTCCTGGGTTCACGCCATTCTCCTGCCTCAGCCTC
>NW_012103587.1:1855275-1872505 GCF_000951045.1 Mandrillus leucophaeus
CTACTCGGGAGGCTGAGGCAGGAGAATGGCGTAAACCCAGGAGGCGGAGCTTGCAGTGAGCTGAGATCCGGCCACTGCATTCCAGCCTGGGTGACAGAGCGAGACTCCGTCTCAAAAAAAAAATAATACAATTTTAAAAAAAAGTAAAAATAAAAATGAATAAATTTGGAGGACTGCGTACAGTGGCTCACGCCTATAATCCCAGCACTTTGGGAGGCAGAGGTGGGTAGATCACCTGAGGTCAAGAGCTCAAGACCAGCCTGGCCAACATAGTGAAACCCTGTCTCTACTAAAAAAAATTAGCCAGGCATGGTGGCATGTGCCTGTAGTCCCACGTACTTGGAAGGCGGAGACAGGAGAATCACTTGAACCTGGGAGGTGGAGATTACAGTGAGTGGAGATCATGCCACTGCACTCCAGCCTGGGCAACAGAGCAAGACTCTGTCTCAAAAAAAAAAAAAAAAAAAAAACAGGAAGATCAGACCTTATCAGTACCTAAACTTTGCTTCCTCCTTGTGAAGGGCTGCAAAGAACACATTGCTGTAAGGATGTGCCATCGTGGAACCTGCCCCTGGTGGCTAACATTTGGTCCTGTCTCAGGCCACTCCAAACATGGCTGCAGTTTAGGTCTTTCTATATGTATTGTTTTGTGTGCACATAGACAAGTTCATCTATAAATTGTTAGAAATGGAATTGCTGAGTCAAAGGGTCTGTACATTTAAAAAGAAGTTTTGTTTGTTTGTTCGTTTGTTTTGTATGAGACAGGTCCATGCTCTGTCACCCAGGCTGGAATGCAATGGTGAAATCATAGCTCACTGAAGCCTTGTACTCCTCGCTTCAAGTCCTCCCAACCTCAGCTTCCCAAAGTGCTGGGATTACAGGGGTGAGCTAGTACTCCCTGCTCTTTTTTTTACACTTTTTTTTTTTTTTGAGATGGACTTTCACTCTTGTTGCCCAGGCTGGAGTGCAATGGCACGATCTCGGCTCACTGCAACCTCTGACTCCTGGCTTCGAGTAATTCTCCTTCCTCAGCCTCCTGAGTAGCTGGGATTACAGGTGCGCACCTCCACACCCAGCTACTTTTGTATTTTTAGTAGAGACAGGGTTTCTCCATGTTGGTCAGGCTGGTGTTGAACTCCTGACCTCAGGTGATCCACCTGCCTCGGCTTCCCAGAGTGCCGGGATTACAGGCTTGAGCCTCTTTTACATGTTTAATTGAAATGTCATTGGTGTACTTCTTTTGTTTACATCAATCTATAGCATCATGAATCGTCACACACCGAACATACTCCTTGACTAGCAGATCTAAAAGTGGATTGTTCCGGCCTCCAGAAGTCCCTTTCTGCTCCCACGTGGTTACTAACCCCCTAAGGTCACTACTGTGTTGATGTCTACCCATGTGAATTTACTCTGTTTGCTTGAGCCCTTGCATAGTAAGGGCTCTATATGCATTGTTCATATTGCAAAGATACTACTAAATGGTCCTTCAATGAGTGATAGCAGTTTCCACTCTCACCAGACATGTGTGAAGGCCAGTTCCCAAGCCCTTTCCAACGAAGTGGCTCATTAAACCTGTTTTTTTTTTTTTTTTCTTTTTTGAGACGGAGTCTTGCTCTGTTGCCCAGGCTGGAGTGCAGTGGTGTGATCTCAGCTCACTGCAACCTCTGCCTCCTGTGTTGAAGTGATTCTCCTGCCTCATCCTCCCAAGTAGCTGGGAATACAGATGTGCACCACCACGCCCGGCTAATTTCTGTAGTTTTAGTAGAGAGCGTGTTTCACCGTGTTGGCCAGGCTGGTCTTGAACTCGCGAACTTCTGATCCACCCGACTTGGACTCCCAAAGTGCTGGGATTACAGGCATGAGCTACCACACCCAGCCTCATTAAACCTTTTGGCTTTATTATGTATGAGACAGATGGTCTTTTCCCTTATTAAGAATCCATCGATATTTTCTGGGAACTGCCCTGATTTTTTTTGCCATTCTTCTATTGAGCTGTTAGGTTCTTTTGTTGTTTTTGTTTGTTTGTTTGTTTGTTTGTTTTTTAATAAAGAGGCTTGCATTTTTTGCTGTTTGCAAGAAAGTATTTTGAGCAAAATAACTTTGACACTTTCCAGTCCTTTTTCCCCTACCAACATTTTAACAGCTTTTTTGAGGTATAATTGCACTACACCTCAATAGACTGCGTATTTAAAGTGTACAAGTTGACACCTTTTGACATATACTTGTGAAAAATTACCCCAGTCAAGATAATGTTTCTTCTAATTTTTTATGTTCAAAATTTTTCAAAGTACCAAAATGCTGAAATAACAGAACAAGAAATAGCTGCAAACGTCTCCCCTAAAGTCACCAGTTCTTACATTTCCCCCCAAACTTTTTTCTCTGCAAACACATCTCACAGGCGCATACACACACGCACACACATTTATTTTCGGTTTTTGGCAGGATCATTTGAAAGTTGCAGACATCTTAATACTTTTTCCTACAGAACCACAATCCCATTGTCTCAGCCAAGAAACTGAAATATAGTACAGTGTTTTGTAATATACAGTCCATATTCAAATTGTCTCTATAGCTCATAAAAAATCCACACCCCAGTTAAGGACTGCTCATGCTTTTGGTCTTCATGTCTCTAGTCTGTCAGAGTTCCCTCACTTTTGGTGGAGGAAGGGACTTAATTATGAATTTGTTTTCAGACAGGCTGTCACTCTGTAGCCCAGAATGGAGTGCAGTGGCGCAGTCTCAGCTTAGTGCAATGTCTGTTTCCTGGGTTCAAGCGATCCTGCCACCTTAACCTCCTGAGTAGCTGGGATCACAAGTGTGTGCCACCATGTCTATTTATTTATTTATTCATTTATTTATTTTTTGTATTTTTCGTAGAGACAGGGTTTCTCCTCGAAACCCCTGTGTTGCCCAGGCTGGTCTCTTAACTCCTGGGCTCATGCAGTCCTCCCACCTTGGCCCCCCAAAGTGCTGGGATTATAGGCGTGAGCCACTGCCCCTGGCCCAGTAAGGGACTTTTACAGCATCGACTTTTTTAAAGACTACAGACTGAATTTTTTTTTTTTTTTTGAGCTATAATTCATATCCCATACAACTTATTCATTGAAAGCTCAGCAGTTTTTAGTATATTCACAGCACTGTACAGCTGTCACTACAGTCAATTTTAGAACATTTGCATGTTCTAAAAGTTCTTACAAAAAGAAACTCTGTACCCATTAGCAGTCCCTACTTTTTTCCTTTGCCCCAACTCCCAGCCTTAAGCAACTGCCAGTCTGCTTTCTGTCTCTATGACTGAGCCTCCTGTGGGCTTTTCATAAGAACGGAGTCCTGTACAATCTGGCCTTTTGTGTCTGACTTCTTTCACTTAGCCTAACGTTTACAAGGTTCATCCATATTGCAGGATCAGTACTTTATTCCTCTTTATGGCTTTTTATTTACCTGATCATCGATTGATGAGCATTTGGGTTTATGTCACTTTTTGTCTGTTATAAATGATGCTACTCTGAACATCCATGTGCAGATATTTGTGTGGACATATGTTTCCAGTATTTTGTGTTGCATACCTAGGAGTGCAGTTGCTGGGTCATACAGGAACTTTTTGTTTAACACTTTGGGGAACCGTCACCCATTTCCAAGGCAGATGTACCATTTTACCTGCCTACCAGCAAGGTAGGAGGGGCCTCGTTTCCCCACATCCTTGTCAGCACTTGCTATGGTCTACCTTTTTGATTCTAGCCATCTTGGCAGAGGTAAAGTAGTATCGCTGTGGTTTTGTCTTTTTTTTTTTTTTTTCTTTTTCCTTTTTGTGGAGAACGGGGTCTCGCTATATTACCCAGGCAGGTCTCAAACTCCTGGGCTCAAGCTATCCTCCCGCCTCTGCCTCCCTGAGAGCTGGGATTACAGGCGTGAGCCACCGCGCCCGGCATCGCTGTGGTTTTGACAGACCAGAACTGGTTTGTTTGTTTGTTTGTTTGAGACGGGGTCTCGCTCTGTTGCCCAGGCTGGAGTGCAGTGGTGCGATCTCAGCTCACTGCAAGCTCCGCCTCCCAGGTTCATGCCATTCTCCTGCCTCAGCCTCCCGAATACCTGGGACTATAGGCACCCGCCACCATGCCCGGCTAATTTTTTGTATTTTTAGTAGAGACAGGGTTTCACCGTGTTAACCAGGATGGTCTCGATCTCCTGACCTCATGATGCACCTGCCTTGGCCTCCCAGAGTGCTGGGATTACAGGCGTGAGCCACCGTGCCCGGTCCAGAACTGTCTTTTGAGCTGTCCCACAGTGTGTATTATCTGATTATTTCCTCTGGGTTAGGCTCAGACTTAGCTTTCATGGCAAGAATTCTACAGAAGGCGCCGTGTGTCCTTGCACCACATCGGGGCTCGTGGTGTCTGTTTGTGCCATCACTTTCTTGTTGGTTGACGCTGAGTTTGATCCCTAGGTTGAGGCTGGGCAGGCTCGCCACGCTGGGGGTGCCCTTTCCCCTCTGTGGTTCATACGTGGTCTGTATGTATGTTCCAGCATTTTCCGTTCATCTGGCCTTTGCATTTCTGTGCGTTCTTCAGATGCTTGGGAAACCGCTGAATGGCAGAATCTCCCACCCCCCTCCCTGGCTTGCTCATCAAGATGCCTTTGCCCTCATGACCTGATTTTCCACAGGACCCATTTGTATGTGCCTGAGGGTGATGGAGGTAAAGCGAGATGAGGATGCAGGAAGGCCGCTATCACCCAACCCCAGTGTTGGATGTCCCCGGGTGTTGGATGTCCCCACCTGACTGCTGTAAGAAGAGGGCTGATGAAATCCCAGGCTTGAAGCAATCTTGTTCCCTCCCACAGAGGCGATGGCTGGGCCTTGTTTGTCTGAGGCCTCAGGCATCCATAGTTTGCTCACCTTGTCCTCATATTTCAACTTTCCGTTCTGAAAACTGTCCAACATACCCAAAGGCAGGGAGAGTAGAGTGAACCCTCGTTCACCCAGGTCTTCCCATGTAGCAACTTTCTGCCATTCTGGTTGCTTCTTTCCTTCCTAAATTTTTTTTGGGGGGTGCCTGGAATAATATTTTAAAGCTGATCCAAGATATTAGTTCACCTTTGCATATTTCAGTTAGCATCTTTAACAATACAAATTTTGTGAAAATGAAAACCACAATACCGGCCAGGCATGGTGGCTCATGCGTGTAATCCCAGCACTTTGGGAGGCCAAGGCAGGCAGATCACTAGAGGTCAGGAGTTTGAGACTAGCTTGGCCAACACGGTGAAACCCCGTCTCTACTAAAAATATAAAAATTAGCTGGGCATGGTGGCACTCACCTGTAATCCCAGCTACTCAGGAGACTGAGGCAGGAGAATCGCTTGAGCCCGGGAGGCAGAGGTTGCAGTGAGCCTAGATCGCACCATTGCACTCCAGCTTGGGTGACAGAGCGAGACATCTCTCTGTCTCCAAACAAAACAAAACAAACAAACAAACCCCACAATACCATCATCACAGCTTATTCCTTGACATCTAATGCAGCTCCATTTTCTGATTTCCCTGACCCAAAATGTCTTTTTATAAAATGCTTTGTTTGAATTTGGATCTAAACAAGTCTACACATGAAGTATCTTTTAAGTCTCTTTTTTAAATTTTTAATTTTTTTTTTTATTTTTTTGAGACAAAGTCTTGCTTTGTCACCCAGGCTGGAGTGCAGTGGCATGAACAGCTCACTGCAGCCTCAACCTCCTAGGTTCAACGATCCCCCAATCTCCTGCTGAGTAGCTGGAACCACAGGTACATGCCGTCATGCCCAGCTAATTTTTTAATTTTTTATAGAGACGGTGTCTTGACATGTTGCCCAGGCCAGTCTCTAACTCCCAGACTCAAATGATCCTCTGGCCTTGGCCTCCCAAAGTGTTGGGATTACAGGCGTTAGCCATCATGCCCAGCCCCAAGCCTTTTTAAAAAATAAATTAACGTTATTCTTTCTATGAGTAGAGTTTAAAAAATAGTCTGTTCTTTTAGAGTTATAGAAAAATTGTGAAGATAATACAGGGAGTCGCCATATACCTCTCACCCCATTTCCCCCATTATTAAAGTTGTATATAGATGTTCTATTAATGAACCAATATTGTTACATCAATTATTCGCTGAAGTCTGTAATTCAGACTTCCGTAGTTTTTCCTACCACCCTTTTCTGTCCCAGGATCCCATCTGGGATCCCACCCGACATTTGGTCCTCAGGTCTCCCGAGGTCCTCTTGGCTGGGAGTTTCTCAGGCTCTACTTATTTTTGATGACCTTGACAGTTTTCAGGAGCATTGATCAGGAGTTCTCCCCTCCCCTCCCCTCCCCTCCCCTCCCCTCCAGACAGAATCTTCCTCTGTCACCCAGGCTGGAGTGAAGTGATGTGATCTCTGCTCACTGCAACCTCTGTCTCCCAGGTTCAGGCAATTCTTCTGCCTCAGCTCCTGAGTAACTGGGACCACAGTTGCATGCCATCATGCCCAGCTAATTTTTGTGTTTTTAGTAGAGACAAGAGGTTTCACCATGTTGGCCAGGCTGCTCTTGAACTCAAGTGATCTGCCTGCCATGGCCTCCCAAAGTGCTGGGATTACAGGCGTGAGCCACCGCGCCCAGCCGGTCAGGGATTTTGTAGGATGCTCCCTATTGGAATTTGGCTGATGTTTTTCTCATAATGAGACTGGGTGATGGGTTTTGGGAAGGAAGACACAGAATTAAGGGCTATTATCATCCCGTCACTTCCATAGTACAGCGAATCATCATGATTTACATCACTTTTAATTTTAATGCCCCCACCTCATGCTTTTTCTTGGATGTCATCTTATTCTGTGGAGAAGCTGGGTCTCACCCCATAGCATCTCCGCCATCTGCATCTGGCCGGGTGCATCTTCATGGTGGTGTTTCCCTGTGCCCCATGTCCCAGATCCCCAAGAACCAGTGGTTAGATCTAGAGGCCTGGCCAGGGACAGTGACTCGTGCCTGTAATCCTAGCACTTTGGGAGGCCGAGGCGGGCAGATCACTTGAGGTCAGGAGTTCAAGACCAGTCTGGCCAACATGGTTGAAACCCCATCTCTACTAAAAGTACAAAAAGGTAGCCAGGTGTGGTGGCTTACACCTGTAATCCCAGCTACTCAGGAGGCTGAGGCACAAGAATTGCTTGAATACGTGGGGTGGGGAGCGGAGGTTGCAGTGAGCCGAGATCACACCACTGCACTCCAGCCTGGGTGACAGAGCAAGACTGTTTCAAAAAAAAAAAAAAAAAGATCTAGAGGCCTGATACGATTCAGGCTTGCATTTTCACCTGATTTCTGATGGAACCGCCTCCAGGCTTGGGGCTTCTCTGTAAGCTCCTGTGTTTGTGTACAGTGCAACCCAGTCGCCTAAACAGCAGACATACATTTTCTCCCATTCTGGAGGCTGGAAATCTGAGCTCGAGGTGCCAGGGTTGCTTTCTCCTGAGGCCCTGCGTCTTGGCTTGCAGATGGCCGCCCTCTCCCTGTGTCTTCGAGTGGTCTTTCCTCTATACATCTGGGTCCTACTCTCCTACTTGCATAAGGACAGCAGTCAAATCGGATTAGGGCTCACCTTTAAGATCTCATTTCAACTTAATCACTTCCGTAAAGACCCTGTCTCCAAATACAGTCCCATTCTGAGATCCTGGGGTTTAGGGCTTCCACATAAGCCTTTCGGGGGACACAGTTCAGCCCATGTTATTCCCCCCAGGGCTCCTATGTCTCCATCCACACAAAGTGGGTCAGGGTCTAACACACCAGAGCAGGCGGAGCTGGCCCCACAGGGAACAGCAACTCCTCCAGCCAGATGGTTAATCGGCAGGTGATGGGATCCTCCCTGAATTCACCCTCCCCTGCCCGGGGCAAGTTTTCAGGAGGGGACAGGTGCTGTTCTTTCCACCGTGAGAAAGAACCTCTGACCTGCACCTTTCTTAGCAATGCCAGGAGCTGCTCGGGCACGCCAGCCTCTCAGGCATGGCAGGTTTCAGAGCACCTGCCTGTCAGCTTGTGTTACATGGGAGGTGACCGCTCGGCTTGCAGGGAGTTCCAGGTTGCCACCCTGCAGCCCATGAATCCAACAAGTACCTCAGCCGCTCCGACACACTGGGCACCTGCCGTGTGCTGGGCGCTGTGCTGAGGTCTTTACAGGTTCTGCTCTTGAATCCGCTCTTAGTCCCATTTCTCCCACGGCGGAGAAAACTGAGGCACAGAAAGGTTCAACAGTATGAACAGGAATGTCCCTTCCTCCCAAAATAACTGCTTCCACGCACCCTTTCCTGGGCACTTGGTGGCATTTTTAAAAGCCTGTATTCTCTTTTTTTTTTTTTTTTGAGATGGAGTCTCACTCTCTCACCCAGGCTGGAGTGCAGTGGCGCAATCTCGGCTTACTGCAAGCTCTGCCTCCTGGGTTCATGCCATTCTCCTGCTTCAGCCTCCCGAGTAGCTGGGACTATAGGCGCCCACTACCACTCCCAGCTAATTTTTTTGAATTTTTTAGTAGAGACGGGGTTTCACCGTGTTAGCCAGGATGGTCTCGATCTCCTAACCTCGTGATCCACCCGCCTCGGCCTCCCAGAGTACTGGGATTATAGGCATGAGCCACCGCACCCAGCCTGGCTTGCTATTCTTTTCTCACAAAAGCCTTTCGTTTTCCCTCCATTTGAACAAATTATAGAAATTGCTATATACTGTCTGGTCGCGGTGGGTCACGCTTGTAATCCCAGCACTTTGGGAAGGTGGATGGATCATCTGAGGTCAGGAGTTTGAGATCAGCTTGGCCAACATGACAAAACCCTGTCTCTACTAAAACTATAAAAATTAGCCGGGTATGGTGGCACATGCCTGTAATCCCAGCTACTTGAGAGGCTGAGGCAGGAGAATTGCTTGAATCCACAAGGCAGAGGTTGCAGTGAGCCGAGGTCATACCACTGTACTCTAGCCTGGGTGACGGAGCGAGGCTCTGTCTCACCCCCCAGCAAAAAAATTGCTGTATATTGACAAACATATACAAGTCACACATATTTTAAAGAATTGTAGGTTGAGCGCGGTGGCTCACACCTGTAATCCCAGCACTTTGAGAGACTGAGGCAGGCAGATCACCTGAGGTTAGGAGTTCAAAACCAGCCTGGCCAACATGGCAAAACCCTGTCTCCACTATTTTACAAAAACTAGCCAGGCTTGGTGGCGCGTGCCTGTAATTCCAGTTACTTAGGAGGCTGGGGCAGGATAATCGCTTGAACCTGGGAGGGGGAGGTTGCAGTGAGCTGAGATGGCGCTAATGCACTGTAGCCCAGGTGACAAAGCAAGACTCTGTCTCAGGAAAAAGAAAAAAATTGTGACAGGAAAAGCTGGGCATGGTAGCAGCTGCCTGTGGTCCTAGCTACATGGGAGGCTGAGGTGGGAGGATTGCTTGAGCCCAGGAGTTTGAAACTGCAGTGAGCCACAATTACCCCCACTGTACTCCAGGCTGGGCAACAGAGCAAGACCCTGTCTCCAAAAAAAGGGGGGTGGGGCATACATTCTGTAATCTATTTACTCATTATTATTACTTTCTGCTATTTCTTGATGTTGCTGGATACGTCCATCCTTTGTTTTTGTTGCTGTGGATACGGACTCCATTTTATGAGCAGGTCACTGTCTTATGTGTCTCTTCCATTGTCCACGTATGTCTGGCCTGCCTGCAGCTCTTTAGTGCAGTGCTGCTCTGAAGGAACATGTGCAACTGCCTCTCTCAGTCAAGGTCCTCAACCTGGAGTGTGCATGAGCATCACCAGGAGGCCTGTGGAAACGGATTGCGGGGCTCCATCCCTGGAGAGTCTGAGGCAGTGGATCTGGGTGGGGCCCTGAGAGTCTGCATTTCTGGCAAGCTCCTGGGTGATGCTGCTGCTGGTCCGGGCACCACCACACTGTGAGAACCACTGAGCTGGGATGTGTGCCGTGACGTGGAATCTCTGAAAGACCTCTTCGTGGTTGTGGTTCTGATTTACGCTGGTCTTCTGCAGGCCCTCCTCCCAGATCCCCCCACCGACCCCCACCCAAGGGAGGGGCAGTCACCCTCCTCTTCTCTCTAATGCAGCGGTCCTCAACCTTTTTGGCAGCAGGGACCGGTTTTGTGAAGACAGTTTTTCCATGAACTGGGTGGGGGGATGGTTTCGGGATGATTCAAGCACGTTATGTTTATTGTGCACTTTATTTCTATTATCATTACATTGTAATACAGAATGAAATAATTATACAGCTCACCATAATGTAGAATCAGTGGGAGCACTGAGCTTGTTTTCCTGCAACTAGACGGTTCCATCTGTTCCGTCTGGGGGTGATGAGGGACAGTGACAGATCATCAGGCATGAGGTTCTCACAAGGAGCATGCAACCTAGGCCCCTCGCATGCAGTTCACAATAGGGTTCACGCTCCTGTGGAAATCTTTTTTTTTTTTTTTGAGACAGAGTCTTGCTCTGTTGCCCAGATTGGAGTGCAATGGTGTGATCTCAACTCATAGCAACCTCCACTTCCCAGGTTCAAGCGATTCTCCTGCCTCAGCCTCCCAAGTAGCTGGGATTACAGGCGCTCACCGCTACACCTGGCTAAATTTTTTTGTATTTTTACTAGAGACGGGGTTTCAACATGTTAATCAGACTGGTCTCGAACTCCTGACCTCAGGTGATCCACCTGCCTCGGTCTCCCAAAGTGCAGGGATTACAGGCGTGAGGCACTGCACCCAACCATCTTTTTTTTTTTTTTTGAGATGCTGTCTCCCTCTATCGCCCAGACTGGAGTGCAGTGGCACAATCTCAGCTCATTGCAACCTCTGCCTCCCAGGTTCAAGCAATTCTCCTGCGTCAGCCTCCCAAGTAGCTGGGATTACAGGCGTGCACCACCACGCCCAGCTAATTTTTTGTGTTTTTAGTAGAGACGAGGTTTCGCCACATTGGCCAGGCTGGTCTTGAACTCCTGGCCTCAGGTGATCTACTCGCCGTGGCTTCCCAAAGTGCTGAGATTACAGGCATGAGCCACCATGCTCAGCCTAAAATTTTTTCTTAAGGTAAATTAGAGATAGGGTCTCATTTTGTTGCCCAGGCTGGTCTCAAACTCCTGGGCTAAAGCAATCCTCCCACCTCAGCCTCCCAAAGTGCTGGGATTATAGGTGTGAGCCACCATGCCCAGCCTCTATACTATTTTTTAGGGCTAAAATGTTGGTGTCCTCATAGGACATTGTGAAGTCAATGCTTCTGTTAGAATATTGGACATTGGCTGGGCACGGTAGCTCATGCTTGTAGTCCCAGCACTTTGGGAAGCACTTTGGGAGGCCTAGGAAGGCGGATCACTTGAGGTCAGGAGTTCGAGACTAGCCTGGTCAACATGGTGAAACCCCATCTCTACTAGAAATACAAAAACTAGCCGGGTGTGGTGGCAGGCACCTGTAATTCTAGCTACTCAGGAGGCTGAAGCAGGAGAATTGCTTGAACTCAGGTGGCAGAGTTTGCCTTAAGCCGAGATTGCACCAGTGCACTCCAGCCTGGGTGACAGAGTGAGACCATGTCTCAAAAAAAGAATAATATTGGATGTCGACAGGAGTCTTGAACACTTACCATGTGCTTAAAGCATTTCACGTGAATATCCCATGTAAAGCTCACAATAACCAGATGAAATAGCTACTGTTATCTCCATTGTTAGTGCAAACCCTGAAGCCCCAGAGAGCTTATGAATATATATAATATGCTCATGGAAACCCAGCTAGTAAGAGGCAGAGCTGGGATTTGAACCCAGGCAGTCGACAGCCCGGCTTGTGCTTTCTCAGCCACAGTGCTACCTCTGAGGTTATTGGCATTTTCTACTCTCCTAGTTCCTGATTCAGCCCTGCTCTTATCTCCTCTGTCCTGTAGGAACCATCCAGTCTAAAATGCTGTAGCTAGCTGGGCATGGTGGCTCATGCCTGTAATCCCAGCATTTTGGGAAGCTGAGGCTGGTGAATCATGAGGTCAAGAGATCGAGAACATCCTGGCCAACATGGGGAAACCCCATCTCTACTAAAAATACAAAATTAGCTGGGTATGGTGGTGCATGCCTGTAGTCCCAGCTACTCGAGAGGCTGAGGCAGGAGAATCGCTTGAACCCAGGAGGCGGAGGTTGCAGTGAGCTGAGATCGTGCCACTGCACTCCAGCCTGGCGACAAAGTGAGACTCAAAATAAACTACTGTAGCTGCCCAGGTGTGGTGACTCACACCTATAATCCCAGCACTTTGGGAGGCCGAGGTGGGCAGATCACCTGAGGTCAGGAGTTCAAGACTAGCCTGGCCAACATGGTGAAACCCTGTCTCTACTAAAAATACAAAAATTTTAGCTGAGTGTGGTGGTGCAAGCCTGTAGTCCCAGCTACTTGGGAGCCTGAGGTGGGAGGATTGCTTGAACTTGGGAGGTGGAGGCTGCAGGGAGCCGAGATCATACCACTGCACTCCAGCCTGGGTGACAGAGCAAGACCCTGTCTCAAAAAAAAAAAAAAAAAATGCTGTCGCCAATTCACAGAGGCATTTACCCTGCACACAGGAGTCAAGTGGCCCATGTACGTGGGTTCTATTATGGCAGCACTCTATGTGCTGCAGCCCTGCAGAATCCCGGCCCCCATAGATACTTTGGTCAGCCCTTACAAGGGAAGGGGTGTGTTTTACTCAGTTTTGCTCAGTTGTTGGGCTGTCATCAATTTGTATCAAGTTCAAGTTCATCCCCTGGGCCAGTAGACCACTTGGGTGGCATTCATCCTGGGCTCGCTCTTTTTTCCCCGTAATAGCAAAGGCTGGAAACCACACAGGTGTCCGTGAGTAGGGGCCTGGCTCCAGGTGTGCCATCTTTTAAAAAGGGTGGGGCAGCTCTGTGTGTTCTGAGTGTGAGTGATCTCCAAGATAAGAGTGTTGCACGAGAAAAGCAGCTCAGCTGTACACCTGTGCTGCCACTGTGGAAAGAATATGTCTGTGCCGTTATTCACCTGGCACATCTAAGGAAGGGTTCACAAGCGAGTGGTCATAGTGGTTCCTCTGGAGGGGGATTCAGGTTGCCAGGAAATGAGAGGGAAGGCTTACTGTCCACTGAATACCTATTGGTAGGCTTGAGTTTTATGCTACATGTATACAATATCACTTTAAAAAAAAAAAAAAAGTTAAAATGAGGCTGTATCTTGTATTCATGTTTCTTTAGCCCTGTGTCACCTGGAGGGCAAATGAAGACCTCAGGGGCCCGGGGTCCTTAGAGTTGGATAGAGCATGGGGCTCTATCATTACCAGCTTCTTAGGAGCAGAAACTTCCACTCTTTAAAAATGAGAAATTGCAGGGTGCGGTGCAGTGTTTCACGCCTGTAATCCCAGGAATTTGGGAGGGCCAGGCAGGAGGATCGCTTGAGGCTTAGAGTTTGAGACCATACACATCTAGATGTGTATAAGAGACAGGTTGTTAGAAATGCAGATGATCGGTCGGGCGTGGTGGCTCACGCCTGTAATCCCAGGAATTTGGGAGGGCCAGGCAGGAGGATCGCTTGAGGCTTAGAGTTTGAGACCAGCCTGGGCAATATAGCAAGACCCCGTCTCTACAAAATAATAATAATAACAATAATAATAATAAAGCCTGGTGTGGTGGCTGCACCTATAGCCCTAGCTACTTGGGAAGCTGAGGCGGGATTGCTTAAGCCTGGGAGTTTGAGGCTGCAGCGAGCTATCATTGCACCACTGCACCCCAGCTTGGGCAGCAGCGAGACCCTGTCTCTTTAGAGAAATCAGGCAGAAGGCCGGGCATGGTGGCTCAAGCCTGTAATCCCAGCGCTTTGGGAGGCCAAGACGGGCGGATCACGAGGTCAGGAGATCGAGACCATCCTGGCTAACACGGTGAAACCCCGTCTCTACTAAAAAATACAAAAAACTAGCTGGACGAGGTGGCGGGCGCCTGTAGTCCCAGCTACTCGGGAGGCTGAGGCAGGAGAATGGCGTGAATCCGGGAGGTGGAGCTTGCAGTGAGCTGAGATCCGGCCACTGCACTCCAGCCTGGGTGACAAAGCGAGACTCCGTCTCAAAAAAAAAAAAAAAGAGAAATCAGACAGAAGAAAGCAGAGACCCTGACCCAAGAGGGAGCATGAAAGACAGCAGGAGCAATGGCAAGCGGCGTAACGCGGCCCTGCAGAGTCCCAGCCTCCATACGTGCCTTGTTCAGCCCTTCCAAGGAAGGGGTCATTTTCACCAATTTTTCTCAGCTGGGCTGTCATCAGTATCCAGTTCAAGTCACTCCCCTGGGCGTGTGTGGTATTCATCATGGACGTGCGGTTTTTCCCTTCCCAGGTATAAACTCCCGGGCTCCCCGGTTCACTGCTTGACAGATAGAGGAAAACAGCTGAGTGGTGAGTAGAAATTGGGTGATGACTGTTTTCTTGTTTCTGCAGTTCTTGGCCAGGCTGACCGAGAGGTTCGTGTTGGGAGTGGATATGTTCGTGGAGACACTGTGGAAAGTGTGGACCGAGCTCTTGGATGTTCTTGGACTTGATGGTAGGTGTGGGGGTGGCATTCACGTAAGGTGTCATTCTATTTTGGTGGTTCTGGTGGTGTGGAACTGGTACTCACAGTGAGTAATACGTGAGAAGGTTGCGGAGGGCTGGTCAGTGAGGATAGGAGTAAACATTTTTTATTTTAATAGTCTCATATAGAGGCTAGGCACGGCGGCTCATGCCTGTAATCCCAGTGCTTTGGGAGACCAAGGTGGGACGGTTGCTTGAACCCAAGAATTCCAGACCAGCCTGGGCAATGTGGTGAAATCCCATCTCCACAAAAAAAGTACCAAAAAATTGCTGGGTGTGGTGGTGTGCACCTGTAGTCCCCAGCCACTCGGGAGGCTGAGGCAGGAGGATTGCCTGAGATCAGGAGTTTGAGGCTGCAGTGAGCTATGATCATGCCACTGTACTCCAGATTGGACGACAGAGCAAGACTCCTCTAAAATAATAACAAAAATAAAAAACAAATGGCCCATCAAAGCTGAGATTTCCCAGATGCCATTTAGGGTAAGGTGCGACTGACTGGGTAGTGCCAACTTGTGTGTCCCTAGGCAAAACACATGGACCAGAGGTATAGTGCTCTGGCTCACTGGGATCCGTGCAATAAATGACTAGTTATTTAGGCAGAAGGGGATTTCATGGAGACAGAGACACTCAAAAGAATCTTCAGAAACCCTGAGGGAGAGATGCATGGCCTCAGACACTGCTGAACTGGCCGTCCAGGATTGCAGCTGTTGAGACCATTGAGTTCCAGGTCACACAACTGTAGCATAATTTGAGGACCAGGAAGCCACTGCTGCCACCACAACAACTAGACTTTGCGTGTAGGTGCAGGGACCCTGGCCATTTCTGGAACCGTGCATATCGGCTGCAACACTTCACTTAATTTTCAAAGTCGTGTGTATATGGGGGAACTGCAAGGCGGAACTTACTTTCTGTCCAGTCCCCAGCTGCGAGGGAGGCAGGCTAATACAGTTCTTAGCTCTCCAGCTTCTGCCATCCAGGAAGGCAGGCTGGGGGCAGGTGTCATCCGATGCTGCACCAGCCCACCCGCCATACCCACCGCATGAGGCAAGAATTGCCAGGGGAGCTCCCCTGCTTTTGTGGGCTGGGGAGGAGGGTAGTGCAGTTTGATGGTGCAGTGCTAGTCACACATTTATAGCCAGGAAGAGAACATTGGCGGGGCACAGCCCCTCCCTTTCTACATGTGGGTTGGGGCACCGATACTGGTCTTGGCGGATGGCAAGGCAGCAACGGTCCTGGTAACTGAGTGGGGCACCTCTAGTCCAGGCCTGCAGCCTGCGCCGCCCCCAGCCTTACACCTCCCTTCCCAGGCGGCTCTGCCCCACCTCCACCTGCATTCCATCAGGGGGTGACAGGAGCTAACCCGGGCAGAGCGCCCAGCGTGTGCAACTTTTATACCCAGAGGAGACCTTGTCCCTTACCACCTTAAGAGCTCCAGAGGCATCCCATGCTCTCAGGATGAAGTCACCTTCCCGTTTTCTCTGCCATGCCCTGTGGTGTGCCAGGTAAGGAGGGATCTCTTAGCCGCCCCCGCTCCACTGCTCTCCTTCCGTCCACAAAGTGGAGGCCGCTCTTCCCCTGGGCCTTTCCAGAGGAAATCCCCCAGCTGGGCTCTTTCCAGCCCCACCGCCCTGGTCCCAGCTGCCACCTGTCTCACGGGAAGGTCTGCAGTTGCTGCATGTGGCAGGGTTCCTAAGACCACTTACAGGCTCACCGGTTCCCTCGGAGCACTGGCAGGACTCAGCATATAGCTGTCCTCACGGCTGTGATTTATTGTGACGGAAGGACGCAAGCACCATCAGCAAAGGGAAAAGGCGCGTGAAGTCCCAGGGAGGCCAGGCTCAAGCTTCGAAGTCCTCTCCCTGGGGAGTCACACGGGACGCACTTAATTCCCCCAGCAGAGGGTGCCCACCGAGGACTCCGTGCCCAGGCTTTTTATTGTGGGCTGGTCGTGTCATCACCCTCTGCTTGACATGTGTCAAAATTCTAGACTCCCAGAGGGAATGCAGGTGTTGTCATAAACCACATCATTTGTGTCAACAGCCTAGGCCTGGCGTCTCCGGGCTGCACTCTGGCCCCAGCTCTGCACCTGGCACAAAGAGACCCTGTTTGTTTGTTTGTTCGTTTTGAGACAGAGTCTCGCTGTGTCGCCCAGGCTGGAGTGCAGTGGCGATATCTCGGCTCACTGCAAGCTCCGCCTCCCGGGTTCATGCCTCAGCCTCCTGAGTAGCTGGGACTACAGGCGCCCACCACCACGCCAGGCTAATTTTTTGTATTTTTAGCAGAGAGGGGGTTTCACCGTGTTAGCCAAGATGGTCTCGATCTCCTGACCTCATGATCCACCCGCCTCGGCCTCCCAAAGTGCTGGGATTACAGGCGTAAGCCACCATGCCTGGCCTTTGTTTGTTTTTGTTTAGGATCTCACTCTGTTGCCCAGGCTGGAGTGTAGTGACTCAATCATGGCTCACTACAGCCTCAACTTCCTGGGCTTGTGATCCTCCCACCTCAGCCTCCCAAGTAGCTGGAACCACAGGCCCATGCCACCAGGCCTGGCTACTTTTTACATTTTCTGTAGAGACAGGGTCTTACCATGTTGCCCAGGCTGTTCTCAAACTCTTGGGCTCAAACCGTTCTCCTGCTTCAGCCTCCCAAAGTGCTGGGATTATAGGCATGAGC
>NW_012103587.1:1873600-1874505 GCF_000951045.1 Mandrillus leucophaeus
GGCCTCTGAGTTCAACCTTTAAGAGACCTTATGCCAACTCAATCACCTCACTGCTCAAAGAATTGGAGGCGTCAGCATAGCCAGAGGACACTGTGCACCTGGCAGCCCCCCGAGGCCACTCATGGCCCCTCCTGGGACTTGGCAGAGTTAACGCACCCTCCCCCAGATACAGCCACTGCGTGCAATCCTCTTAGCTTCCGTATTCACCACCTGCCCAGATTGTCAAACTCTCCGTGTTTTCATCGCCACCCATTGAACCCTGGAGAAACAAACCTGATTGCAGAAAATCGCACACAGCTTGGAATGAAAAACTACAGAGTAGGAACAGCCTCCTAATCATATGGAAGAAGCCCAGAATAGAGGCATCCGCAGCGGATCCATAAGCCCTGAATGCCTGCATTCATCAGGAGAGCAGCTGGCGCGTTCCGGAGGCGAAACCAGCTTGCTTCCGTGTTGTAGCTTTTCTAGTTCTGTTTGATGCGTAAGCTTCAAGGCATCCAAAGGCCTTTGGAATTCGTGTCTTATGCGTAGAAGTTTGAGTGCAAAATGCTTTACAGGAAGCTATACACCAACGTTGGATATTCTGGTAAAAAAGGTTTCTGTGAGCACAATTCTGTAATTTCTTTCTTCAGTGTTTTTTTTTTTTTTTTTTTAAGAGTCTGGTTAAAATGGGAACTCCGTAGCCCCGAGTGGTCTAATAGAAAAAGAATGTGAGCCCCCTAGGTGATGTGAAGTTTTCTAGTAACCATGTCAAAAGGGTAAAAAGAAACGGTGAAATTAATTTTTCTTTCTTTTCTTTTCTTTTTTTTGGGGGGTGGTGGGGGGCAGGAGGGACGAAGTCTTACTCTGTTGCCCAAGCTGGAGTGCAGTGGCGTGATCTTGGCTCACTGCAACCTCCGCCTCCC
>NW_012103587.1:1881365-1882261 GCF_000951045.1 Mandrillus leucophaeus
ATCCTCCCACCTCAGCCTCCCAAGTAGCTGGAACCACAGGCCCATGCCACCAGGCCTGGCTACTTTTTACATTTTCTGTAGAGACAGGGTCTTACCATGTTGCCCAGGCTGTTCTCAAACTCTTGGGCTCAAACCGTTCTCCTGCTTCAGCCTCCCAAAGTGCTGGGATTATAGGCATGAGCCACCACACACAGCCCACTCTTGGTTAATAAGAGCAGGAGGACTGTGGGGCCTGCTGCTTAGCCAGTCATGTGGGCTGAAATGTGCTCCCCGAGAGTAAGAATATATATTCCAGTCCTAGCCCTGGGCCTGTGAGTGAGCCCTTGTTTGGGAATGGGGTCTGCAGATGTGATCAAGTTAAATGAGATCATCTTGGATTAGAGTGGACCCTCAATTTAATGATTGATGTGCTTATAAGAAGTGGGGAATTTGGACACAGAAGCACCAAGAAACATAGGGAGAAGCTGGCCCTGGGAAGTGAGAAACAGGGACTAGAGGGACGGAGCCATAAGCCAAGGAACACCCGGGGCTACCAGAAGCTGGAAGAGGCGAGGAAGGATCTTCCCTTGAGCTTTCAGAGGGAGCGTGGCCCCGCCGAGACCTTGATTCAGACTTCCGGCCTCCAGAACCACAAGTGGATGGATGAATTTCTGTTGTAAACCGCCCAGTTCGTAGTGGTTTGTTGCGGCAGCCATGGGAAACTACTATACCATAGTCCTGTTACATGTGGAATCTCTCAGCACTGCCCATCGGTCCTTGACATCCCCATTTTACTGATCAGAGATGGGGGAATGAGGTCCACTGGCCATGATGGGCACCCTGGTTCATACCTGTTGACACCCCAGGCCATTCAGAAACATCTCTGAGTTCAACCTTTTTTTTTTTTTTTTTTTTTT
>NW_012103587.1:1884157-1890161 GCF_000951045.1 Mandrillus leucophaeus
TTTTTTTTTTTTTGAGACAGAGTCTTGCCCTGTTGCCCAGGCTGGAGTGCAGTGGCACAATCTCAGCTCACCGCCGCCTCCACCACCCCAGGCTCAGGTGATTCTCCTACCTCAGCTTCCCAACTAGCTGGGACCACAGGTGTGCGCCACGACGTCTGGCTAATGTTTGTATTATTATTATTATTTTTTGAGATGGAGTATTGCTCTGGCACCCAGCCTTGAATGCAGTGGCCGATCTCGGCTCACCACTGCAACCTCCACCACCTGGGTTCAAGCCATTCTCGTGCCTCAGCCTCCCGAGTAGCTGGGATTAGAGGCTCCTGCCACCGTGCCTGGCTAATTTTTTAATTTTTTTTAGTAGAGATGGGGTTTCACCATCTTGGCCAGGGTAGTCTCGAACTCCTGACCTCATGATCCACCTGCCTCGGCCTCCCAAAGTGCTGGGATTACAGGCGTGAGCCACCGTGCCCCACCTAATGTTTGTGTTTTTTGTAGAGATGGGGTTTTGCCATGTTGCCCAGGGTGGCCTTGAACTCCTGAGCTCCAGTGATCTGCCTGCCTTGGCCTCCCAGAGTGCTGGGATTACAGGCATGTGCCACCATGCCCAGGTGAAATTAATTTTAATAAGATATTTTAGTTAACCGAATATATTAAAAACATCCCAACTTATAATTAATAGAAAATTACGAGGTGTCTCACATTTTTTTGGGTAACTAAGGCCTTTGAGACTCAGTCTCTATTTGACACTTAGAGCGCACGTCAGTTCTGACTTGTCACATTTCAAGGGCTCAGCACACGATAGATGGCACAGCCTTTGTCCCTATTCTAGATCTGCTGGCACAAAGCATGTGTCCAGGAGTTGGAAGGATGGATTTAAGGTTCACGTCTTTGTCGTGTTGCTTACTCCTCTGAAGCCGCTGAGGCCACTTCCAACAAAGTTTCCAATGAAGTGGGGAAAATATGAACCGTGCTTCAGTGATGCGTCGGCACAGGGCAGGGACTATGTGGCTCCGGAAACTGGATCCCCTGGTTCCAAATCCCAGCTCTGCCCTGTCCTAGCTGTGGGACCCTGGGCAAGGAGTCCTTGTGTGGAAAATGCTGTTTACCCTATCAGCAAGTCATGAGGACTAGATGACTGTGTGTGTAGGGTGGTTGGATGGCGCCCAGCCCATGGTCAATACTTGGGGGCTTACAAAGGGGCCCTCTTCCAAAATGTACATCATTGTGCATTTCTGGGACCTGCCAATCTCACTTCTCCACAGTGAGGGCCGGCTGGCCAGCTGCACCCAGAGCCAGCTTCCCCTGCCGCAGCCATCAGGATGGACAGGTGTGCAGGTGTAAACCTGGCCCACGCTGAGGAACAAGTCGGCCACCAAAACATTCACTTTGCTTGAACGGTGCCTGTTAGGCGTTGAATCGTGTCCCCCATGTTCATCTGTTGAAGTCCTAACTCCCAGAACCTCAGAATGGGACGCTGTTTGGAGATGGGGTCGTTGTGGGTGTCGTTTGTTAAGATGAGGTCATACTCTGGAGTAGGGTGGGTCCCAGATCCAATGTGACTGGTGTCCTTACATGAAGGGGAAATTTAGACACAGACACAGGCAGGGAGAAGGCCGCGTGAAGGCGGAGTAGAGAGAGGAGTATGTCTGGCAGTCACGGAGTGCCAAGGATCGCCAGCAACCCGCAGACACTAGGAGGGGCCTGGGCCGATTCGCCCTGGAGCCTCTGAAGGCGCCAGTCCTGCTGACACGTTCTTCGCAGACTTCCAGCCTCCAAACAAACTGAGAGAATAAACTTCTGTTCTTTTTTTTTTTGAGATGGAGTCTTGCCCTGTTGTCCAGGCTGGAGTGCAGTGGCGCTGTCTTGGCTCACTGCAGCCTCCGCCTCCTGGGTTCAAGCGATTCTATTGCCTCAGCCTCCCGAGTGGCTGGGATTACAGGCTCATGCCACCAAATCTGGCTAATTTTGCTGTTGTTGTTGTTGTTGTTGTTTTGAGACGGAGTCTTGCTCTGTTGCCCAGACTGGAGTGCTGTGGTGCAATCTCAACTCACTGCAACCTCTGCCTCCCGGGTTCAAGCGATTCTCCGGCCTCAGCCTCCTGAGTAGCTGGAATTACAGGCACCCACCACCACACCAGGCTAATTTTTGTATTTTCAGTAGAGATGGGGTTTCACCATGTTGGCCAGGCTGGTCTCGAACTCCTGATCTCAGGTGATCCACCCGCCTTGGCCTCCCAAATTGTTGGGATTACAGGCGTGAGCCACTGCACCCGGCCTTCTGTTCTTTTTTTAGCTACTTGGCCATGGCAGCGCTAGGGATGTCAGATGGTACCCCCTGGCCATCAGGCAGAACATGCAGGGCCACTCGTGTTCTCTTTAGGATTTTGAGGGCCTCAGGGAGTGACATTGCTTTGGACCACCCTTCCTTGGTTTAAAGGACAGCTTTCACTGAAGTCACCGAGGGGTGGAAGGCAGGGGTGGTATTCTCCTCTCTGGGCATCTTTCCCGGCTGATCACCTATCTTGGCCCCTTGATGACATGATGATGCTTCTCAAAGTATGCTCTGAGGAACCCCAGGAGGTCCCTGAGACCCTTTTGGTTAGGAGGGGTGACTTGAGAGTTCCTCTCTTCTCCAGTAACATGTTTCTGAGGTCAGGGATTTAGCAGGTACTTTAATACTTCCATATATATTGATGTCATGTTAAGATGATGACATTTTAGGTATATTGGATTAAACAAAATATCTTATTAATATTAATTCCACCTTTTTTTTTTTTTTTTGCCTTTTTTGCTGTGAGTACTTGAAAATTTTCAGTGACAAACATGGCTCATATTTGTGGCTGGTGTTCCGTTCCTCTGAATTCAAAAACAGATTTGGGGGCCAGGTCTTCTCTAAATAGCTAGATAGGAAAGAGACTGGCAAACATTCAGAACACTGCCACTGTTCTCACTGTGGTTTGTTCTGCTTTCGAAACAGTTGCTTTTCGTGAAAAATATTTTGTGTTAACCTATTGTCTCAGTCAGTTCAGGCTGCTATAACAAAATTCCATAGACTGTGTGCCTTAACAACGACCTTTTTTTTTTTTTTGAGATGGAGTTTCTGTTCTGCAGGCTGGAGTGCAATGGCGCAATCTCAGCTCACTGCAACCTCGGCCTCCCGGGTTCCAGTGATTCTCCTGCCTCAGCCTCCTGAGTAGCTGGGATTACAGACATGTGCCACCACGCCCGACTAATTTTGTGTTTTTTTAGTAGAGATGAGGTTTTGCCATATTGGTCAGGCTGATCTCGAACTCCTCACCTCAGATGATCTGCCCACCTTAGCCTCCCAAAGAACTGGGATTACAGGCATGAGCCACCGTGCCTGGCCTAACAGACATTTTCATTTCTCACAGTTTGGAGGCGGGAAGTCCAGGATGAAGGTGCCGGCAGATTCAGGCTGTGGGGAGAGCCCTTTCTTGTAGACGATGCCTCACTGTGTCTCACGTGGAAGGAACAAAGCAGTTATCTGGGACCTCTTTATAAGGGCACTAAACTCATTCATGGGGGCTCCACCGCCATGACCTGATCACCTCCCCAGGACTCCACCTCCTAAGAGCATCACTTTTGGGGTTAGGATTTCAACACAGGAATTTTGTGGGGGATGCAAACACTCAAAGCCTAGCATCTATAATGGGTTGTTATTTGAAAATGAGTTAATGATAGCAATGTTTTTAAATTATTAACGGCTGGGCACAGTGGCTCATGCTGGTAATCCCAGCACTTTGGGAGGTTGAGGCAGACAGATTGCTTAAGCCCAGGAGTTTGAGACCATCCTCGGCAACACAGTGAGACCCTGTCTCTACAAAAAATCAAAACATTAGCTTGGTGGTGCATGCTTGTAGTCTCAGCTACTCAGGAGGCTGAGGTGAGAGAATTGCTTGAGCCCAGGAGACAGAGGTTGCAATGAGCTGAGATCATGCTACTGCAGTCTAGCCTGGGCTACAGAGCAAGACTCTGTCTCAAATAAGTAAATGAAAAATAAATAAAATTTAAAAGACAATTAACAACTAATTAAAAACTAACCTAATTTTCTGCTATGGTAAATATATCAGTTAGGTAGAACCCACATAAACAAAAGCTCTGGGGACACTTCAATAATACTGAAGAGTGCAAACAGGTCTTGAGACTGAGAGGTTTGGGAAACACTGGTTTAGCCTCCAGTCCGCAGGGGACAGGTGTGAAAGTCAGCTCCCAAGTCAACCACATTTAGTCAAAATGCTCATGATGCCTCAGGAAGGCATGGTATAGGAAACATACCCTGGCTTCTGGGGAGTCCTGGTGACCCCAAACCTTTAGTCCCAGAGACGGCTGCTGTTTACAGTGTTGGACTCTAGACACTGGCCCGCCGTGCAGTTTGATCATTCTGGGGAACTATGAGACATTCACGCCGTAGGTGTCGTTATTGACCGGAGGAGCTCCAGGGTCGAGGCTTCCCATCTCAGGCCTGCTCTGGACTTGCGCTTACCCACTCCAGATGGTTGTGTCACGCTTCTCCCCATGGTCCTCTCTGTCCCCAAATGCATAGAGTTAATCGCGCCTAAGCCGGTGGATCTCAAAGTGACCCTTAGATCAGCAGCAGCAGCAGGGGCCTCCCTGGCAAACTTGTAAGAGGTGCAGATTTGGCTGGGCGTGGTACCTCACGCCTGTAATCCCAGCACTTTGGGAAGCCAAGGCAGGCAGGTTGCTTGAGCTCAGGAGTTCAAGACCAGCCTGAACATAGCGAGATCCTATCTGTATTTGCTGGTTTCCACACTGCTATAAGGAAATGCCTGAGGCTGGGTAATTTATAAATAAAAGGTTTAATTGACTCAGTTCCACATGGCTGGGGAGGCCTCAGGAAACTTATAATCATG
The DNA here is from genome assembly GCF_000951045.1 of Mandrillus leucophaeus. Lineage (NCBI taxonomy): Eukaryota > Metazoa > Chordata > Mammalia > Primates > Cercopithecidae > Mandrillus > Mandrillus leucophaeus. Next base: position 1,889,049 of record NW_012103587.1, read on the forward strand.
GTGGAAGTCAAAGGGGAAGCAAGGCATGTCTTACGTGGCGGCAGGAGAGAGAGGAAGCAAGAGCGAGGGATAAACTGCCAAACACTTAAACCATCAGATCTCGTGAGACTCGCTCACTTTCATGAGAACAGCATGGAGGAAACCACCCCCACGATCCAATCACCTCCTACCAGGTCCCTCCCTGGACACGTGGGGACTACAATTTGAAATTAGATTTGGGTGAGAACACAGAGCCAAACCATGTCACTGTCTCTGTAGAAAAAGACAAAAATTAGGCAGCTGTGTTGGCGCACGCCTGTAGTCCTGGCTAGTTGGGAGTCTGAGGTGGGAGGATCACTTGAGCCCGAAAGGTCAAGGCTGCAGTGAGCTGAGATCACACCATCACACTCCAGCCTGGGTGACAGAACAAGACCCTGTCTAAAGCAAAAAAAGCTGCAGATTCTTCGACCCACCCAGGACCTACTGAATCAGATCCGGGGGTGGGGCCCAGCAACCTATTTTCCTAAGCCCTCCAGGGGATTCCTGGAGGAATCACACAAGTTTGAGAGCTGCTTGTGTAAATTACCCTTAGGATATAGCTCTCCTTGAACTTGTTAAACAACACTGTGAGGAAACAGACAATTGCAGCATGTGGGACCTCCTGCAAGAAAACCATCCGGGAAAAATTAGACTTCAGAATTTCAGTGTTTCTAAAATGTCTTGGGTCTCTTCTCGATTAACAGAGACTAAAGTGATGGCGAATGCAGAACATGAACTGTTGCTGGGTCCTGGGGAGGGTCGGGAGGAAACAGCTATTCCTGGATAACTGGGAAATTCAAGTGATATTACATGGAATTGTTAATTAACAATCACAATTCCATGTAATTAACATGTAATTAACAATCACAATTCCACGATCACAAACAACATGGGGAAACCACCCCCATGACCCAGTCACCCTCCACGAGGTTCCTTCCTCCACACGTGACGATTACAATTCAAGTTGAGATTTGTGTGGGAGCACAGAGCCAGTCCATATCAGGGTCTCACTATGTTGCCTAGGCTAAAGGTGAAAGATGTATATGATTTGAAGAGAAACCAGTGTATGGAGAGGATTTCTTTTTTTTTTTTTTT
>NW_012103587.1:1890836-1893918 GCF_000951045.1 Mandrillus leucophaeus
AAACCTCAATATGGCAGGCCGTCTTAAAGGGCTTCCCTGGCCAGGCGCGGTGGCTGACGCCTGTAATCCCAGCACCTTTGGGAGGCCGAGGCGGGTGGATCACCTGAGGTCAGGAGTTCGAGTTCAGCCTGACTAACATGGAGAAACCCCATCTCTACTAAAAATACAAAATTAGCCAGCTGTGGTGGTGCATGCCTGTAATCCCAGCTACTCGGGAGGCTGAGACAGGAGAATCGCTTGAACCTAGGAGGCAGACGTTGCAGTATGCCGAGATCGCACCATTGCACTCCAGCCTGGGCAACAGAGCAAGACTCGGTCTCAAAAAAATAAAAGGCTTTCCCTGTGTGTCCTCACGGAGCTTAGTGTGACTATTCAGAGGAACTTCCTTGAGTTCCTTGGGTTGTTGCAAAGGCCTTTTAAGCCCAGCAGGCCAGCTAAGCTACCCAACTCCAGCTTGTCAAGAAACCCCTGGCCCCTGTGTAACCAGCCCTGTTCCTCTTTTCTGTCCTGCAGTCTCCAACCTGTCCCAGTATTTCAGCCCAGCCTCGGTGTCCAGCAGCCCGGCCCGCGCGCTCCTGCTGGTCGGCGTCGTCCTCCTGGCCTACTGGTTCTTGTCCCTGACCCTGGGCTTCACCTTCAGCGTCCTGCACGTGGTGTTCGGCCGCTTCTTCTGGATCGTGCGGGTCGTCCTGTTTTCCATGTCCTGCGTGTACATCCTGCACAAGTACGAGGGCGAGCCCGAGAACGCGGTGCTGCCGCTGTGCTTCGTGGTGGCCGTCTACTTCATGACCGGGCCCATGGGCTTCTACTGGCGAAGCAGCCCCAGCGGCCCCAGCAACCCCAGCAACCCCAGCATGGAGGAGAAGCTGGAGCACCTGGAGAAGCAGGTCAGACTGCTCAACATCCGTCTCAACCGGGTGCTCGAGAGCCTGGACCGCTCCAAGGACAAGTGAAGGTCAGCCGGCCGGGCGGGTCCACAGTTACCAGCACGCTGTCTCAGAAAACGGAAACGGAGGAAAAAAAAGCCAAGCCCCAAACAATCTTAATAAAGACGACTGAGCAAGAAAGTGGCGCTGTGTAAGGCTATTTCCACCCACCCGGCAGCTCTCAGGACACATTCCCAGAAGAGCGGAAAGATCATTGACGTGGAACTACACACGAAGTGTCATTAGTGGGAAAAAAATATTTTTTAAACAAAGGATATAACCATATTTAGCTGTACAGTAAGAAATTTATCTGTGCATAGAGCATACAGTTAATTTTTTCAAGCATTTAAATACATCTTTTGTAAGGTTTTTTAATAAAGGCAGATTGAGTCAAGTTTATTAAAACTTTACATGGAGGGGAAGAATATGCTAATTTGACATTTGAGAAAAGTTGAAATGCAAGCGTTTGTTTTCGCAGCTTAGGGGATTGGTGGGTGAGGTCTGTGTGCATTATTTTCATGTTCCCCAACTGTGAGCTTTATTTCATGTTATTTTTGGTGGATGTTGACTTAGTTCATGAATGTTGTCACTTCTAAATGTGGACAGTTGGGCTGCAGGATGCAACTCAACCTCTTTTGGATCCTAGAGACCCCTGCCAAGCTCCCATCGGTCCTATTTCTAAATGAAGACATCGCCATTTCTAGACCTGAGATTTTCTCCCCTCTGTGGTTGTATGTATTTTAACCTCAACATTTTGAAAAGGAAAATGCAATTAGGGGCCAAGAAATGTCCTGGGGATTTGATGCCAGGAAGTACCTGTGTAAGGATTGGAGATTGCTCCGGAATCTGTTCCTTGTCTCAATTTGCAGTTTGCTCACTAGGCCTATATACAAAAGCTATAGCCTTGAGGGGTTTTTTTGTTTCATTTTGCTTTTGGTTTCCTCAGGACGTTAGAAGGAAAACAAGCAGTAGCAGCTAATAACATTCTCAAGTGTATTGCTGCTTAGAAAGACTCTCAGGAACAATTAGCAGCAATAAGCAAGCCTTTGAAAAGAGCTGAATTATTTTTCCTGAAATATTTACGATACACAGGTGCTTTTTATCTGAAATCTGTTGTGTCCTCCTTTTAGGCAGTTTCTGTGGGCAGAGAGTGGGACATGCGATGTGGGCAGCTGTGGGGATCCTGGGCAAGGGAGTTTCAGAAGGTGTGGCTCAGGGACTGGTAGAAACGCCCCTTTGCTAGAACTTGTTTTTTAAAGAAAAGCCCTAGGCCAGGCGCAGTGGCTGACGCCTGTAATCCCAGCACTTTGGGAGGCCAAGGAGTGTGGATTACCTGAGGTCAGGAGTTCGAGACCAGCTTGGCCAACATGGTGAAACCCCCGTCTCTACTGAAAATACAAAAATTAACGGCATGGTGGTGTGTGCCTGTAGCCCAGCTACTCAGGAGGCTGAGGCAGGAGAATTGCTTGAACCTGGGAGGTGGAGGTTGTGGTGAGCTGAGATCACACCACTACACTCCAGCCTAGGCAATAGAGCAAGACTCCATCTTAAAAAAAAGCCCAGCATTTTGCAGCTTTGAAGCTGCTGGGATCACGAGTATCTCTGTGGCCCTTACCTGGCCACAGATGTGCCCTGGCAACCCACTCACAGTGCCCTGCGTGCAGGTTAGTAGATACACCTGCCAGACCTGCTAGAATCAAGAGCTTATGGTCCAGGTCTCAGTTTGGAGAAGATTCAGCTGTCTGCCACTTCTTGTGTTCCTGTGAAGTTTTATTTTTGGTGCAAGTATCTGGAAAACAGATACAGATGTTTTTGTGGATGTTGATGAGACTTCTGTTTTTAAGGTACACATGATGGGACCCAAACTCTCCTGGAGAGTTCCGTTCACTTTCTGAAACGTGTACCTGTTTCAGGTGCATGTTTATTCAATGTGCATGGGTATTTAAGATTTGCTGGAGCAGGCTGGGCATGGTGGCTCACCTCTGTAATCCCAACACTTTGGGAGGCCAAGGTGGGCGGATCACCTGAGGTCAGGAGTTCGAGACCAGCCTGGCCAACATAGTGAAACCCCGTCTCTACTAAAAATACAAAAATTAGCCTGGCCTAGTGGTGGGTGCCTGTGATCCCAGCTACTTGAGAGGCTGAGGCTGGAGAAT
>NW_012103587.1:1894560-1895996 GCF_000951045.1 Mandrillus leucophaeus
GCCAGGATGATCTCGATCTCCTGACCTTGTGATCCGCCTGCGTCAGCCTCCCAAAGTGCTGGGATTACAGGTGTGAGCCATCGCGCCCGGCCTGGATCAAATCTTTATCCATGCACATTGGAACACGGGATTACTGGGTTGAAATCATTCTAGTTTTGTCATTTAGATACTTGTAGATGAATCTATTTTAGCACAGGGTATAAATAACTCGGGAGGTCATCTCCATCTTCTTTCCTTTTGTGCATTTGGCTATATCATGTTTAGGTACTAAAACAGCTTTGCTCATGTTAGCCCATGGAAAACTGGCGTTCTGTGCACAAAGCCAATGATCGCCAGCCCGCCTTGGCCCCTGCCTTGTTTGTGGTCATTGTGAGATGCCCGCATGTTAAGGCTTAAGCTGTCACTGGGCTGCGCGTAATACCCACTTCATTCCTCCTCCCACCCTCTTACCCGAAACATGAAGGGCACTGCGCTCTATTGAGATCTCGGTAAGATCATCATTTTAACTCGTATTCGACTGAGGGAGGTAACATGTTATCTGGGTGCTGGTGGATTGAGACCTCAAGCATCAATTCAAAATTGCTGTCGAAAATATGCACAATTTTTTTCCACTTTGGCTAAGTGTAGGCTCTGAAGCCAATTTTATAGCTTGATACATTCTGGTGAAAGATGTCTTCATTTTTAATGAAAGAACCTACAGTTAGTAGGTGTCACCTCAGGGTAGAGCCTTATTTGAAATTCTGATAGAAATCCTAGATGCTAGATTTGAAATAAACCTGGGTTTTATTGCATATATTTTACCTTTTTTGGGGCACATCTTACCCCAAAATAATTGGGGATTTTTGGTTCCTTCTCCATTCCATGGAAGCTTGTAGGATATTGGGATTGGGCCTCCCCTTGCCACCTGCCTCATCTCTTTGTTTTTTTCTCTCTTTTGTATGTGGAAAAATGTATTTTTGTACCATATCTCATACCTGGAGAGAAACCTTTTTCATATCTTCAGGGCTGTAGAATATATTAGTGCAACACTTCACTGAATGTGATGTAAAAGCATTCTCATGAAAACTGGTTCTGTTATAATTAGGACTCAGTGTTTAAAAGATCTTAATCAGTGTTAATTTCCCAGTGTTTCAGTATCATAATAAACACTTGTTTTACTGAGAACAGAAAATAATCCAGAAAAGGAAAAGGACCAGCCATCTCTAGATTGCTGCAATTGTATGGGCATGTTGGGGTTGGTTCAGTGATCTCTTCCTTGACACCCTAGCAAAGATGCTTCTGTGGAGTGTAAACCTTTCATAAATATACTTTCCAGGCTGGGTACAGTGGCTCAAGCCTATAATCCCAGCACTTGGGGAGGCCAAGGCAGTGGATCACTTGTGGTCGGGAGTTCGAGACCAGCCTGGCCAACATAGTGAAATCCCGTCTCTACCAAA
>NW_012103587.1:1896341-1898450 GCF_000951045.1 Mandrillus leucophaeus
ACACACACACACACACACACACACACACACACACACACACACACTTACTTTCCAAAACCAATCGGCATTACCTGCCCTTTGGTTTCTTTTGCTTTGGGTTTCAGCCCCCATATCATTTCCGGTAACAGCACAGCAATAGAATTTCTGGGAAGCGGGCCTTGTGAATCGTGCCTGTGTCTTAATTCACAAAGGGGAGATGAATGCCTTTGAAAAGTGTTTAATACACTTTCCCCAGAAATGAGAGCCTGTCTCATGCAGGAGTCGGGAGGCAGCGATGTCAAGGAACTGGGACTGTATCTTTATGACTGTGATGATGGTAACCAAGTGGTGTGGTCCCCTCTGGGGAACTGAGTAAGAACACAAAGGTTCGGGTCAGTGATTAGGAAGACTGTAATATGACTTTTTACACACCCGGGAGGGCTGCCTTGCAGAGAGGACGTGAGCAGCTTACTCACTCATCTGGCCCTGTGATTCCGCAGGCTTATGGAGCAGTTAAGAATAACAGCTGTCAAATGGCCTAGACATGGTTAATGCAATTTGTCGCTAGTGGAAATCCTGAATTGCTTCATTTTTGCGAGCGCCGCTACTTCTTAAGATGCTTTTGATGAATGACATCTGCCTTACAAGCTGACACCTGATAACCTCTCCCCAGCAGGTTTCGAACTGGCCGACTTAACCAAAAAGCCGGCTCTTGCCATCTATCTAGTGTTAAAGGAATTCCTGAGGCTTCTAAGGGGTCAGCTGACCCACTCCCGACTTTTTAGTTTTAATGATCTATACCTTCTGCAACATTTTTGTTTATGGCCATTTGAATAGTTGGACTTTGACTCCTCACTTGTGAATAATAGGAATGCATTTTGCAGAATCTAACACAATACCCTTAAAATTCATACTGGACAACCATCAGTATGATGTATAGTATCTGGTGTAAACAAATTTTATTCAGCATATTAAATTATTCTGTGTTTTGCTTTTCCTTGATATGTAGGAGGTGCACCAGTACCAGTTTTTCTCTTGTGGCTTAAAACGCTGATTGCCATTTGCCTTGTCTACTGAAAAGCTGTGGCAGCGAGTGGTGTTATTGACCATGTGTTCTAATGTCTTTTTGCAGATTTAAAGGTTTTATTGTAGTGTCCATTTAATATCTGCATGTGTTTAATCTCTGAATACCGTGTAATTAAACTGATTAACTTGTGATGGTGATGGTAATTAGCACACACTAAAAATCCAATGAAGCAATTGTTTCCCTCTTCTTAACTGGAAATCACACTTGTGAGGTGTAGTATCCATTATCAACAGTGGAGTCATGATTGACTTCATATTTCGTGTATCTGGTTATAAATTTTGTATAGCATTTAATTTGGCACTTAATATAAATCAATTTGATTTAAATAGTGTGTGTGTGTACATGGTGTGTGTGTGTGCACTTTAGTTTCATGAGCCTTGGGAAATTGATTCTACAATTATCTTATATAGAGATAAATGTATCAGACATATTTTTTTGCAAAGCGATATATACATTCCTCTTATTTATTAAATCACTGGCTTTGGTGTTATGTAGAGATATTTGTAGATCTCAGAACAGAATTAAAATATTGTGAAAATTACAGCTTAATAAATGTTTATTGTAATTTTGTTGTATGGACTTTTAAAATATATTTCATCACTTCTAACCAAACATTTGTGGAGTTTCCCCAGTTTTGATATGTAACCAGGATTCTATGGTTCTATTCTCAATCTGAGAAGAGTCATAAAACCTTGAATTTATGTGTTCAGTTGGAGGTAGGGTTGCAAGATAAAATACAGGATGCCCAGTTAAATTTGAATTTCCGATAAACAACCAGTGGTGTTTTAGTATACTGTAGAAGTGTTGGCTGCTCATCTGAAATTCAAATGTAAGCAAGTTTCCTGTATTTTTAGTTGCCAAATCTGACAGTCCTAGCACAATGATGTGCGCCTCTCCACCCCACCCCGCGTACCCGTGCTGCTTTCTCAGGTCCTAAAAATCCTTTTCTTTTTTTTTTTCTGAGACAGTCTCACCCAGGCTGGAGTGCAGTAGCAAGATCTCAGCTCACTGCAACCTCCATCTCCTGGGCTCAAGCAAGCATG
>NW_012103587.1:1899310-1905540 GCF_000951045.1 Mandrillus leucophaeus
GAAGGCGGAAGTTGCGGTGAGCCAAAATCAGGCCACTGCACTCCAGCCTGGGTGACAGAGTGAGACTCCATCTCAAAAACAAACAAAATTATTATTTTGTGGCCAGGCGCAGTGGTTCACGCCTGTCATCCCAGCACTTTGGGAGGTCAAGGCGGGTGAATCACTCGAGTTCAGGAGTTTGAGACCAGCCTGGGCAACGTAGTGAGACCCTGCCTCTACGAAAAATAAATAAATTAGTTGGGCACGGTGGTGTGTGCCTGTGCCTGTAGTCCCAGCTACTTGGGAGGCTGACGTGGGAGGATCACTTGAGCCCAGGAGGTTGAGGCTGCAGTGAGCCATGATTGCACCACTGCATTCCAGCCTGGGCAACAGAGTAAGATCCTGTTTCAAAAAGTAATCATTTGGTAAGAACGCATTGAAAGCAAGATTCAAACCTCAAACACTGTCGGCTGAGGAGGAGGAGGGGAGTGGGTTATAGGGTGGGGATCAAAAGGAATGCCAAGTACAAGAGGAATGAGACCTCACAGGAGAAGTCGCTGAGGGCAGCGTTCCTTGGCCCTAGAGGGTGCTGGGAACCCTGCCCAAGCCTGGCCAGCTACAGCCTCACCATCTCCCACCGCCCTTCTGCCCTCTGCCAGTCCCGCTGCAGCCCTGGGGCAGCTGGCAGCATTGCTACCAGCCCCTTTGCATCTATGAAGGAAAAATAGAATCTTAGGACCTCAAACTCACTATGCCAAGGGCAAAGTTAAGCTTGGGAACTGAGTCACAAAACAAAAGAAAAAACAAACACAAACTTCCTTCCTTTGTCCCAAACAGATAGCTGCCTACTTTATCTTGTATAAAGTGTAGATTTGGGCTGGCTGTAGTGGCTCACGCCTGTAATCCCAGCACTTTGGGAGGCTAAGGTAGAAGGATCACTTGAGCTCAGGAGGCAGAGGTTGCAGTGAGCCGAGATGGCGCCACTGCACTCCAGCCTGGGCGACAGAGTGAGACTCTGTCTCAGAAAAATAAATAAAAATGAATACATACATAAATACGTAAAATGTAGATTCATGAGTGCTCATCAAAGCCAAGCAAGACTCTGAGCCCTGCCTCACTGCCTACCATTCCCCACATTTTTCCTCCGTCCTTCCCCGCCTGCTTGCTCATCTCTTTTAAATACTGAAGTCATCAAAACCCTTTTCGGAGACAGCGCAGGCCACAGATCCTACTGTGACTTGTTTCTTTCCCTTGGGCCCGGCCTCACCCTTGGCAATATAAGTCACTAATCCATTGAGACCTGCCCTAGTCACTTTTTGGTTTACACTCCTATTTCTAACTAAGGCCCCCTGTACTGTTTTGTTTTTCTGGGTATTTATTTTATTTTAATTTATTTTGAGACAGAGTCTCACTCTGTTACCCAGGCTAGAGTGCAGTAGTGAGATCTCGCCTCACTGCAACCTCCATCTGCATGGTTCAAGCAACCGTGCCACCTCAGCCTCCCTAGTAGCTGAGATTACAGGCATGCACCACCATGCCCAGCTAATTTTTGTATTTTTTGGTAGAGATGGGTTTTCACAATGTTGGCCAGGCTAGTCTTGAGCCCCTGACCTTGAATGATCTGCCCACCTTGGCCTCCCAAAGTGCTGGGATTACAGGCGTGAGCCACCGCCCAGGCTGTTTTTGTTTTGTTTTGTTTTGTTTGAGGCGGAGTTTCACTCTTGTTGCCCAGGCTGGAGTACAACGGTGCAATCTCAGCTCACCGCAACCTCGGCTTCCTGGGTTCAAGCAATTCTCCTGCCTTAGCTTCCCAAGCACACAGGCATGTGCCACCATGCCCAGCTAATTTTGTATTTTTAGTAGAGACGGGGTTTGTCCACGTTGGTCAGGTTGGTCTTGAACTACTAACCTCAGGTCATCTGCCTGCCTCGGCCTCCCAAAGTGTTGGTATTACAGGCATGAGTCACTGCACCCAGCCCCCCCTTTTTTTTTTGAAAGAAAAAGAAAAAAACAAAAAAACAGCTTTATCAATGTAAAACTGACATACAATAAACTGCACAGGTTTGAGTGTAACTTGGGTAACGTTTGAAATATGTGTACACCATGTACGTCGAGCTTGCCACAATCAAAATAGCAAACATGTCCATCACCTCAGGGCCCTTTGGGGTCCCTCTCACTGCTCTCCATCCCCAGGCAACCTTTGAGCTGCTCTCTGTCACTAGACATTAGTTTGCTTTTTTTTTTTTTTTTGAGATGGAGTCTCGCCCTGTCGCCCAGGCTGGAGTGCAGTGGCGCAATCTTGGCTCACTGCAACCTCCACCTCCAGGTTCAAGCAATTCTGCCTCAGCCTCCCAAGTAGCTAGGACTACAGGCGCCTGCCACCACACCCAGCTAATTTTTATATTTTTAGTAGAGACAGGGTTTCACCATATTGGCCAGGCTAGTCTCAAACTCCTGACCTCGTGATCTGCCCACCTCAGCCTCCCAAAGTGCTGGGGCTATAGGTGTGAGCCACCACACCTGGCCGTAGTTTGCATATTCTAGCATTTTATATAAATGGGGTGAAACAGCATGTGTCTCCCCATGCCCACCCCCCAGCTTCTTTCACTTAAGATAATTATTTTGAAATCCATCCCAGTTGTTGCCCTTATCAATAGTTCACTCCTTTTTATTGCTGCGCAGTATTCCATTGTATGGATGTACCACAATTTGCTTATCTGTTCACCTGTTGATGGACTTTCTGGTTGTGTCCTATTTAGGGCTATTACAAATAAAGCAACTATGAACACTTACGTATAGGACTTAGTATTAACATAATTTTCACTTCTCCCAGGTAAATACTTAGGACCAGAACGGCTGGATTATATTGTAGATATAGGTTTAATTTTTTAACACATTGTTTTCCAAAGTGATTGTAGCATTTTACATTCCTACCCACTGTGCGTGAGAATTCCAGTTCCTCCATAGCCTCACCAATAGTTGGTACGATCAGCTGTTTTCACCCAAAACATATATTCACTTACTAATAGGTATCGTCTTTTTTTTTTTCTTTTTTTTTTTATATGAATTTTTTTGAAACAGGATCTTGCTTTGTTGCCCAGGTTGGAGTGCAGTGGTGCAATCACAGCTCACTTTAGCCTCGACCTCCCAGGCTCAGGCAGTCCTCCCACCTCAGTATCCCACATAAGTGGGACTACAGGTGTGTGCTATCACACCAGGCTAATTTTTTAATTTTTTTGTAGAGATGGGATCTCACTGTGTTGCCCAGGCTGGTCTTCAACTGCTGGACTCAAGTGATGCTCCCATCTTGGCCTCCCAGGGATTACAGATGTGAGCCACCACGCTGGGCGTCTTTTTTTCTTTTTTACTTTTTTTCCATTTTTCATTTTTATTTTTTAAAAGATAGAGACAGGATTTCACTATGTTGCCGCTAGTCTCCTGCCTCAGCCTCCCAGAGTACTGGGATTACAGACGTGAGCCACCATGCCCAGCCTGTCAGGTGTGGTCTTAACTGAAAGCTAACCATCTTTCATTAAACAAAGAAATACTTATTTCTGACAAGTGTAAACAGAATTTCAATAAACAGCTGTGGAAATCTTCTTATGAATTACATACATTAGCCAACACTTGATCTTCACAGTAGCAAAGTAACCACTGAAAAATGATAACATGCATATATCCAAAGCACCTGTTCTAAAGCCCCAAAGAAAAGCAAACCAAGTCAATGGTCAATGGTCAAATCTTCGATGATGATTAACAAAAAATTAACAAAATAAGTAATCTATAGGTTTTTTTTTTTGTTTTTTGTTTTTTGTTTTGAGATGGAGTTTCGCTCTTGTCGCCCAGGCTGGAGTGCAATGGCATGATCTCTGTTCACTGTAACCTCCGCCTTCCAGGTTCAAGTGATTCTCCTGCCTCAGCCTCCCGAGTAGCTGGGATTACAGGCATGCACCACCACACCTGGCTAACTTCTGTATTTTTAGTAGAGACAGGGATTTCACCATGTTGGTCAGACTGGACTCGAACTCCTGACCTTGTGATCCCCCACCTTGGCCCCCCAAAATGCTGGGATTATAGGCATGAACCACCGCACCCAGCCTAATTTTTTTTTTTTTTTTTTTTTAGTAGAGACAGGGTTTCACTCTGTTGGCGGGTGATCTATATTTTTTATTTAGTAACTGCTCATCATTGATTACATTGGTGGCTTCAATGTAGATAATGCTAGGATTAGTTCCAAATATGATCGAAATATATCTTAACCACTGCAGGCCATGAAACAACAGGTAGCACAATGTTAACAAAGGGGACTATTGGGAGATTGAGTACTCAACATCATGCAAGTCCCTTGTAGTATAATGGTTTTGTGAGCTGGTCACAGTGCTACAGAATGAATGTGTGTGGCCCCTCAAAATGTAAATGTTAAATCCCTAATTCCCAATGTGATGGTATTTGGAGATGGGGTCTTTGGGAGGTGATTAGTCTAGATGAGAGGGTCTTTGGGAGGTGATTAGTCTAGTTGAGAAGGTCTTTGGGAGGTGATTAGTCTAGTTGAGAAGGTCTTTTGGAGGTGATTAGTCTAGATGAGAGCGTCTTTGGGAGGTGATTAGTCTAGTTGAGAGGGTCTTTGGGAGGTGATTAGTCTAGTTGAGAGCGTCTTTGGGAGGTGATTAGTCTAGTTGAGAAGGTCTTTGGGAGGTGATTAGTCTAGTTGAGAGGGTCTTTGGGAGGTGATTAGTCTAGTTGAGAGGGTCTTTGGGAGGTGATTAGTCTAGTTGAGAGGGTCTTTGGGAGGTGATTAGTCTAGTTGAGAGGGTCTTTGGGAGGTGATTAGTCTGGTTGAGAGGGTCTTTGGGAGGTGATTAGTCTAGTTGAGAGGGTCTTTGGGAGGTGATTAGTCTAGTTGAGAAGGTCTTTGGGAGGTGATTAGTCTGGTTGAGAGGGTCTTTGGGAGGTGATTAGTCTGGTTGAGAGGGTCTTTGGGAGGTGATTAGTCTAGTTGAGCTCCTGAAGGTGGACCCCCATAATGGGACTAGTAGCCTTATACGAGAGGAAAAGACCAGACACCCCTCGACTCCACCATGTGAAAACATGAGAAGGTGGCTGGTTTTTACCTAGGCAGAAGGCTATCGCCAAATACTGAGTTTGCCAGTACCTTGCTCTTGAACTTCTCAGCCTCCAGAACTGTGTGAAATAAATATTTAGTCTATAGTATTGTATTACAGCATCCCGACCTTACTAAGACAGACGGTTGCCTTCATATGAAAAAATTAAAATGACAAAAGGCTTTGTTTGTTTTTTTGAGACAGAGTTCGCTGTCGTTGCCCAGGCTGGAGTGCAATGGCACAATCTTTGCTCACTGCAACCCCTGCCTCCTGGGTTCAAGTGATTCTCTGGCCTCAGCCTCCTGAGTACCTAGGATTACAGGCATGTGCCACATGCCCAGCTAATTGTTTGTATTTAGTAGAGACAGGGTTTCACCATGTTGATTGGTCAGGCTGGTCTTGAACTCCTGACCTCAGGTGATCCATCTGCCTTGGCCTCCCAAAGTTCTGGGATTACAGGCATGAGCCACCACACCCTGCCAAAAAGGCTTTATTTGATCTAGTCCCTAAATCACCCCCAGATAGTAGCTTGGCCACCTGTGGACACACTAATTTTGGCATAGCTATAGTAGATGAAATGTTCCCTTAATCCCCTAGAGGAGGTCCCATCCATCAGGAAATGATCTAATTAGTGGAAAGAAACTGGTGCATGTGGCCCGGCACGGTGGCTCATGCCTGTAATCCCAGCACTTTGGGAGGCCGAGGAGGGCAGATCACGAGGTCAGGAGTTCGAGACCAGCCTGGCCAATATGGTGAAACCGCATCTCTACTAAAAATACAAAAATTACCCGGTTGTGGTAGCATGCGCCTGTAGTCCCAGCTACTTGGGAGACTGAGGAAGAAGAATCGCTTGAACCCGGGAGGCGGAGGTTGCAGTGAGCCGAGATCAAGCCACTGCACTCCAGCCTGGGCAACAGAGCAATACTCCGTCTCAAAAAAAAAAAAAAAAAAAAAGAGAAACTGGTGCATGTATACACGTGTGTCAAGCATGCATTTATGTGAGAAAGTGTAAGTACACGTGTGTATGTGCATTTGGAATTTCTAAAAGTGCTGGTTTCTAGGCTTCTAATCAGAAGTGTGGCATCACTTCTCCCTGATCTTAAGCAGTAGAAGTTCACAATTCTAGCTAGGCGCGGTGGCTCATGCATG
>NW_012103587.1:1905590-1906314 GCF_000951045.1 Mandrillus leucophaeus
TTTGAGACAGAGTTCGCTGTCGTTGCCCAGGCTGGAGTGCAATGGCACAATCTTTGCTCACTGCAACCCCTGCCTCCTGGGTTCAAGTGATTCTCAGGCCTCAGCCTCCTGAGTAGCTAGGATTACAGGCATGTGCCACATGCCCAGCTAATTGTATTTAGTAGAGACAGGGTTTCACCATGTTGGTTGGTCAGGCTGGTCTTGAACTCCTGACCTCAGGTGATCCATCTGCCTTGGCCTCCCAAAGTGCTGGGATTACAGGTGTGAGCCACCACACCCTGCCAAAAAGGCTTTATTTGATCTAGTCCCTAAATCACCCCAGATAGCAGATTGGCCACCTGCGGACACACTAATTTAGGCATAGCTATAGTAGATGAAATGTTCCCTTAATCCCCTAGAGGAGGTCCCATCCGTCAGGAAATGATCTAATTAGTGGAAAGAAACTGGTGCATGTGGCCCGGCACGGTGGCTCATGCCTGTAATCCCAGCACTTTGGGAGGCCGAGGCAGGCAGATCACGAGGTCAGGAGTTCGAGACCAGCCTGGCCAATATGGTGAAACCGCATCTCTACTAAAAACACAAAAATTACCCTGTTGTGGTAGCATGCGCCTGTAGTCCCAGCTACTTGGGGGGCTGAGGCAGAAGAATCACTTGAACCCGGGAGGCGGAGGTTGCAGTGAGCTGAGATCAAGCCACTGCACTCCAGCCTGGGCAACAGAGCAAT
>NW_012103587.1:1908381-1909401 GCF_000951045.1 Mandrillus leucophaeus
CTTGAACTCCTGGCCTCAAGTGATCTGTCTGCCTCGGTCTCCCAAAGTGGTGGGATTACAGGTATGAGCCACCACACCTGGCCCAAGAAGATAATTTTAAAATATACTTTAAAATTTATTGCAGAGACAGAGTCTTGCTATGTCACTCAGGCTGATCTTGAACTCCTGGGCTCAAGTGATCCTCCGACCTCAGCCTCCCAAAGCTCTGGGGATTACAGGTGTGAGCCACACTGCACCTGGCCAGACAAGATATTTTATAATAAAGTTTCAACTTATTGTATTTAATATTCAAAACAGTCATCCTTAGCCATTCATCCTTATAATTACTAAAGACATAATGCCAGTTACTTCCAATCACTGGTGAATTAAAAAAAATTTTCTCATTCTTATATCTATACCTGACTTTAATATCAGAGGGTGGCTATGGATTGGATATTGATTAAATCATAAAACATAAGGTTTGGGAAAATGCAAAGTGCAGCCTGTGAAAATGAAAATTAGCAGAACTAGCTTAAAAAACCACTGCAAAGAACTTATCACATAAGAGTGTAAAATTGGCATCTAAGGGTCAACCACTTTGAGTAAGAAATGGAACCTTTAGAAGGGATGAAGTGATCAAACCTGTTCACATCCAGATAAAAGTCAGAAAGGCCCCAATCAATGCTGAGACGATGTTTTCTCCCTCACTGCCTCCCCACCCTTGTGACCTGTCAGACTTATGTGGAAAAATGCATCTGTCAATAACTAAATATTGAGTGCCTACAATTTGCCCTACATTATGACAATAAATTATCTCCTTTCTTACATTTATTTTTCTGCATCAAAATTTTTCTCAAAGGGTTTTAGTTCAGTGGTTGCAGGTCTCTGTTTAAGGGTCGGTTGAAAAATAATACCATCATTAAAAAGATCTGATTTGGCCAAACTCGGTGGCTCACACCTGTAATCCTGGAACTTTGGGAGGCCAAGTTGGGCGGATCATGAGGTCAGGAAATCGAGACCAGCCTGGCCAACATGGTGAAA
>NW_012103587.1:1914576-1915412 GCF_000951045.1 Mandrillus leucophaeus
CAGAAATAAACAAACAAACAAAAAAACCCAAAACCAAATTTCTGTTTTGTATAAAGCTCAGAGAGGTTAAGTGACCTGCACAAAATGGAACAGCTAATAAGGAATCATGGAAGTCAGGACTGAAACCCAGCAACTCTGACTCCAAATTCTGTTTTCTGCTGCACTGCACAGAGAGTGCAAGGTCCAGGGTTTCCCTCTGTATTGTGAAAATTTACAGAGTTATCTTTTAATAGTTTTTTTTTTTTTTCAAATGCATGCCTTTGGTCATTCTCAGTCAGTTAAACCAATCTCAGGGGAATCTTTGCTGGGATTGATCTTTTCTGGACACTTTTTGGCCTGCAGGGGTCTCGAGTTGCCCTCTGCAAAGAGGCTATGTTTGACGAGGCTTGAGGATCTGGTACCAGGCAGGGTTAAACTGTTCTTGCTATTCATCTTGGGAGGAGATAAAACAAGTAGACTAATTCTCCTCTCATCAACTTTGATTTTGAAAGGCTGAAAAATTGCTCCTCTGTTTTTAGACCCTTTCTTCATATTGCACACCCTGTGTGAGTTGTGGAAAATCATTTAAATGTTATTCCAATTTTTTTTTTTTTAAGTATAGGAAAATCATGAAGACATGGAGTTAAGCTTAAAAGAGTTCGTTTATTCATTCATCTTTTCACTCATTCATTTGCATAGGTGTGTGGTTCTCAAAGTGTGGTCTGGGTTCCTCTGGTTACATAAAATACTATTAATAACAGGTTATTTATATTTAAAATACTATTAAAACAGGTTATTTTTCACTTTCATTCTCTCACGAATGTATAATGGAATTTTCTAGAGGCCATGAGATGTGT
>NW_012103587.1:1916076-1918049 GCF_000951045.1 Mandrillus leucophaeus
AGACTGGTCTCGAACTCCCGACTTCAGGTGATCCCCCCTACCTCAGCCTCCCAAAGTGCTAGGATTACAGGTGTGAGCCATCATGCCCCGCCTCAAAGTACAGTTATTTTTCATAACAAATACGTTGTTTATGGTCACATGCAATGGGTTTATCCTTGTTATTTCATTTTATTTATTTATTTTATTTATTTATTTTTGAAACAGAGTTTCGTGGGGTTGTCCAGGCTGGAGTGCAGTGGTGTGATCTTGGCTCACTGCAACCTCTGCCTCCCGAATTCAAGTGATTCTCCTGCGTCAGCCTCCCGAGTAACCGGGATTACAGGCATGTGCCACCACACCAGGCTAATTTTTGTATTTTTAGTAGAGGTGGGTTTCTTCACGTTGGCCGGGCTGATCTTGAACTCTTGACCTCAGGTGATCCACCTGCCTCAGCCTCCCAAAGTGCTGGGATTACAAACATGAGCCACCATGCCTGGCCTATCCTTTTTATTTTGAATTAACACATACATATTTTTTGGTTTCTTAGTTTTACTTATAATTCGGTAATTATTTCTAGTTGTGCTACTAATTTTAATGGATAGATATAACCCACAGAAACAAAAGCTCTTGGGGTCCTCAGTAAGTTTCAGGACACATGTCCTGAAACCCTGCTGGCAAAGGCAATTCACCACATAGTACACAATTCAAAGCCACATCTGGGTGTTGAATGAACACTGAGCTCCTGCCTGGTGCCCAACCAATACATTCTGCTGCTCTAAGGCAACTCCTGTTACCAGTATCTTGTGGCTCCTGTTAGGGATATTTGATGACTACATGAGCAAATACGTATGTATCTTTTTTTTTTGTTTTTGGAACAGAGTCCTGCTATGTTTGACTAGTGTGCAGTGGCGTGATCACAGCTCACTGTGGCCTCGACTTCTTGGGCTCCAACAATCCTCCTGCCTTAGTCTCCTAAGTGGGACTACAGGTGTGCACTGTCACACCTGGCTAATGTTCTAACTTTTTTGTAGAGACAGGGGTCTCACTATGTCGCCTAGGCTGGTCTTGAACTCCTGGGCTAAAGCAATCCTCCTGCCTCGACCTCGCAAAGAGATGGGATTGCAGGCGTGAGCATCCGGCCCTTGTGTGTATCACTTTAAAAATGCAAATAGCTGACCCGGTGCGGTGGCTCCTGCCTGTAATCCCAGCACTTTGGGAGGCCAAGGCGGGCGGATCACGAGGTCAGGAGATTGAGACCATCCTGGCTAACATGGTGAAACCTTGTCTCTACTAAAAATACAAAAAATTAGCCAGGCGTGGTGGCAGAGCGAGACTCTGTCTAAAAAAAAAAAGAAAAGAAAGAGCAAGGTTCCGTCTCAAAAAAATAAAAGGATAAAAATTAGCCAGGCATGGTGGTGCACATCTGTGGTCCCAGCTACTTGGGAGGCTGAGGTGGGAGGAACCCTTGATCCCAGAAGGCAGAGGCTGCAGTGAGCTGTGATCACACCATTGCACTCCAGCCTGGGTGGCACAGCAAGACACTGTCTCAAAAAAAAAAAAAAGGAAAAAAAGATTATTTTCTCACAACAGGCAAGTTTACAAGTCTTGAACACATATTGACGATTCTGGGATTAGAACCCTTTTGAGACAGGGTCTTTTTTGTTCTTATTTTTATTTTTATTTATTTATTTTTTTTGAGATGGAGTCTCGCTTTATTGCCCAGGCTGGAGTGCAGTGGCGCAGTCTTGGCTCACTGCAACCCCTGCCTCCCGGGTTCAAGTGATTCTCCTGCCTCAGCCTCCTGAGTAGCTGGGATTACAGGCGCACACCACCATGCCAGCTAAGTTTTGCATTTTTAGTAGAGATGGTGTTTCACCATGTTGGTCAGGCTGGTCTTGAACTCCTGACTTCATGATCCGCCCCCACTTCAGCCTCCCAAAGTGCTGAGATTACAGGCGTGAGCCACTGTGCCCGGCCAAATTTTTTTTTTTTTT
>NW_012103587.1:1918099-1920979 GCF_000951045.1 Mandrillus leucophaeus
TGAGCCACCGCACCGGGCCAAGAGAGCCCAAATTTAACTCAGACCATCCTATCTATCAAAAGCAGCCCCAGCCACTATTCTGTGGCGCTTTTATTATCTCAGGGCATTAATTACTAACTCAGCTTGCAAACGTGCTCACTTTCTCCCACTGGGCTTAGTGCGGTTCCCTCCCATTCCCCAACGCACTCATCCTAGGAGCTCATCTGCGTATTTGAATACACACACGGAAGAATAAACATCCCCCAGGCACTTTAGGCACAACCCCTCTTCGGCAGCGCAGATGTCAAGCTAGAGGTCGTGACGTCCTGGAGTCTCTGTGGTTTCGGGTTGGGGAACAGAGCCAGTGAGGCAGGACCTACTTGCCAGGGCCGGTCAGGTTGTCAAGGTGACAGCTCCCGGCCTCTGCCTTGGTCGGAGGGTGACTCCCCCCCATTGCTCAGCTCCGATTGGGCACGCCCTTTTCCGGCTCTCCCTCAGGATTGGCTGAGAGGTGCGGCCTGTGAACCGGAACGCGTCGCGATTGGTTGGCGCTCAGGCCGATCTTGCGCTACGCAGTGGTCTGGGCCGATGTGGGCCCAGTCCTCTGCCAGCCAATCAGCGCGCGGGCTACGTGTGGCGCGTGAGTGTGTCCAGGATCCCTCCGCCGCCGGGGCGTTGGGTCGCCCCGGAAGGGAGGGTCCTGGGAGGGGATGGGGCGGGGACGCGCAGGAGGCCCGCGAGGTTGACTTGGGCAAGGCGTAGAGGACGCGTGTGCTGGCAGATGGAGGAGAACCGAGCGAGGCCGGGCAGCTTTGCCAGGAGTCTTCACCTACTACTAAGGACCCCTCCTGCAAATTCAGACTGTTGCGTGACACCCTAAAGAATAAATCAATAAATTTAAAAATTAAAAAGGAACACCACTAAACGAATCATGAAAACAAATAAAATAAAGGAAGGCTAATAAAATAAAGGCTTAAAGTGCCCAAAATGTCCAAAAGAAATGCGCAACATCGACTTACAGTATAGACAGAAGAGACCTGCAAATTCTGCAGCCTTAACACCTTCAGTCTTTTTGGAAATGTTTCTGGAGCTGGTGCTCTAGAGTGCCCCGCCTCGTGCTAGGCGCTGGGGAACCCCCAAGGGAACCACGGGGACCCGAGCCCGGCTGTCAGGGCGTTTGCTCTTGGAGGCACGTTAAGGGCTTCATTTCAGATGATGAAAGTGCAATGGGGTGATGGAGTGGAGAATCTGGGCCCTCCTCTGAATTGTAACCACGTGCTATGACATGGGGACGGGGGAAAGACAGCTAATCTAGGAGCAGCCTTCTCGAGGCCTTTATCTGCATAAGAGGTGGTACAAAAAAGGAAAGGGACGTTTGTGTGTGCGCGCAAGTAAGATTTCTTTGCATCTTATTACAACATCTATCCCCCCTCCCTTCACCGTATGTGCCAGCTGAATACACTAGGGACTTTGTATTTTTCAGGATCCTTTTCCCCGGAAGCCTGGCTACTGAAGAGAGAACTTCACACTTACATAAGAGGAGAAGGAAGCCAGAGGATGGAGTGTCACCTCATCTGGTCACCTTTTCTTGCCCTATTAGAAGCAAGCGAGCAGAGTGTAGCAAGCTTCAGATGACTTGTTTGACTGGTCTGAGTCTCTTTGGGATTAAATGAGGTTTCTGTTTACGGAGATCCTTTGTTTCACTATTAGCTTTAGGCTAATAAGTTTTAGTACTGCCTAAACCCCCTCTTAGAGTATATCGCCTGGTTGTTGGTGATGTTGAATTACAGGGTGTCATACAGAGAGTAACAGAAATATAGCTGTGTCTTCCTAGTATTTCCTCTGAGCCCTCAGTGGCAGATATCTGTGAGCTGTAGCATAAGATGCATTCATGTAACAAATATCTATTGCGTGCCTGCCACATGTGAATACAAGGAGAAAGGTCCCTGCTTTCATGAAATTTCATTGTATTAATTTCATTGAAATGAATAATCAGGATGATTTGGCCTTGCACTTGAAAGAAGCAAAACAAGATCATGTTTACAGTGCCTGGGGGTGGAGGGGGAGGAACATTTAATTATTGTTGACTGGCTGAGTCAGGGTCAGGTGATCCCAGCAGAAGTGGGCCGATTCATCGAAAATCAATTCATTGAAAGTCAATTTGCCAAATAATCAATTCAGTGATTTAGCAGAATTTTCAAGATTTACCAACTTACCAAAAATGGCATTTTATGACTTAATCTTCTTGATTTAGATGCAATGAATAAGAACACAATCATCTGAATTTTTTCTGACATAAAAGATAATATACCTTTTTTTTTTTTTTGAGATGGAGTCTCACTCTGTCGCCCAGGCTGCAATGCAGTGGTGTGATCTCAGCTCACTGCAACCTCCGCCTCACAGGTAAAAGTGATTTTTCTGCCTCAGCCTCCCGAGTAGCTGGGAATACAGGTGTGTACTACCACATCCAGCTAATTTTTGTGTTTTTAGTAGAGACGAGGTTTTGCCATGTTGACCAGGCTGGTCTTGAACTCCTGACCTCCCACCTTGGCCTCCCAAAGTGCTGGGATTACAGATCTGAGCCACCATGCCCAGCCCTTTCCAGTTCTTTTTCTACACATATACATTAATGTATAGAAAAAATATATATATGTTAGCCCGGGCGCGGTGGCTCACGCCTGTAATCCCAGCACTTTGGGAGGCTGAGGCTGTCGAATCACGAGGTCAGGAGATCGTGACCATCCTGGCTAACACAGTGAAACCCCGTCTCTACTAAAAATACAAAAATTAGCCAGGCGTGGTGGTGGGCACCTGTAGTCCCAGCTACTCGGGAGACTGAAGCAGGAGAATGGCATGAACCTGGGAGATAGAGCTTGCAGTGAGCCAAGATCATGCCATTGC
>NW_012103587.1:1922954-1924955 GCF_000951045.1 Mandrillus leucophaeus
TTTTTTTTTTTTTGAGACGGAGTCTTGCTTTGTTGCCCAGGCTGCAGTGCAGTGGCGCACTCTTGACTCACTGCAACCTCCGCCTTCTGGGTTCAAGTGATTCTCCTGCTTCAGCCTCCCGAGTAGCTGGGATTATAGGCGCATGCCACCACATCCGGCTAATTTTTGTATTTTTAGTAAAGACGGCATTTCACCATGTTGGCCAGGCTGATGTTGAACTCCTGACCTCAGGTGACCTGCACACCTCGGCCTCCCAAAGTGCTGGGATTATAGGTGTGATTATAGGCCTGGCCTACTTTTTTCTTATAGTTAAAAAACAACAACAAAAAAGAATTTTAGAGGCCCAGCCCTCTTTTTAATCTTCTGAGTTTGGGTGGATAGTTGAGTTGGGTTGGGTGCTTAGAGAAGAAGTGCTCTGGACAGATTGAAAGACTAAACTTCTACAAGGAAAAGTGGTCATTTTTCTGTGGTTTTATCCCAGGGGAGTTGGGGCACACTGTAGTGAAGGGATGTAAACGCTCCAAGATGCAATGCCGCCTCGAAATGCCTGCCTGGCTCATGGGTGTCATGAGATCTGACTAGTCACCATGTCTGTTCCTAAGGTTCCTCAGCTCATCAGATCTCACCCCAAGGTGGCCCAACCTAAGTAACAGGCAAATCACAACGGATATATCCAGGCCCTGCCCTAAAGAGGCAAGCTGATAGTTACCCATATCCATTTTGTGTTTAGGAGGGGTAATAAGAAATTTGGTTTGGACCCATTGGAAAAGGGAGAGGGAGGAAGACATGGCATTTAGTCTTTGCCCTACAAAAATATCTCCCTTCTGGGTTTGTGGGGATTCAGCCTGGCGTTCCCTGCCTCTGCTCACCCCATAGCCAAGTAGAGGGGATGGTGGGGAAATGCTACCTGCCACCGACCACAAGGTATATGCAAGAGAGCCCAATTTTATATTTATTTATTTATTTTTCGAGATGGAGTTTCGACTTTTGTTGCCTAGGCTGGAGTGCAATGGCACGATCTCAGCCCACTACAACGTCCGCCTCCCGGGTTCAAGCGATTCTCCTCCTGCCTCAGCCTCTCGAGTAGCTGGGATTACAGGTGCCCGACACCACGCCCAGCTAATTCTTTGTATTTTCAGTAAAGACGGGTTTCACCGTGTTGGCCAGGCTGGTCTCGAACTATGACCTCAGATGAGCCACCGCACCGGGCCAAGAGAGCCCAAATTTAACTCAGACCATCCTATCTATCAAAAGCAGCCCCAGCCACTATTCTGTGGCGCTTTTATTATCTCAGGGCATTAATTACTAACTCAGCTTGCAAACGTGCTCACTTTCTCCCACTGGGCTTAGTGCGGTTCCCTCCCATTCCCCAACGCACTCATCCTAGGAGCTCATCTGCGTATTTGAATACACACACGGAAGAATAAACATCCCCCAGGCACTTTAGGCACAACCCCTCTTCGGCAGCGCAGATGTCAAGCTAGAGGTCGTGACGTCCTGGAGTCTCTGTGGTTTCGGGTTGGGGAACAGAGCCAGTGAGGCAGGACCTACTTGCCAGGGCCGGTCAGGTTGTCAAGGTGACAGCTCCCGGCCTCTGCCTTGGTCGGAGGGTGACTCCCCCCCATTGCTCAGCTCCGATTGGGCACGCCCTTTTCCGGCTCTCCCTCAGGATTGGCTGAGAGGTGCGGCCTGTGAACCGGAACGCGTCGCGATTGGTTGGCGCTCAGGCCGATCTTGCGCTACGCAGTGGTCTGGGCCGATGTGGGCCCAGTCCTCTGCCAGCCAATCAGCGCGCGGGCTACGTGTGGCGCGTGAGTGTGTCCAGGATCCCTCCGCCGCCGGGGCGTTGGGTCGCCCCGGAAGGGAGGGTCCTGGGAGGGGATGGGGCGGGGACGCGCAGGAGGCCCGCGAGGTTGACTTGGGCAAGGCGTAGAGGACGCGTGTGCTGGCAGATGGAGGAGAACCGAGCGAGGCCGGGCAGCTTTGCCAGGAGTCTTCACC
>NW_012103587.1:1925005-1933901 GCF_000951045.1 Mandrillus leucophaeus
GCATAATCATAGCTCACTGCAGCCTCCACCTCCTGGGCTCAAGTGATCCTCCCACCTCAGCCTCCTGAGTAGCTAGGACCACAGGCACATGTCACTACACCTGGCTAATTTTTTATTTTTTATTGAGACAAAGTCCCACTATGTTGCCCAGGCTTGTCTTGAACTCCTGGGCTCAAGCAATCCTCCTGCCTCAGCCTCCCAAAGTGCTGGGATTACAGGGGTGAGCCACTGCACCCAGCCCCCTATCTCTATTAAAAAAAAATCTCTTTGAGAACTGTGATGTTTGTAAGTGAATGTTATTGTTTTTAGTGGATGTGCATAGTATTGTACAGTATGGATTATACTATACTTTGCCATTCCCATGTTGGAGGACTTTAGTTTACAATTTTTCACCCTAGGTTTAGTGAAGTAAGACTCACCCAGAGTCTTGGGTCCTTGCTTTTATTAATTGTTTTATTTTTATTTTTACTTTTTTTTTTTTTTGAGATAGAGTCTCGCTCTGTTGCCCAGGCTGGAGTGCAGTGGCATGCGATCTTGGCTCACTGCAGCCTCTGTGTCTTGGGTTCAAGCAATTCTCCTGCCTCAGCCTCCTGAGTAGCTGGGATTACAGGCATCCGCCACCACACTCCACTGATTTTTGCATTTTTAGTAGAGATGGGGTTTCACCATATTGGCCAGGCTGGTCTCGAACTCCTGACCTCAAGTGATCTGCCTGCCTCGGCCTTCCAAAGTGTTGGGATTACAGGCATGAGCCACTGCGCCTGGCCTATTGTTTTAAATTGTGAGATGAACAAAGCATACAAAAAGACTGAATATAACATACATGTGCAGTTTACAGAATAATAAATGTGGACCACGTACTCACCATACCGCTTAATAGGGCATGACCTATTAAGTATCTTGGAAATCCCTCCCCAAATTCAGCTCTTTTATTTGCCCTAGAAGAAACCATTTCCCTGAATATGGTTAAGCATTTATTTGTTTGTCTTTATGTTTTTCTAATACGTATGGATCTTTTTTTTTTTTTTTGAGACAGAGTTTCAGTTTTGTTGCCCAGGCTAAGTGCAAGTGCACAATCTTGGCTCACTGCAACTGCTTCCTGGGTTCAAGCGATTATCCTGCCTCTGCTTCTTGAGTAGCTGGGATTACAGGCGCCCGCCACCACACCTGGCTGATTTTTGTATTTTTTAGTAGAGATGAGGTTTTGCCATGTTGCCCAGTCTGGTCTTGAACTCCTGGGCTCAAGTGATCTGCCAGGCTCGCCTCCCAAAGCACTGGGATTACAGGCGTGAGCCACCGCACGCAGCCGGTTCCATCATTTTCTTATCTTTATTCCTGTTGAGGATTTCAAGTTGTGTGGTCGTATTTTCTCCTCTGCGGGGCTGGAGAGGAGGTGGGGAAGCTCAACCTTGAGACATCAACTCTGGCACATCTTGTACTTAGTAACTGGCACCCACTCAATATCCACAGCCCCATGGGCATGTGGGGAGTGTTGATGCAACCACACTATGGAGGCCAGAAAAAGAAATCCTCAAGTAACCCTTTGGGCCTGATGGACTCAGGGGACCTGGCTGAGTCTGCAGTTGGAATCACCACTTTCCCTTTCTTCTGGCCTGACCTCAGGGGGCCACTGTGTCAGCAGCTGCTGTCCGTGCAGATGCTGTGGCTTCCTGTCCCTCTGTGCCTCCAGTCTTTCCCTCCATCTCATTGCACTATTGCTTTGGTTATGACTTGGGTAAAATCAGAGGCTTGAACTTGTTCTTATCTAGTCTGACTCCAAGTACTCCGAATCCAGCAGCATATCCTGATGGTTCTCCCTTCCAAAATAGTTCTATGTATGTAGAGGTATTCACAGATTTATATTTATATAAAAATAAATGTATATATTTACATTGTGGGATATAGAGCTATCTGAATATAACATGTATGTACAGTTTATGAAATAATAAATGCACACCAAGTAGTCACCGCCCAGCTTAATGGGGGATGACTAGTATCTTGGAAATCCCTCCCTAAATTCAGTCCCTTTATTTGCCCTATAAGAAACCAGTGCTATATCTATGGCTCTATATACCACTATGTAAATATATACATTCATTTATTAATTTTTTGAGATAGAGTTTCACTCTTGTTGCCCAGTGTGGAGTGCAATGGTGGGGTCTCGGCTCACTGATTTCAGGCATGTGCCACTGCACCTGGCCATACATTTTTTTTTTTTTTGAGATAGAGTCTTGCTCTTATTGCCCAGGCTGGAGTGCAATGGCACGATCTCAGCTCACTGCAACCTCCGCCTCCCCGGTTCAAGTGATTCTCTTGCCTCAGCCTCCCAGTAGCTGGGATTACAGGCAACTGTCACCACGCCCGGCTAATTTTTGTATTTTTAGTAGAGACTGGGTTTTGCCATGTTGGCTAGGCTGGTCTTGAGCTCTGGACCTTGTGATCCGCCCACCTCGGCCTCCCAACGTGCTGGGATTATAGGCATGAGCCACCGTGCCCAGCCCATAAATTTATTTTTTATACTGTTCCATCCACCCCTCAAACCCAACCACACTCTATGGCCACACAACAGACGAATAATCCTTTCAAAATGTACGTCATGTCACTTCCCCACTCAAAAGCTTCCAAGTGGCTTCTCATCACACTTTGAATAAAACCCAAAGTATTTATCCCATGGCCTCCCAAGGCCCCATATGGCCACTGCCGTTAAGACTATGCCAAGCAGGCCTCAGGAACTTTACGTTTGCTATGCCCTCTGGAAGGCTTTTCCTGAAGATCAGCACTGGGCTGGATGTGTCCCTTCATTTAGGTGTCAGCTCATGTTACTTCATTAGGGAGGTCCTTCCCTGACCACTTTTTTTTTCCTTTTTTTTTCTTTTTTTGGTGAGACTGAGTTTTGCTCTTGTTGCGCAGACTGGAGTGCAAAGCTGCAATCTTGGCTCACTGCATCCTCTGCCTCCCGGGTCAAGTGATTCTCCTGCCTCAGCCTCCTGAATAGCTGGGATTACAGGTGCCCCCCACCAGGCCCAGCTAATTTTCGTATTTTTAGTAGAGACAGGGTTTCACTGTGTTGGCCAGGCTGATCTTTTTTTTTTTTTTTCCCCATGTTTGGGGCTTGTTTTTGTCTCTCAAGTGTGAAATATAAATCATGTTTTTACTATTTTTGTGAATTTTGACTTTTCACACCTTGTTTTTGTAAGCAAAAGTTTCTTATTAAAATAATAAAATGACTATCTTTGTGTGCAATATTTATCTCAAGTGTTTGTTAAAACAGCATTGTTATTTCTCAGGACAAGAGCAAGGATCAACCCCTGCAGAAGCTTAGGAACTATGTACAGAACTTTACAGAACAGAGGCAATACTTTAGCTTAAGCCTCTCTGCTGACCAGAGAATGGAATTCTGTGTGGACTCAAGGGACAAAAGGAAACTAGACAGGGAACGGGAAAAGGAAAGTGGCCATGTGAATCAAATTTCAGCTGCCATCAGGGCACATCTTGTGGTGGCCACAGATTGTAGGCTGCTTTTGGAAGATTCGGGCTCAGCACAGGATTCCATTTGTCTACCTGGCTACACCCCTGGCTGAGGTGCCATGTGGTCAGTGTCACTCAAGTCCCTGGTCAGCCAAACTCCCGCAGCAAAGGGTCCCAAATCGAGGATCAAGTTCCTCCGGAAGTCATTTCTATCAGTGGCAAAGTGGTAGATGCCCCGAGACCAATCTCCCACGGTGTCTGGTATTTCCAGAGTTTCATTGGCCAAGCTGGCAGCGCTCACCTGGGTCTCCCTGGAAGCCATAATAGGAAGCTTCGCACAGGCCTTTTTTTTTGAGACGGAATTTCGCTCTTGTTGCCCAGGCTGGAGTGCAATGGCATGATCTCGGCTCACCGCAACCTTCACCTCCCAGGTGCAAGCGATTCTCCTGTCTCTGCCTCCTGAGTAGCTGGAACTACAGACACGAGGCAACACACTTGGCTAATTTTTGTATTTTTAGTAGAGATGGGGTTTCATTATGTTGGTCAGGCCAGTATCGAACTCCTGACCTCAAGTGATCTGCCCATCTCAAAAAAAAAAAAAAATGTGGCTTCTTTCTGATGTGGTGTGCATTCTTCAATACAAATTTTATTTTATTCAATCACATCACGACATATTTATTCCAATTACAGCCAATCCACCTCTTATTTTGATATAAAGTGCTCATTTTTCATGACCATTTAAGCCTGTGATGAAAATGTGTAGAATTCAACTTAAGTCAGGATGCAGACCCTGAGGTTGCACACAGTCCTGTCAGGAGAGACTCCAAAGTTGGGATTCTTTGGCAAGGAAGACAGGGGGATGCTCACTGAGCAGGCAGCCATCGGTGTCCGCCATGTTGATTTTCTTTACTGACTGTCTCCCTAAGACAGAAATTTTGTATTTTTCCAGCTTCTTCTTAGCACTTTGGCTTTTGTTTTTATGTGTGCAAAGAGTTATCAAGCTTTGCGAAGGGAGGAGAAAAGTGAAATTACAATTTCCCAGAGCACATGGACTATCCTCGGGTACCTCTGGTTTCTGTCTCAACTGTGGGTGCCATTCCTCTTCCAGACCATCCATTTGGGCCTTTTTGGGAAATATCTTTGCTGTTTCCAAATACTCATGCCTTTTACATGAATCCCCTTTTAATATATTCCAGTATGCAGAGCTTGCAGTGAGCCGAGATTGCACCACTGTACGCCAGCCTGGGAGACAAAGCCAGACTCTGTCTCAAAAAAAAAAAAAAAAAAAAAGGGACATGGGAGAGGAAGCAAGGTAGGGCTTGAAAAGACACCTCCAAAGGCCCGTGTATGTCAGGAAGTGTGTCACAGGGGGTGAGGGCTAAGTCTGCAGTCATTCTGGCTGTGGCTTACCTCTGCCTTGTGCTGCCTCACAGGTGTTGTGTCTGGCTGGGTGGGCCAAGCTGGAGGAATTAGGAGTGAATCAAGTGGCTGTCAGATATATAAATCCAGGCTTCTCCCTGCCCCATGAAAACTGGTCAACCCACTGGTCAAAGTGGATTTCCACGTGCATGAGGGCTGGGTCTGTGCTTCACACAGTTGGGTCCCCATTGCCCAACTCACAGCAGGCAACCGCTGGGCACGTGCTGAGGGAATGAATGTTTCTTGAAATCCTACTGTGGATCAGGCATTGGGGACTGCGTGGTGTGCTAGCGAGACAAGGATCCTGCCCCTGTGGAATTTGCATTCTGGTGTTAAAGGAATGAACACAAATACGTAGATCTCTCAAAGGTGAATCTCCCTCTGGGTGGAAATGGACTCATGTCTGGCAAATGCAATAACATGGTGACAAACAGCCAGAGGTGGCCCCGAATTTGGAGGCCAGGGCGGGGCCTGGAAGTCATGTTTATATAGCAAGCACCCTGTTTTAAGTTCGAATCTCTGTTTATATGTGGTGATCAGGAGATGGAAGCTGTTTAAAATTAGGTGGTGGAAGTGGGAGGTTACTTCATAATATTCCAATACTGGTCAGGCATGGTGGCGCGATCCTGTAATCCCAGCCACTCCAAAGGCTGAGGCAGGAAGATGGCTTCAGCCCAGGAGTTCGAGGTTGTAGCGAGCTATGATTGCGCCACTGCACTCCAGCCTGGGCAATACGGCGAAACCTCGTCTGTCTCTAAAACATAAAAACAAATTAAGCTCCAACACTGCAAAAAACTATTTTTGGGGAAGTTGATTGGGTGGCTGAGATAAAAGAAGACAAACAATTTGGGATGGTCTCTAACACGGAGCCCACAGTAGGGGTATGATAAATAAACCTCCAGAATATACCTGAAGTCCATTTCTTCTCTCCATCTCCACCCTGGTCCAGCCACCATCATCTTTTGCATAACTTCTCCTGCCTTTGCCCCTGAAGACTATTCTCAATTCAGCATCAGGGGGATTCCTGTCACAGCCACAGTCACAGCAGGTCCCTCTCCGCTCAAAACCTGCCAGTGGTCTCACCTTAACCCAGGGTAAAAGCCAAAGTCTCCACTGGGCTCCAGGACCTAACTGAGCTGCCACCCCTTCCTCTGCTGACTTAATTTTCTACCCCAGGTCTCTCACATCAAAAACTGTGTCCTCCTTACAAAGTTCTCTAAGCACCCCCAGCACTCTCTGCCTCAAAGTCTGAGCCCTGGCTGTTCCCCCTGCCTGGAGACTGAATTGCTCACTCCTGTCACCTTCTTCAGGTCACTGGTAGAAGTCTTCTTTTCAAGGGGGCCTTCCCTGACAACCCTATTTAAAGAGAAACACCCCTCCTCCCACATTCTGTACGTCTCCCTTGCTTTCTCTCCATAGCACTTAATACCTTTCTGATTTTTTGTTTCTGTTTTTTTTTTTTTTTTTTTGAGACAGAGTCTCGCTCTATTGCCCAGGCTGGAGTGCAGTGGCACGATCTTGGCTCACTGCAACCTCTGCCTCCTGGGTTCAGGCAATTCTCCTGCCTTAGCCTCCCAAGTAGCTGGGATTACAGGCATGTGCCACCACACCCAGCTAATTTTTTTGTATTTTTAATAGAGATGAAGTTTCACCATGTTGGCCAGGCTGGTTTTGAATTCCTGATCTCAAGTGATCTGCCTGCCTTGGCCTTCCAAAGGGCTAGGATTACAGGTGTGAGTCACTGTGCCCAGCGTAATATCTTTTATTATACACATATTATATACAGTATGTATTCCTCTATAATGTGCGAACCCAGAAAATCTTAGGTCTCAATTGATTTAGAAAGTTAATTTTGCGAAGGTTAAGTATGTGTGCCCATGACACAGACTCAGGAGGCCCTGACAACATGTGCCCAAGGTGGTCAGAGCACAGTCTGGTTTTATACATTCTAGGGAGACATGAGACAACAGTCAGCATAGGCAAAAACACCAGTTCTATCTGGAAAGGTGGGACAACTGGAAGCAAAGCTGGGAAGACTTGAAGCCCAGAGGGGGCCTTCCAGGCCACAGGTAGACAAGAGACAAATGCTTGCATTCTTTTGAGTTTCTGACTAGCCTCTCCAAAGGAGGCAATCAGATATGTATCTATCTCAGTGAACAGTGGGGTGACTTTGAATAGAATGAAAGGCAGGTTGGCCCTAAGCAGTTCCCAGCTTGACTTTTCCCTTTAGCTTAGTGATTTGGGGACCCCAAGATTTATTTTTCTATCACATTTTCCCTTTTCTTTTTAAAAATCTTTTGGAGAAAGCATTTTTAGAAGAAAAGGAGTCTCTGCTCTCAGGTTTCATCTGATCGTTCATGACTAGAATGGTTTATTCCTAGACAGGTAGGACCCAAGTTATTAAGAAGGCTCATTTTTAGCAGGTTGTGAAGTCTCATGTCCTTTGAAGAGAAAATAGGGGAAGGAAGGGAGAAAAGCAATAACAAACCAAAGAATAATCCTGGAAAATCGATATAGGCCACATTACCCTAAAGTCCGTATATCAGTAGGCAGGTATGAAAATGTCTTATGTATGTAAATAGGTTGCTGTTATTTTCTTCTGATGTTTAAGTTGTCTAGCTTCAGTTTGCAGGGCTTTATGAAAGAATAACTTAGTTTTTGGTGACTCCAAATTAGGAAAAGTGGGAAAAAAGAAGAAAAAAAGATTGAAAACGTTATTTTATAGGCTTGTAGTCAAGAAAAACTAGAATTTGGTCCAAACTGTAGACAATAATAAAAATTGAAAAACATTAGGCAAGACTAGAATCTAACAACAGATGTATTATAGTTTTTGAAACATAATTTTTCTTTCTCCAGTTTCCCATTTTTACTAAGGACAAATAATGGTAGGACTGATTTGCTTTATTATACTTGGCCTGATTATTTGTATACAATGCTGCAAGAATAATTTTTTTTTAACATAGGCTTTTAAATTGGCTTTGATGGAACTTTGTTCCACAGAAGGAATCTCAGATGAGACCTTTTAAAGCTGAGTCCAGGAAGGGATTTGTACCACCAAATACCTATGAGTTGGTTGGATCCCTCTCCCCTTGAGGTTCCAAGATAAACTTGGGGCTCCTGGACCTGTCAGAAAGTGACATTCTTTACTTACCACAGGTCAGGAATCCTGTACAGGGACTGTGTAGGCAAAGGTATGAGGCTAGCTTTTCCCAAGGGGCTTTTATTGGCTCCATAAGTCAAGTTGATCCCTTAAAGGAAAGCACACCATTTCAGTCAAAGCCTTGTTTCTCCAATTGTGTCCCGTTACAAATGAAAACAGGTTCTTATTGCGCTTATGCGATTAACTGTGTTGTTGTAAGTTAAGAATACTCACAAATAGTTTCCAAAATTTTGTAGAAATCAGGTAGAAGAGAGAAACAAATTTGCTCCAAATTTTGTTCATAGGAGTATACTATACTCAATTGTTAAAAGCTGTAAATAGCTTAAAAGTTTTCTTCACTCAGAAAAACAAAAAGATCAGCAATGTTTTAAGAAAAAAGTTAAAAAGATTACAGATTACTTCAGACTTCTTCTTCTTCTTTTTTTTTTTTAGACAGAATTTCCCTCTTGTTGTCCAGGCTGGAGTGCAATGGTATGATCTCGGCTCAACACAACCTCCGCCTCCTGTGTTCAAGTGATTCTTCTGCCTCAGCCTCCTGAGTAACTGGGATTACAGGCATGTGCTGCCACGCCCAGCTAATTTTGTATTTTTAGTAGAGATGGGGTTTCTCATTGTTGGTCAGGCTGGTCTCGAACTCCCGACGTCAGGTGATCTGCCCACCTCGGCCTCCCAAAGTACTGGGATCACAGGCATGAGCCACTGCACCTGACCAGGACTACCTACTTCTTAACTGGATCTCTGAGCTCTCGGCAGAGCCCACACTGAATCCTGGGTCTCCAAAAAGGGAGAATTATTTTGAAGTTAGACAATGTGATGCTTTTACAGTGCACTTAAATTTTTTTTTTTTTT
>NW_012103587.1:1934286-1937076 GCF_000951045.1 Mandrillus leucophaeus
AAACAAAAACAAAAACATGACAGCCTTTTAAATACAAACACGTGCACATGCACACATACATCTTGGATGTTAACTTTTAATTAAGCTGACTTTTAACCATTGAGCTCCTTTAAAAAAATCTTTTTAAATCTCATTACTATATTTCTGTTAGGAGAAGTTGCTGCTATTTCAGAAGTACCAAGAATCAAACCAGAAAGGGCTTGATTTAGGAACCAAATCTAGGCTGTCATGGTTGGAAAAAGCAGGCAGAGCCTTAGCTATGGAACTGCAGCTTGGGGCAACAGTCACTGCTTTCACTTTGCCTGCCTAGCAAAAAGGTGGCCTTATTATGTAAATAAAGCCCCTTTAGTAGTTAAAATCAAACATCTTTCCTCTTTTAATTTTTTTCTTTTGCTAGTTGTTTTCCTCCCCTACAAGGCTGTGTGTGTGTGTGTGTGTGTGTGTGTGTGTGTGAATTTAGCCACTTTAGAGTCCTTGTTCCCCACAATTTGGAACTTTCCTTTTGATTTGATCAAGTCAGACAGTTGATCAAACCCAATGGGAAAAAGACCAAAACAACAACAAAAACAGAGACAAACAAACAACAAAAAAAGCATTTAAGGCAAACAAAAAATGGCACAACGTATATGATCACTGAGCGCACTCTAATGGTAAGGATAAATTAATGTTAGAGGAAAGGGGTCCCGATCCAGACCCCAAGAGAGGGTTTTTGGATCTCGTGCAAGAAAGAATTCAAGACGAGTCTGTAGACTAAAGCAAAAGCAAGTTTATTAGGAAAGTAGAGGAATAAAAGAATGCTCTGTCCATAGACAGAGCAGCCCTGAGGGCTGCTGGTTGCCCATTTTCATGGTTATTTATTGATGATATGCTAAACAAGGGGTGGGCTATTCATGCCTCCCCTTTTTAGACCATATAGAGTAACTTCCGGATGTTGCCATGGCATTTGTAAACTGTCAGGGCACTGATGGGAGTGTAGCAGCGAGGTCAGGCAGAGGTCACTTTCATCACCATCTTGGTTTTGGAGGGTTTTGGCTGGCTTTTTTACTGCAACCTGTTTTATCAGCAAGGTGTTTATGACTTGTATTTTGTGCCCACCTCCCATCTCATCATGTGGCTTAGAACACTTTAACTGTCTGGGAATGGAGTCCAGTAGATCTCAGTCTCGTTTTACCCAGTCCCTACTTAAGATGGAGCTGCTGTGGTTCAAATGCCTCTGACATTAAGACCAGCTGGTTGTTAACCATAACTTCAGCCAAGACAAATCCCAAATCAGTTACTTACCTGGGGATGGGTCTTAGGCTGTAGACTGCTCTCTACCATCCTAGAAGCAGGAAAAAAGGCCTCATCTTCCCTGTTGGAAGCGAGCTCAAACTCCATAAAGGAGTTACCTGCCTTCCACTGTCATGGAAACAGGAAATCTTGCCTTCCTTGTTGGAAGCAAGTAAAACTGCAAAGAAAAGAGAAGTTGTACAGCAAAATAAACTTTAGATCTCCACCAAATTTTGGGAGATCAGGGAGTCTCTGGAGGGGGTGCTCTCAGACCTAGGCTCACTTCTGTAATCCCAGCGCTTTGGGAGGCCAAGGCAGGCGGATCACCTGAGGTCAGGACTTCAAGACCAGCCTGGTCAACATGGTGAAATCCCATCTCTACAAAAATGCAAAAATTAGCCGGATTCGGTAGCTCACGCCTGTAATTCCAGCACTTTGGGAGGCTAAGGCCGGGGGAATCACCTGGGGCCCGGGAGTTGGAGATCTGCCTGACCAACATGGAGAAACCCCGTTTCTACTATAAATACAAAATTAGCCAGGCGTGGTGGCGCATGCCCGTAATCCCAGCTACTCGAGAGGCTGAGGCAGGAGAATTGCTTTAACCTGGGAGGCCGAGGTTGCGGTGTGCCGAGATCTCGCAATTGCACTCCAGCCTGGGTAACAAGAGCGAAACTCCGTCTCAAAAAAACCACAAAAAACCAAAAACCAAAAAACAAAAAACAAAAAGTAGCTGGGCATGATGGCGGGTGCCTGTAATCCCAGCTACTCAAGAGGCTGAGACAGGAGAATCGCTTGAACCCGGGAAGCAGAGGTTACAGTGAGCTGAGATTGGGCCATTGCACTCCAGCCTGGGCGACTGAGACTCAAAAAAAAAAAAAGTAAAAAACAAACAAAAAAAAAAACAAAGGCGGGAGGGGACCTTCCAGGTCGTAGGTAGGTAAGAGACAAATGGTTGCATTCTTTCGAGTTTTTAGCCTCTCAAAGAAGGCAATCAGGCATGCATTTATCTCAGCCCGGGGGTGACTGATAGAATGGGAGGCGGGTTGGTCCTAGGCAGTTCCCAGGTAGACCTTTCCCTGTAGATTAGTGGGGCCCCAAGATTTATTTTCCTTTCACAAATGTATATTTTGATACCCATTGGTATACTATATTATTGTATTATACTATGACATTATCTGGTGTAAATACACGATGTATTTATTTGTTAATCGTCTCCCGTCCTCCTCACATCTGTACCCCTCCTCTCCTGTTGACAGAGGGCAAGAATTTTGCTTTGTTCGCTGCTGTATCCGCAAAGCTCCCAAAGTGCCCGGAATGCCGCAGGCGCTCAGTAAGGACCTGCAGGAAGAAATAGCGAATGAATGATGTACACGTGTAGGAACCAGCGGACTCGGACGCCTGGCTCCTGCGCTGCCCTAATGTCCTCCAGCTCCAGATGAGGTCGGGGAGCTGGGGCCAAGGCAGCTCCCTTGGCCCCAGGTGAAGGCGGGGCTGCGCGCCCCTCACTCGCACGACCGTCGG
>NW_012103587.1:1938631-1943841 GCF_000951045.1 Mandrillus leucophaeus
GCCTCCCAAAGTGCTGGGATTACAGGCATGAGCAACGGCCACCAGCCTCCCTAGGGGATTTTTAACTCATGGTCTCTCCTCACCCCCTCCGCCAGCGCAGGGCCTCCCTTGTTTCTGTCGGTGGCGTCCTATTCTTGCTCAGGCTCACAGGAATGGACACCCAGTCACCTGGCCCACACCAGAAGTCCTCTGCCACGGCCCCATGTCTTTCTCACATCTCCTCCTTTGCAGCCCCGTGCCAGGGGTTCTGGGACCTCCTTTCCTCCTCTCTGAACAGTGGTTGGTTTTCTTGCTTCTTGCTTTTCCACCCATTTGCATCCTGCTTGCTTTACCAGAGTAATCTTGAAGCACACAGGTCTTACTTTGTCACTCCTTGGCTCAGAAGTTCTCAGTGGTTCCTTGTTGACCACAGAATTGCAGACTGCTGCCTGGCAGCTTCCAGGCCCTCCATAGCAGGGGGGAGCTTCCACGGAGTCGTTTCTTAGGCTAACCCGGGCTGAGCCGTTCCTCTCCTTCCCTTGCTCTCCCTTGGAGACAGATGTAGTCTGTTGCCCTGGGGGCTTCCCCCACCCACCGCCCAGCAGTTGGTAAATGACTGTGTGTTGGATTAGGGCAGCCTGGAGACCCCTGGAAGAAGCAGGAGGCTGCCATGTGGGATGACGTTCTTCCTCTGTGTCACCTTGCCTTGATTCCATCTGTTTCCTCTGCCAGCAATAACAGAATGCTGGTCTGGTGCCTGTCCAGCCCTGATGTTATGGAATAATTTCAGATACGGGCAGCCCTGTTAGATGGGTGAAACCACCTTCCTCCATGGGAAGTGTTGAAGAGAAGGGATTTGTAATCTACCTGGATTTCTTTTTTTTTTTTTTGAGAAAAAAGATTTCTTCTCCCCCAGGCTGAAGTGCGATGGTGCGATCTCGGCTCACTGAAACCTCTGCCTCCTGGGTTCAAGCAATTCTCCTGCCTCAGCCTCCTGAGTAGCTGGGATTACAGATGCCTGCCACTACGCCTGGCTAATTTTTGCATTTTTAGTAGAGATGGGGTTTCACCATGTTGGCCAGGCTGGTCTAGAACTCCTGACCTCAGGCGATCCACCTGCCTCAGCCTCCCAAAGTGCTGGGATTACAGGTGTCAGCCACCGTGCCTGGCCGACTACCTGGATTTTGAACCAGCTCTGCCGCTTACCAGCTTTGTGATCAGGAGGAAGTCATTGGATCTCCCCATGCCTCGTTTCCTCATCTGTAAAATGGGCATAACGGGACCTGAGTCATTGAGTGGGTGTGCGGGTGACAGGAGATGGTCACATCCAGTGCTCAGCTCTGCCCTGGGCCCCTGGGGTTGTGGACTAAACATGAGCAAGTGCTGGGAGGGCCCAAGCACGGCTGCGGAGCTCCTTTCCGTCCTTCAGGACTCTCAGACTGGTGGCCCATGGGCCAGGTCTCATCTGCAGACACACTATTGAGTTGCCTGCATTTAAAAGTTAGGAGAGGGGACTGGGCGTGGTGGCTCACACCTGTAGTCCTAGCACTTGGGGAGGCTGAGGTGGGTGGATCTTTTTTTTCCTTTTTTTTTTTTGAGACGGAGTCTCGCTCTGTCACCCAGCTGGAGTGCAGTGGTGCCATCTCAGCTCACTGCAAGCTCCGCCTCCTGGGTTCATGCCATCCTTCCAACATTCTCCTGCCTCAGCCTCCTGAGTAGCTGGGACTATAGGTGCCCACCATCACGCCGGCTAATTTTTTGTATTTTTAGTAGAGACAGAATTTCACCGTGTTAGCCAGGATAGTCTCAATCTCCTGACCTCGTGATCCGCCCACCTCAGCCTCCCAAAGTGCTGGGATTACAGGTGTGAGCCGCCGCGCCCGGCCTGGGTGGATCTTTTGAGCCTAGGAGTTCGAGACCAGCCTGGGCAACATGGTGAAACTCCCGTCTCTACAAAAAATACAAAAAATTATCTGGGCATTGTGGCATGCGCCTGTAATCCCAGCTACTCTGGACACTAAGGCAGGGTCGCTGGAGCCCAGGAGGTGGAGGTTGCAGTGAGCCCGAGATCTCGCCACTGCACTGCAGCCTGGGTGACAGAGTAAGAGTCTGTCTCAAATAAATAAAAGTTGGGAGACCACATATGAAAAGCAAGCTTTCCAACCTCTGAGAATTCCAAGGCCTGTCATGCTGGGTCTGCATTCCCAACGTGGCAGCATTGTCCGGAGCATTGTCCGAGCTGAGCGAGGCCCCTCCCTTCAGTCTGGAGGAGGGCATTTAGAGCTCAGGTTTTGACCACTCTTGACGGTGATTTCCACCTCTCTCCCCTTTCTTATTCCTGGCCCCGGACGCTTTGGGCTTCGCTTGAAGATCCAGCTCAAATTCAATCTTGTTTTTGATTATTCTCTTTGAAGATTTCTGCCTTCCCTCTTCTCTCCAAGCGCATGTAATTTGGGCTTTCATTCTGCCCTGCTGTTTTGTGTATTTGTGAGCATTCTTATTGCTTAAAGACAGTGCCCGTGAGCTTGTATCCTCTCCTCTGTGTCCCAGCAGGGGCTCACTTGTAGCCTGTATACAGTATGGGGCCATGCTTTGGACTGGATGTCAGTAGAGAGCAAGGCACACATCCTCAGCGGCATTGCTCCAGCCCTGCAGCCTTCAGGGAGGAAGGGAGGGGCGTTCCCCACTCCGGCCGCCTCTCCGTGAGCTGGTCTTCCCAGACCAAGGTTGGCAGGAAGTTTCTATCCCTGCATTTTGGGAGGCTCTGGTAGGGTTACCTACCCTCTTTTCCACTACCAGAGCCACAGGTTGGTTGGTTCCTGTCACTGCTTCCAGCTGAACCCACCTGTGCACTCCTGCACACCCCCATGGGGCTCTGGGGTCCTCTGACGCAGGCTTCCTTGGGGTCGGGTGCAGCTCCAGCCTGGCATATGTGCCTGTGATTCCAGGCCTCTAGCAAGCTCTGGCAGACATGCTGCATGTACTAGCCCTCTGTAATTAGGGGGCAGAGAGGTGGCACCAGTTTCAAAGGCATGCTCTTTTGGAGGACTATGCCAAGTGTCCTTCTGTGTACCACAAGCTGCACGTCCGCTCTCTGTGCAAGCAGCTGGGATGGAGTTTGCCAACAAATAGAAGGCTTGGGCCCTGTTCTCAAATAGCTCCAGGTGCTAGGGGAGAGAGCTCATGTGAAGATAGTGCCACAAGTTAGTGGACGCTGGGCATTCCACGAATGGGGCACTGGTGTTGACGTTCTGAGTATTGCACTGTTGTATGGCAGATGTACCTGAGGGCTGTAACTTCAGAAGAATGTATGTTCAGAGTTCCAAGCTAAGGAATCTGGGAGTGGCCAACCCGGATTTATTCCTTGTCTATGAGGAACATCTGAAGCCCTGGCCCACCCCATAGAACGCAAGCTCTACATGGGGATTGAGGCCCTTTCTTTTGAAATAAGTGAAGGTTACCAGGTGAAAGTTGCTAGGAGAGCGTGCTAAGTGAAGGTGCTGTATAAACTGCATGCATTTTACAAGCAGTTGCGGTTCTCCGTCCAGCCTGCTGCCCCCGGACCATCCCTGTAGGTAAGTTTCCAGTAAACCCCGTGTCTGGCTCACTGCTTCCAGATCTCTGGAATCTGGTGCCATCTATTGGAGTTAATGGGGGTCCAGCACAACAGCAGTGTGCTGGGTGTAGCAGGGAATGTGGTTTAGAAGGGCAGATAGCCTGTCATCTCAGCGACTTGGGCAGCAGGGGCAGGAGGATTGCTTGAGTCCAGGACTTAGAGGATGCAGTGAGCTATGATCATGCCACTGCACTCCAGCCTGGGCAGAAGAGTAAGACCCTGTCTCTAAAAAAATGAATAATTAAAAAAAGGGCAGATAAAATCTTCAGCTAAGATTTGAAGGTGTAGACTGGCTAAGATTCTCCTAGGTGGAGAGGAAGAAGGGCTGAAAATTCAGAAGCCTGTGGGGACCAGACAGGTGCCCAATATAATAATAGTTACTATTTAGTGAGCTCTCTCTATATGCCAGGCTCCATCTGGCACCTGATATGTATCAACTAATGTCATCCTTTTGGTAATCCTACCAAGTGG
The DNA here is from genome assembly GCF_000951045.1 of Mandrillus leucophaeus. Lineage (NCBI taxonomy): Eukaryota > Metazoa > Chordata > Mammalia > Primates > Cercopithecidae > Mandrillus > Mandrillus leucophaeus. The sequence continues at coordinate 1,942,698 of NW_012103587.1, forward strand.
GTAGTAGTAGTAGCCCCATTTCACAGCTGAACAAACCAAGGCACGAAGTCTCAGTTAAGACTTTGTAGCTGTAGGCGGTAGAGCTGTAGTCTGCCATCTGGTTAGTTGTTGCCTCTGGCATTTGCTTGAGGGCCTGATGAGGCAGCAGTTCCCAGTTCTAGCTAATCGGTCACTGTTTGGTGTGGACAATGCATTTGTTACCCATTGCTGGTGACAAATCAGCCCAAAAGTTGGCGACTTAAAACAAGAATAAACCTTTATTACCTCTCAGTTTCTGTGGGTCAGGATTGGGGAGTGGCTATTTGGGCGGTTCTGGCTCAGGATCCCCGAGGAGCTGCAGTGGGAATGCAGCCATCCCCGAGAGCTGAGAGCTCACTCACACGGCGGTAAGTTAGTGCTGGTGGTGGCAGCAAGGTAGTGCAGGAGGCGTCTGCCATATGCCACCTAGGACTGCATGAGCATCCTCACTGGCTTCTCCCGGAGCAGGTGACCCAAGAGAGCCACCTGGCTGCAGTGACCCTTACAACCTGGCTTTGGAAGTCACATTTGACCACTTCCACAGTACCCTGTTGGTGACACAGATCAGCCCTCTCAGGTTGGGAAGGGGACGACCATGGAGGGCCATGAATGCCTAGAGGTGACAATTATTGGCTGACGACCACAGTCAGGTACTCACTCTTCTCAGAGAAGCCAGAATTTCATTTAAAAATGGATTTATGTGCTTGCTTTGGCAGCACATATACTAGGTAGAAAAATTAGCATGATCCTTGCACAAGGTGGAGATGCAAATTCACGAAGTAGTCCATCAAAAAGCAAGAACAGGCTTTTAAGTGTGAACAGCTCGCACAGGCTAAATCAGACCTGGGCTTGTGGTTGCAGCGTCCTCCCCGGTAGAGGCGGGAGCGTGGGAGCGGAAGAGTGTGTCTCAAGAGTCACATTTGATGAGAGGGCTGAGTTGCTGACTGGGAAAGTTTCCACATGAAGTCGGCCACTTTCGCTGTCGTCTCCCAGGGTCCTTGTGGTGTCAAGATGCCATTGTGGCTGCATCCTTCCAGATTCATGGGGCTGGTCGTGTCTGACTTCCTTAGTGATGCTGTTGGTGAATGAACTTTTGTGATAGGCTTTGTTGTTGTTGTTGTTGTTG
>NW_012103587.1:1949246-1953151 GCF_000951045.1 Mandrillus leucophaeus
GTGTAGGCCAGGATGGTCTCGATCTCCTGACCTCGTGATCTGCCCGTCTCGGCCTCCCAAAGTGCTGGGATTACAGGTTTGAGCCACCGCGCCCGGCCTGTTTTTTTTTTTTTTTTTTTTTTAAGTAGAGACAGGGTCTTGCTATGGTGCCCAGGCAGGTCTTGAAATCTTGGGCTCAAGCAGTGCTCTCATCTTGGTTTCTCAGACTGTTGGCATTTCAGACATGAGCCACTGTACTCGGCCCCTGTGCGGCTTTTAACAATTTATTATTATTTTTAAATTGTATGTTCAGCAAGAGCTTATTGGACCCTCGTTGTGTCTAAGACATCTTGCGATGTAAGACTCAGAAATAAACTGAAGTCGTGTTCTGCCTCCAGAATATTACATTCTAATCATGGAAATAAGGCCAACGTACACAGAAACAGTTGACAGTCTATATTAAATGCCAAAATGAGTCTCTGAGTTGGCAATTTTTTTTTTTTTTTTGAGATGGAGTCTTCCTCTGTTGCCCAGGCTGGAGTGCAGTGATCTAGGTTTGCTGCAACCTCTGCTTCCTAGGTTCAGGTGATTCTTCTGCCTCAGCTTCCCGATTAGCTGGGATTACAGGTGCCTACCACCAGGCCCGGCTAATTTTTGTATTTTTAGTAGAGACAGGGTGTCACCATGTTGGCCAGGCTGGTCTCAAACTTCTGACCTCAGGTGATCCGGCCGCCTCGGCCTCCCAAAGTGCTGGGATTACAGGTATCAGCCACTATGCCCGGCCTGAGTTGGCAATTTTTATTAGAAGCCAGAGAAAGATTAATGCACCATGGTGTAAAATACTCATCAGAAAATGAATTTCCATTTTCTTATATTTCCAAGAAACTTCACTCACTCCCTAGATCAGCATAAAAAACCAAACCACTAGAAACAGGCAGTGAGTGGCCCTGCCCAGGCTACAGAGCAGGGCCTCCCTTCTGCCATTGTGGGAAGGACCAAAAGACCCTGTGCAGTTGTTAAAGTTCATGGCAGTCCAGTTCCCACCGAGACTTGCTGGAACACATCTTCCAGGGTTGGGGCCCAGGCTTCCATGTATTTTCAAAGCCCGTGGGCACTTCTGATGCGCATTCCTGGGGAAGAGTCATGGAGCAAAGTCTTGACATACCATTTGGGCTGGTCAGTGTTCCACTGCTGTTTTCCTTGATTCTCAGCCTTGACACAGGGAAGAGTAGATGGGTGGTCTGGGGTCAGGGCTCCGACTGGCTCTCCCTTGCCCTTTGTGTGCCCACCTGTCTGTTCATCCATTCGTTCCTCAAACCTGTATTAAATGCCTCCTGAGGGCTGGGTGCAGTGGCTCACGTCTGTAATCCCAGCACTTTGGGAGGCCGAGGCGGGCAGATCACCTGAAGTCAGGAGTTCAAGACCAGCCTGGCCAACATAGTGAAACCCCGTTTCTACTAAAAATACAAAAAATTAGCCAGGTGTGGTGGTGGGCGCCCATAATACCAGCTACTCGGGAGGCTGTGGCAGGAGAATCATTTGAATCCGGGAGGCGGAGGTTGCAGTGAGCTGAGATTGTGACATTGCACTCCAGCCTGGGCGACAGAGCGAGACTCCGTCTCAAAAAAAAAAAGCCTCTGTGAAAGGTGCTGGGAAGACAGAACCTTGAATGAGATAGACAAGCTCCCTGCCCTGGGAGGGGCCCATGTTCTGAGGGGAAAGCATGGTGGTTTAACCATAAATAAGAAAACATATGCTTGGAAGAATAAGCATCGTGATGGAAAAGGTATGATGGGGTGGGGTGCGGGGCTGTTTTAGACAGGGCTACCAGGGAAGGCCTGTTTGGAGGAGTTGACGGAACTTGAAGAAGCAGCAGCCTTCCTCTGGCTGACCCCTGTACCTGGAATCTCCGCCTCCTCCCTCTGCAGAGGTCATGTTCCCAGGCACGGGGAACAGCCAGAAGAAGGCCCTGGGCTGGAGGAGGCTCTGTGGCTGTGGGGAATGGCCAGGAAGGCTGAGCTGGGGGGCCTCGGTTGTGGGTCCAGGAGCATGGGGAGGTGTGAGAGGAAGTGGGCCATCCTCAGGGTTCTGAGCAAGGGCTGGGTGATCCTGTGGTGACCTGGCTGCTGGGTGGAGAACGGGAAGGGGTTGCATCATGGGAAACGAGACTTTGGAGACTGCTCCGTGCTCCATCTCTGTGTCCCCAGGGTCACTCCTCTGACAGTGGCAGAGGTGGGTTAGAGGCAAGATTCTGGGGCTTGTGGATGTGTCCACCAGTGGTACCAGGCTTTTAGGAAAACCATGATATTAAGTCCCAGCTTCATAAAGATGGATGAGTGAGAACATTGCCTCCAGGATTTCTTTAAATTATTTAAGTCGAATGAGTTCCCTCACTGTTTCAGAAGACTTGGTTTACACCAGTGTTTCAGAAGCGTGCTGGCTGTGTAACTAGGCAGGCCCTCAGTGTGTCCATGTGAATCTTCAAACATTAGTCTGGGGCAGACCCGGGTGGGAGAGTCAGGGGACCCAGGCTCTGGGAAGGGGAATGGTAGGAGTTAGAGATTTTTTTTTCCCTTTTTTCTTTTTTCTTTTGAGACAGGGTCTTACTCTCTTGCCTAGGCTGGAGTGCAGTGGCACGATCGTGGCTCACTGCAGCCTCAACTTCCCAGGCTCAAGTGATCCACCTTAGCCTTCTGAGTAGATGGGATCACAGGCATGCAGCACTGTGTCTGGCTAAATTTTTTTTTTTTTAATTTTTTTGTAGAAATGAAGCTTTGCCATGTTGCTCAGGCTGGTCTCGAACTCCTGGGCTCAAGCAATCCACCCGCTTTGGTCTCCCAAAGTGCTGGGATTACAGGCATTAGCCACTGCGCCCAGCCAGCTCTTTTCTTCCAATTGGCATATAATTCATATACCACGGAAATACCCTTTTAAAGCACACAGCTCAGTGGTGTTTAGCATTTTCAAGAGGTTGTGCAGCCACCACCCCTAGTTCCAGAGCATTTCCATTTTCCGAAAGGAAACCCCATAGCAATTAGCAGTCACTCCCTGTTCCTGCCTCTGCCAGCTCCTGGCACCCACCTCTCTGCTTTCTTTCATGGGTTTCCCTGTTCTGGACATTTTGTATAATTGGATCATACGATATGTGGCCTTTTGTGATTGGCTGCTTTCGCTCAGCACAGTGTTACCAAGGTTCATCCACATCGTAGCGTGCATCCGTACTTCTTTCCTTTTCTGTCCTAATAATCTTCCACAGTACAGACAGACCACATTTCATTGATCCCTAAGAGGCTCCCATGAGCCTGGCCTGCCCCAGGCCCTGCAGTGCACGTGGGAACCTCCCTAGGGTGCCAACCCAGTCACCTCTTTCGTAATCCTGAGGAGGAGAACGAGGACGCTGCGTCTCTTTTCTTTTCCTGGTCCTTTTAAATGCGTGTGCTTTAACCCAATGTCTCAGACGCTTCATGAGGTCCTGGTTTCTCCTGGAAAGTGGGAACAGTCAAATGTGAATCTTCTTAAGAAAAAGCCCCAAAACCCAAAACTAAAAATGTAAACCCCACACTAAAAAACTAAAAATATACTTGATTCCCAGTGATGAAATAAGCCAGTCTTCCCAGAACTGGTAATACGGGTGTCTGGGTGGAGACTGAACTGGGTGGGGTGTCTCTCTCCCTCTCAGTTATATACAGTATTGGCTGAACCCAGCCAGTTGCCTTTTATTTTTTTAAACTCAGTCCTGTCTTGAGGGTGGGTTAAGGAGGCAGGGTTATAATTCTGTGTCCGTTTCACACCCCCTACCCCTTTACCTTAGCCTCTCTCCTCTTCACTTCCACCGTCTCTTCCCTTTTAAATATTTGAGCCCCCCTCCTTTTTAAATTATTTTTAATTTATTATTTATTTATTTATTTATTTTGAGATGGAGTCTC
>NW_012103587.1:1958151-1959715 GCF_000951045.1 Mandrillus leucophaeus
CTCCCAGGTTTAAGCTCTGCCTCTGCCTCCCAAGTAGCTGGGATTACAGGCGCCCGCCACCATGCTCGGCTAGTTTTTTTTGTATTTTCAGTAGAGACAGGGTGTTACTATCTTGGCCCGGCTGATCTTGAGCTCCTGACCTCGTGATCCACCTGCCTCAGCCTCCCAAAGTGCTGGGATTACAGGCATGAGCCACCGTGCCCGGCCTCCATATAACTTTTTACACTTTTGTAATTTTGAGTCTTGTGAACATATTGCATATTCAAAAATCAAAATAAGTAATAACACCCCCCAACATTATACTGGCCTTGAGAAGTCATCAACAGACTACCAGTTTTGAACTTCTGGGTTTTCCATTGTATTGACTATAAATTTCCTAAGGTTGTGTGGTATAATAATGGCAAACTCCTAATGCCACTGTGGTAATTTCCAAGGCCCCATTCTAAGGACTTTCTACATGTGCTCGTTTAAATCCTCACAACAGCCCTGTGGCTGGAGGGGGGCTATTAATTATCCCCTGAGGTCACAAAGCTAAATAAGTGGCCGAATCAGGATTTGAACCCGGGCATTCGGGCTGTAGAATCTGTGTTCTTAGGCATGGTGGTTAAGATATAAAATCACTGAAGATGACTCAAAACATCACCGCCTCAGCTTTTGTTCTTTTTGGGGATCTAGAGGTATTGGGTTTGCATCAATAAAAATTAAGCTCCTTCCTCCCACAGACCGTTTCTCCTCAGATGAATTTGGCTCGCTTGGACACGCCCCAGGCTCCTGAGGTGTGTCCATTGCCAAGATTTCCCTTTTAAGGTTAATCTGAGCTATTTCATTTTTAGAGAATTATGATGACTTGTACCATTGGTCCGTTGAGTCGTATTCAGACTTCTGGGCAGAGTTCTGGAAGTTCAGTGGAATTGTCTTCTCACGCGCGTACGATGAGGTAAGTAGAGATTTTCCATGGACGTGGTCTCTTTTTGTGGTCGTGCTTCAAAGTGAAATGCTAATTTTGGGGAATACTGAATCGTATCTTCTTTTTACAACCTCATGCGGAAAGGAAAAAGTCATTGCCCTAGAGAACTGGCATTAAATTATCACAGACCTTGTTGAGAACTTTTCAGCCTGTTAATCCTCTGTTGTGTGGGGACCCCAGGCCCTGTCCTGGGAACTTGAGTGATCCTAAATAGTAGTTTTTTTGTTTGTTTTTAATTTTTGAATATTTGGGACTGGGTGCAGTGGTTCACACCTGTAATCCCAGCAGTTGACAGACTAGGATGGGAGGATCCCTTGAGCCCAGGAGTTTGAGTGCAGGCTAGGCAATATAGCGAGATCCTGTCTCCAAAAAAATAAATTAACTGGGCAAGGTGGTGCATGCCTGTGGTCCCACCTACTCAGGAGGCTGAGGTGGGAGAGTCAGGAGGTCGAGGCTGCAGTGAGCTGTGATTGTGCCACACTCCAGCCTGGGTAACAGAGACAGACCCTGTCTCAAAAAACAATATTTAGGCCGGGCGCGGTGGCTGAAGCCTGTAATCCCAGCACTTTGGGAGGCCGAGATGGGCGGATCACGAGG
>NW_012103587.1:1959765-1960261 GCF_000951045.1 Mandrillus leucophaeus
AAAAAAAAAAAAAAAAAACCACACACACACACACAAAGAGATAATTCATGTTATAGAATTGAAAAGCGATGATCAGTCAGGAGCAAAATATTTGCATTAAGGGTGATGGTCAAAAGATTTAACTTCTATACTGTAGAAATTGTCTTCAGATCATTTTCCTGTACCTTCACAACACTGAGTCTTGTATTAGTTATCTTCCCGTGTCGAAGATTACCTGAAAGCCATAGCTTAGAACAGACATTCCTTACCTCCTGGTTTCTGTGGGTTACAAATCCTGCAGTGGCTTAGCTGGGTGATCACTCATCAAGTTGCAGTGAGGATGTTGGCAGGCGCTCCAGCCATCTGAAGGCTCGACTGAGGCTAGAGGAACCACGTCCGAGATGATGTGCTCACATGGCTGTTGGTGGGAGGCCTCGTTCCTCCTCGTGTGGGCCTCTCCAGAGGCTGCCTCAGTGACCTCACAGCATGGCAGCTGGCATCTCCCAGAGTGAGCCAG
>NW_012103587.1:1961676-1962538 GCF_000951045.1 Mandrillus leucophaeus
AGTGCTGGGATTACAGGCGTGAGCCACCGCGCCCGGCCCACTTTCTGTATTTCATGTAGCATTTCTCTCTCCCTTCCTTCCCTCCTTTCCTTCCTTCCTTTCCTTTCTTTCTTTTTGATAGGGTCTCACTCTGTTGCTCAGGCTGGAGTGCAGTGGTATGAACATAGATCACTGCAACCTTAAAACTTCTGGGCTCAAGTGATCCTCCCATCTCAACCTCCCAAGTAGCTAGGGCTACAGGTGTACACCACCACGCCTGGCTAGTTTTAATTTTTTTGTTTTTTCCAAGACAGGGTCTTACTCTGTCACCCAGGCTGGAGTGCAGTGGTATGATCTCAGCTCATGGCAGCCTCAACCTCCTGAGCTCAGGTGGTCCTCCCACTTCAGTACCCCGAGTAGCTAGGACTACAGGTCCGCACCACCATGCTCAGCTAATATTTTAAAAAATTTTTTGTAGAGACGAGGTTTTACTATGTTGCCCAGGCTGGTCTCGAACTCCTGAACTCAAGCAACCTGCCCACCTTGGCTTCCCAAAGTGCTGGCATTACAGGCATTCGCCACCCTGCCTAGCCTTAGTTTTAACATTTTTTGTAGAGTCTGTCTTACCCAGGCTGGTCTTGAACTCCTAACCTCACGTGATCTTCCTGCCTTAACCTTTCAGAGAGCAGAGATGATAGACATGAGCCCCTTCTGTCAGCCTATATAACATTCTTGAAATGGTAGAATTATAGAGCTAGAGAATATGTAAGTGATTGCCCGGGGTGAGGGTGGTGTAGGGGTCAGGGATGACTATACAGGGGCAACAGGAGGGAAGGGCTTGGGGTGGTGGGGGGGCCTCGGTTGTGGGTCCAGGAGCATGGGG
>NW_012103587.1:1962588-1963453 GCF_000951045.1 Mandrillus leucophaeus
GTAGAATTATAGAGCTAGAGAATATGTAAGTGATTGCCCGGGGTGAGGGTGGTGTAGGGGTCAGGGATGACTATACAGGGGCAACAGGAGGGAAGGGCTTGGGGTGGTGGAAATGTCCTATGTCTCAATTGTGGTGGTTGCAGGAAATTCTGTAAGGTGACAAAGAACCTCGCACATGCATTTTGCATCCATGTCTATTTCCTGGAACCACACACATGCACATTGCATCCACATCTGTTTCGTGAAACCACACACATGCACATTGCATCCACATCTATTTCGTGAAACCACACACATGCACATTGCATCCACATCTATTTCGTGGAACCATGCACATGTATATTGCATCCACGTCTGTTTCCTGGAAACACACATGCACATTGCATCCACATGTGTTTTGTGAAACCACACACATGCATGTTACATCCATGTCTGTTTCCTGGAACCACACACATGCACGTTACATCCACGTCTGTTTTGTGGAACCACACACATGCATGTTGCATCCACATCTGTTTTGTGGAACCACACATATACACGTTGTATCCACGTCTGTTTTGTGGAACCACACACATGCACATTGTATCCACGTCTGTTTTGTGGAACCACACACATACACATTGTATCCACGTCTGTTTTGTGGAACCACACATATGCACATTGTATCCACGTCTGTTTTGTGGAACCACACACATACACATTGTATGCACGTCTGTTTCGTGGAACCACACGCATGCACGTTACATCCATGTCTATTTTGTGGAACCACATACATGCACGTTGCATCTACGTCTGTTTCGTGGAACCACATGCATACACATTGTATCCACGTCTGTTTCGTGGAACCACACGCATGCACGTTACA
>NW_012103587.1:1963598-1966909 GCF_000951045.1 Mandrillus leucophaeus
TTTTGTGGAACCGCATACGTGCACGTTGCATCCACGTCTGTTTTGTGGAACCACACACATACACATTGTATCCACGTCTGTTTCGTGGAACCACATGCATGTTGCATCCATTTCTGTTTCCTGTCTTTGCTGTTGTACTCTAACTGTGGAGGATATAACCACTGGGGAAGCTGGGTGAGGGTTCATGGGACCTCTCTGTACTTTCTTTGAAACTTCGTGTGAATCTGTAATTATTAAAAAAAAAACCCTACAATTATAATCAAAAGATTCTTCAGTTAATAAAAGCATTCCCAGTAGAAAATCTTATTTATTTATTTATTTAGAGACAGGTTCTTGCACTGTCACCCAGGCTGGAGGTCAGTGGTGTGATCATGGCTCACGTGATCCTTCACCTCAGCCTCCTGAGTAGCTGGGACTACAGACGCGTGCCACCATGCCTGGCTCATTTTTACATTTTCGGTAGAGATGGAGGTCTCACTCTGTTGTCAGGGCTGGTCTTGAACTCCCCGGCTCAGGCAATCCTCCCACCTCAGCCTCCCAAAGTGCTGGGATCATAGGCATGAGCCCCTGCACCCAGCCCAATAGAGAATCTTTGTGCAGCGCATGGTATTAGTGTATTTACTCGGCTGGCTCTCACACAGCCTTTCTTCTGCATGAAGTTAAGTTGACCTGTATCTTGCTTGTGTTCCCTGCGTCTGTTTTCCCTGGGTGTGGATTAATAACCTGCATTGAAACAGGTGGGATTTTTCATTCAGTGTCTGGCTTGCAACTTTTCTTTTTGCAGTGGTCTGTGTACAATTTACTCTTTTTCTCTTCCCAGGGGAAGGCAAAGAGGAAATTGTGAAGGTGACTTTTGAAGAGCTGAGGCAAGAAGTGGCTTTGTTTGCAGCAGCAATGAGGAAAATGGGTGTGAAGAAAGGAGATCGGGTCGTTGGTAAGTATTTTGGGTGCTGGTGATGGTTTGAGGGAGGAGACCAAGCTAGAATGGGTGGTGTGAAGGTCAAGACAACTTTTGAGTGAGGTGGAGTCATGTCATATTACATGGAACCTCGTGGGACTTGGACTCTAAATGCAAGGCAAAAAAAGAGATGAAGGAAAATTGCTGAAAGAATATGCTGCTCTGCGAAGTCAGGAATTTGCTTTGCTTTGTTCCCTGCTTTGTCCCACAGCCTGAAACAATTCCAGGAACATCAAGGGAGTGCGTTCAATATGGGTTTGCTGGAGGAATGGAGGTGCATTTAGGAGTTAGCCCTGCAGTGGGGCAGGGCAGGAAAGGGCAGTCTGGGCAGCAGAAATGGCCTGTGAAAGGCCTGGAGGCAGTGAGCAGGAGGCGTCTACACGAGCTCTGTGGGGTGGAACATGGAGGGCAGGAGGTGGGGCAGGTGCCCAGGTCTGATCCCAAAGGCCTCGTCCACCTTCTTCTGCTCTGCCTAGAGTTTCCTGAGGTGCTGGTCCGTTCTGACTGCCCTTCCTGCCTTGAGCCATAAAGCAGGGGAAGTAGGACGGAAAAGCAGGCCCTATTTGGGGATTGTTCTAGAAGGAGCAGGGGCTGGAATCTGTAGACTTTGAGGTGTGGCTTGTCCTCCTGCTCTGGGCCGGGGCCCTCCTTTTTTCCCTGGGATAGCAACTGAGGATTTCCCACTAAGAACTACTTAGGTATTTTTCTTTTCTTTTTTTTTTTTTTTCTGAGATGGAGTCTCGCTCTGTCGCCCAGGCTGGAGTGCAGTGGCGTGATCTCGGCTCACTGCAACCTCTGCCTTCTGGGTTCATGCCATTCTCCTGCCTCAGCCTCCCGAGTAGCTGGGATTACAGGCGCCCGCCACCATGCCTGGCTAATTTTTTTTTTTTTTTTGGTATTTTTAGTAGAGATGGGATTTCACTGTGTTAGCCAGGATGGTCTCGATCTCCTGACCTTGTGATCCGCCTGCCGGCCTCCCAGAGTGCTGCGATTACAGGCGTGAGCCACCACGCCCAGCCCTACTTAGGTATTTTTCTTACAATTTTCCTTTCACCTTGACTTCTGGAAAAAATGTAAAGGCCTGTGCATGGACCCGTTCTTTACCCCAAGCAACTTGTTAGTTAATTGAGATGCAGGTAGGTGTGTACATGGGGATGAGCAGGTGTAGACAAAGGAGATTTATCTTCCAGTGCAGCCCTGGTGGTCGGGGCTCCCGACCTCCCTCCCTTTCCCCTCCGTATCATGGGACAAGGACCACAGGAGTTGGGTGGCAGGAAAAGCCGCCGGGGAGGGGCTTGGGCTTTGGAGCTTGGTGTTTGGCATGGGGGTGCCTCTCCCGAGGGAACTTACTGCAGATTGCTGTTCAGCTTGTTTGCAAAGAGGCAGGAGGAGCTGGGCAGCCTTGTCGTCTCTAAGTGCAGTAAGCGGCTGGACCAAGAATCCTGTGCGCCAGGCCCCACTACCCTGCCCCGCCTCCGCCTTGAGTAACAGGGCTGGGCATGGAGTTAGTGCTTAGCCTTTGGTAGCTGACTAGAAAGGAATCCAGTGATGGGCATGCCGGCTGCCTCCTGTCTCAGCCCTCGGCGGCCTGTTCTCCTTTGGCCTATCCTCAGGGTTCACCCTGGTTCATCGGGGTTGCCGCTCACACGTTACCTCCTCAGAGGCCGTTCCTGGTTAGCCTTCGAAAAATGCATCCCACTCTTCCCGCACCTGCTTTCATCGTAGTCCTCATGGCTCACCTGAAACTGCAGGGATCTTGGTGTGTTCGTGCGCATGTGTCCTCGGTGCTAGAGGGCAGGGGCTCTGTTTTCTCCTCACTGCTGTATCTTACTTCATAGAGAGTGCCTGGCACCCAGCAGCATCTAAGAAGTGTTTATTGAATGAATGACTATGGGTATTGGGCTGATCATCAGAGCAGGCTTGTTTTTTTTGTTCTTTTTGAGACAGGGTCTCACTCTGTTGCCCAGGCTGGACTGCAGTGGCATGATCATGGTTCACTGCAGCCTTGAACTCCTGGGCTCAAGGGATCCTCCCACCTCAGCCTCCTGCGTAGCTGGGACTACAGGCACATGCCACCGTGCCTGGCTAATTTTTGTATTTGTCGTAGAGACAGGGTCTCACTATGTTGTCCAGGCTGGTCTCAAACTTCTGGGCTCAAGAGATCCTCCTGCCTTGGCCTCCTAAAGTGTTGGGATTACAGGTGTGAGCCGCTGTGTCTAGTCACAGAGCAGGCATTTTTGAGGCTGAAACCTCACTTTTTGGGTTCTTCTTGGTCTGATTTAATCTGTACACTTTTTTTTTTTTTTTTTTTTTTTTTTTTTTTTTTTTTTTTTGAGACTCAGTCTGGTTCTGT
>NW_012103587.1:1967960-1980681 GCF_000951045.1 Mandrillus leucophaeus
GTTTTCCTTTGTCTGTGAAGTGGTCCCCAGGTTGGTGTCTGATGTGCCATGGGAGAAGGGCCAGCTCCTCCTCACTTGTCAGTCACACGGAGTCAGCTGGTTAAGCAGCCTCCCCTGGGCACCGAGTCCTGCCCTGCCCCTGGGGTTGACAGTGTTGAGATGCTTCAGTTTACACTCACAGCCAAGTCTCATCTTTGTGGCAAACTCAGTAAACGCCATCCATCTGCCGGATGTGCGTGGAACCCCATGGTGGTGTGACCCCTGCCCCTTGGATGCTTATGGCCCAGCAGGGGATACCAGTGGATATTTCTGTTTGTGTGAATCTGGACAAACAGAAATACCCACTGCAGGGGGGAGAAGGGGGGACAAAGGGAGCCAGCCGACCAGGGACCCCTGGGGGCGCACCTGGGCAGCTGCACTTCGCTCTGATGAGGCCTTGGCCATGGCCCTTTGTCTCGCGACTGCCTTCTGCCTGACTGTACAGGTCCTTTCCTCTGGAATGTGTAGAGTGATCTGGTTAATTGATCATCGTTTCTGTGGCCATGAGGATTCCCTGCCTCTGTTGTCATGAAAGCCGACCAGCTAGGAGGTGGAGGGCCTGAGGACCTCTGCCCTCTATGGGCTTGAATATGGCTCTTGACAGTACTGCTTGTGTTCTTCATTCTCTCTCCTCTCTATCCATCCAACCAACAATCCACCAGTCCACCTGTCTGTGCAGCCATTCATCAGCCCATCCATCTGCCCATGCATCTATCCATCCTTCTCTCCACCTACCCATCCATCCATCATCCATACCCATTCATCCATCTGTCTCCCATTTGTCATCCCTCCTCCATCATTTATCTAACTATCCATCTATCCATCCATCTATCCGTCTATACATTCTTCTCTCCGTCTACCCATTTACCCATTATCCATCTATCCATCCATATATCTATCCTCCACTCGTCATCTATCCATTCATCTACCCATCCTCCATTCATCATCCCTCATACATCATCCATCCAACTATCCATCCATCCGTCTATACATTCTTCTCTCCACCTACCCATCCATCCATCATCCATCTATCCATCCACTCATCTCTCCACCCATTATCTACCCATTCATCCATCCATCTTCCATTTATCATCCATCACTTACCCATCCATCCAACTATCCATCCGTCCATCCATCCAACTGTCTATACATTCTTCTCTCTACCTACCCATTCACCTATCATCCATCTCTCCATCCACTCATCTATCCTCCACCCATTATCTACCCATTCATCCATTCATCTTCCATTCATCATCCCTCATACATCATCCATCCAACTATCCATCTATCCAACTGTCTATACATTCTTCTCTCTACCTACCCATTCACCCATCATCCATCTGTCCATCCATTTATCTGTTCTCCATCTGTCATCCGTCCATTCATTCATCCATCCATCCTCCATTCATCATCCATCATCCATCCATCCATCCATCCTTTCTTCTTTCCATCCATCCATTCATCTGTCCATCCATCCATCTGCCAGCCAGCAAATATCTGAGGACCCTTGATGTGCAGGGCATGGTAAAAGGCATTTGGTAAAGCAAAGAACAAGACACGCAAAGTCCCAGCCCTCATGTGAGAACCAGATACTAAACAGCCAGTTACACAGGTGATTATTCATTTGCAGTTATGCTAAGTTTGGTGAAGGAGAAATACAGTGTGCTTCGAAGTTTACTAGTTGGGGGACCTGAGTTCACCAGGTTGGGGGCAAGACGGCCTTGGAGAAGGCTGGTCTGAGGAAGTTTCATTTGAGTGAAGAGCTGCAGGATGAGCGCACACTGAGTGGAGACTGCTGGTGTGCATGGGGGAATGTTCAGCAGATCAGACAGCTGTGCAAAGGCCCTGAGGCAGGAGGCGATTAGGACAACTGAGGAGTCGGAAGAAGGCTGCTGTGACCAGATCCCAGGGAGAGAGGGGGAGCAGAGGGAGGAGAGGCCGCAGGGTCACTGTCATCAGAGCATGGAGAATGGATTGCAGGGGGATGGTGGGGAGTGGACAGGCTGGCAGCAGGCGATTTAGCTGGGTAGGGGATGGTGGTCAGGATCCTCAGGCAGTTCAAGGCCAGCCCCCTGTCCACTCTGACCCTGGCTCTCAGAGGAACCTTTTGGATGTCTGCTGCCTCCCATATACCCTGAACCCAAGGCTTCTTCCTGTGTTTTCTCCACAGGTTATTTACCCAACAGTGAGCACGCTGTTGAGGCGATGCTGGCTGCCGCAAGCATTGGCGCCATCTGGAGCTCCACGTCCCCAGACTTCGGTGTGAATGTGAGTCAGGGTCTGTGGCAGAGGGGGCACCCCTTGCCCTGTGAGCTTCCTGGGTAGCGGCTGTAGGGGCTGAATTCCCAGGGGAGCCCGAGATAGCAGTGTGAGCCTGGCAGGAGGAGGAGGCGTTGCAGCGGCCTCTGTGGGGAAAGAAGCCAGAAAGACTTGTGTCTCGGTCTTCCTTTCAAGCAGTCCTGACGTGCCCCCGCCCCGGCCCCCGCCCCCCGCTGTGCTCATGGAAGACCTGGGCAGGTGGCGTATGCAGCAGCCAGTGTTGTTAAGGTCTAGTGAGGTCTAGCCCTGTCTTCCTCACCTGGGACTTAGTGACCACGTGAGGTTTGCTAAGTCTGTGTCCTCTGAGGACAGTTTTTAAGATTTTTGTTCTCAAAGTCTTACTTGCAGAAGTTCCCCGGGACCTCCTTGTGTTGGTTTCTGCTGTTTCCAGCCCCTTCCTCTGGACCTGTGCTTGTGCTGTGTGGGTGTGCACTCTGGGAGAGCGGCCTCTCTGTCCCCAAACCGCCCCAGGGTGTGCACTCTGAGAGAGCGGCCTCTCTGTCCCCAAACCGCCCCAGGGTGTGTCCAGCTGCCCAGAGTGGCCCAGGCAGGGCCGGAAGCATGTGCTGATCCCCTGTGGCCCCCCGGCCTCTAAATCCCTCCACGGGGCAAATGAAGTAGCCGCAGAGTGGGTCTTCCTGGGGCCCCCACTCCCCAACCAGGGCCCTCTCCTGGCTGCAGAGCCTTGGACGTCAGGGACCTTCAGGAGCCATGAGACCCCGTTACAGGACATGCAGCGTCCGGCCGGGTCCCTGACCGCTCCTTCTGGTGCCAGCTGCCCCTGTTCTGGGCCAGGCCCTGTGCTGTGCATCAGTCAGCAGCACCAGCCGCAAGTATGGCTGCTGGCCCTTTAGAGCCCAGTGCGTGGAGTTGGTGTCTGTGCTTGTCCACAGGGGAGGCTTTTGGGTGTGAGCTTAGAAATCATGTCCACTTACAGGCTTGCTTTTTCAGTAAGATTTTGGAGGAGGAGTCTCCTTTCTCCACACTGTGGAAGGAGAGATCAGACACAGGCCTGGAGGAGTGAGACTGGCCGGCCATGCGTCAGGCTGCAGCACCAGCCGGGCTGAGAATGGAGCCCTGCTGGGTTCAGGGAGGGCGTGGCCACCTTGTAGATCCGGACTCTGGCTGGATGGCGTGCCCTGCCTTCTGGAACTTTCTGTGTTCTTTCCCAGGCCATCCCCAGGTCAGCAGGGACTGACCTGAGACAGAAACTCAACCTGTGGCCTTTCTTGTCCCCAGGGCCCTCTGTGGGGGCTGTCTGGGCTGCTGGGGCCAGTGGTGTCCTTGTGGGAGGGTCTGGAGGGGTGGGGTTCCTGGACACTCAGACCCCTCAGCCGACCTTGAGCCAGGCTGTCCAGGGCAGAGGGAAGGGCCCCAGGGCGAGATGACAGATGGCTGGGTGTGCTCAAGGCCGGGCAGGCTGGCTGCCTCTGCTCCACGCAGCTTCCTTGATCAGTGTCCTTGGGCAAGCGCCCTGGTGTCCCCAGAGGGCGAACGGCAGCAATGTTAGTGCAAGTGCGGGGAGCCCGTGCAGATGGCAGGGGCCACATTTGTGTGGAGCTGGGGACAGGGTGTGACCCTCCAGGCCAGCCCAGTAAGTGTTAGCTACTGTTAGCTAGTTGGGAGATGGGTGTGTTTTTAGTTCAATTATGACTGACGTTTTGTAAATGGGTTGTAAGAGGCTGGGAGAGCCGTGTGTGGCAGGGGAGTGATCATGGCCTCCCAGGGCTGGAGTGTAGCCCCCTCTGCCTGGAGAGGTGATATCAGAGCTCCTGGAATGGTGCCTTTGGTGGTGTGTCTGAGGCCAGGGCGCGGAGGGAGGGAGAGCCTCTGACTCTGCATGGCTGCAGTGGCAGGGCTGGACCCCAGCCTGTCTCACGGCCTCATCCAGCCTTGCTGGGTCATTGTCTTGTGCATGTCACTCCCTGCAGACTCCAGTCCAGCAGGATCTGCCCATCCTGGCAGGACCCAGGAGGAATGCATGGCTCTGTAGCAAACGTGGTCTCTGAGACACTGCTTCCTGGCTGGGGTTGGTCCAGGGTTTTCTGGAATCACAGCCTCCCCGAGCCGCCTCTGGAGTGGGAAGTGCTGGCCGAGCTGCTGGGCGCACTAGATGGCAGCATGGCTCTGCTCGCCCCATGGCTCCCGCAGCTTCTGGGAAGAGAATAGTCCCAGGCGTCGTGGCTATGTCTCAGGTTAGAAAACAGGGCCACCCGCCCTCCTGCTGAGATGCTTCTCTCTGTCCCTCATTTTGCTAGTGTCCAAGGTATAGACTCCATCCTGCCGGAGATGGGGGTGTGTGTGACACGCGTTACTCGCACTCGAACCGAGATCCAGCCGGTTGGCAGGGAGTCTGCGGCATTTGGCGACTTCATGGCAGGCATTATTGGGCAGCACTCCTGGCCGCATGCACCCAGCGTGGGAGGCCCTGTGTGGATGCCATGTGGCACAGCGCTTGGTCCCACAGACACCTGGACACCCGCTGTCGGAGCTGAGTAAGGACCTGGCACAGGTCGATCGTGCCAAAGCCTCTGCTCACTCTCTGTTTACTATCCTTGTTCAGGGGCTAAAACTAACAGGAACGAATTCCTGGAGTTGCTGACAAGGTGGGGCTGGAACTGAGCCGAGGCTGGTGGGTTCTGGGCTCGTGGACAGTTCCCTGCATCGGTTTACTTAAAAAAAGGAGGTCCCATTTTTAATTTCCAGCATCACCATGTTAAACTTCAGACGGTGCCCCATTTTCAGTAAGGGGCGCTCTTCGAAAACTACAATGAAACGTGAATGTCTTCCCTTTGGAATCATGTTTTCTCTTGCTTTGAAATTATGTTTCTTTGAATCTCAGAGAATATTGTAAAGGGAAATTGCCACTCTCCTACAAATCCTGCATTGACTTCTGGTCTCTGTTGCTGGAGTCGCACCATTGGACTCGTGGGTTCATGCGCCTGTCCGCTGAGAGCTCCTCGGCTGGCTGTGGTCTGCTGCAGAGCCACAGACCGCAGTGGGCTGTCCAGGGAGTGCTGGGGCATCATCTTTCCTCGATGACATTGGGGGAACGCATTTCTGGCCTCCGTCACTCCCTGTGCTTTATTTCCACCCATTCCGGGCTCTCTCCCACCACTGCCCACCTCCCTCTGCCCGCTCTCTGCTGGCTGCCTGGGCATCTCAGTTTGCCTTACTAATGCTTTTGGGCTCAGAGGGCATTGCCAGGTTGGAGAAGTGCTCTGTTCTCAGCGTTCCCAACCTTTCCCGCCCCAGCAAGATCTCTAGGTCCTGAGTCTTCTGATGGCTTTGGGTTTTTTGTTTCACTGTTTACCTTTGAGCCTTTGCCATTTTCAGAGATGTCAGGGAAGGCCACCCTCTGATCCCCGCACACCAGAGAGCCCAGCCTGTAGCCTGCAGGCCTTGTCCTCCTGAAGTGCCATCAGGTGGCCGTGTGTGTGTGTGTGTGTAAATAGGACAGCCATTCTCGCTCGCTCTGGGTGGCTGTCAGCGTGATTCAACACCGGCTGTTGGTTTCAGTGCTTGATTGGTTGCTAAGCACCGTATTCGGGTCAGACACATGTTCATAGGTGTGTTTATTTTGTTGCAACATGAAAGCCATCCTCCAGCAGCTCTCCTGGGCCAGGACAGGCTGACAGCTGGTTTTGGATGCTCAAGATCTTGACCCCTGCTGGTCCAGCCAGGAAAACTTCAGCTGTGTCAGAGGACACAGCCTCAGGGAGGCTGTGATTCCTGAGTCATTTCACGGGGCTGGGGGCCAGACCTCTGATTCGGAAACACTTGTCTTTGTAGCCTGATCACTGTCACTGTGCCTGGGGTCCTGTGGCATTTGAGCCCCAGATCACTGGCAGGCTCAGTCCTTTCACCCTGAGATCCTGGTTGCCCTGTACTGGGCTAGTTCTCTGAGATCCCAGCTTCCTTGTGGAAATTTTCTGCTGCCTTCCGGGGCTCTCCCAGGCTGGCTCCCTCTGTTTCTTTCCTGGCCTCGGGCTTCCTGGCTAGTCTTCCTCTGGGCCCCACTCCACCTGCTCCTGGGTGTTGATCTCTGTGTCCTCTCTTCAGAACAGCCTCTTCTCCCTCCCGCCTACCCTGTGGGACCTGCTTATTCTTTTTTTTTTTTTTTTTTTTGAGACGGAGTCTTGCTCTTTTGCCCAGGCTGGAGTGCAGTGGCGCGATCTCGGCTCACTGCAAGCTCTGCCTCCCGGATCCACGCCATTCTCCTGCCTCAGCTTCCTGAGCAGCTGGGACTACAGGCGCCCGCCACCAGGCCTGGCTAAATTTTTGTATTTTTAGTAGAGATGGGGTTTCACTGTGTTAGCCAGGATGGTCTAGATCTCCTGACCTCGTGATCCACCTGCCCGTCCTCCCCAAGTGCTGGGATTACAGGCGTGAGCCACCGCGCCCGGCCTTATTGCCCCTCTCCTAAGGCTGTGAAGGGCAGTGAGTGCCTCTAATGAGCTCAAACTGGGGCCTGGCACATAGTAAGCATTCAGTAAATGCTCAATATGTTTTACTGGCAATCATTTATTCCCCATGAAACCAAGGATTCTCAGTCTGTCTTAGAATCTTGGGCACAGAGAGGGCACCAGTGTAGACATGCCATTCGTGGATTGTGTGCTCGCTACAGCAAAGGTCTGGACAGGCCCTGTGCCTGTGGGTGAGGGAGCTTGGGTGTCAGGGGTGTTGGGACTCACTTTGCATAAGGGGTGACGGGCTGGAGGGAGCCAGGTGCAGGGATGCCTCGTCCAGGGCCACGTGGCCAGGAAAGGGAGGAGTAAGGACCATGGACTTAGAGTAGGTTGCATGTGTTACCTTGATATTTGCATAGAGCTAGCCTCAGAAGTAAACAGAGGGACACCCAAGTCCCAGCAGGACATGAAAGTCTGAGAAATCGCTGTGCATGCACTTAGGTAAGTGGGTGTGGTATCTTTCCAGGAAGGGCAGGCACTTGCTCTCGGGGGATGCATCTGGGTACTGAGAATGGGGAAGAGGGGCTCACCTGGCTGGGGGTGAGCTTCTGTTTGGATGCCTTGTTCCAGTGCCAGTGCCCAGGTGCTGGTCTAGGGGGTGGAGGCTTCTCTCCCAGATGCTTCTGTCCCGGTCTCCTGCCCATCAGAGGTGGCTGGGGAGGAGGAAGGGGTAGCATTCTCAGTCCAGGAGGGCTGAGTGTCAGGAAGGGCCATTTCTGGACATTATCACTTGCCTTCTGGTGGTTTTGGGCAGGGTGTATGTTAGCATCAGGCCCAAGGAGGGCCAGCCCTGTGGCCTGTGGAGTAAATGCTGGTGGGACCGGGGTGCCACCTGCCTGCAGACTCGCCCGGGTGCTGCTGGGCTGCTGGGGGGCACCATTTTGGGGCTTTCTGCACCACCTCTGTGTAGCAGTTTAGAGTAGAAGAAGAAGAAGTAGGAAATAGCCTTTGTCCACCAAGAGTGTCACCGAGGGTGGGGTACTGGGGGTACCCTTGAAATGAAGGAGGGAGGAGGTGGATGATGACCGAAGGCCTGATGTCCTGAGGCCAGGGGCCAAGTCCCTGTTAATTGCATGTCCTATGAACTTTTTTTAAACTGACGCTGAAGTTGGCCAATGTTTCACTTAAAAACAAAACAAAACAGGCTGGGCGCGGTGGCTCACGCCTGTAAACCCAGCACTTTGGGAGGCTGAGGCGGGCGGATCACAAGGTCAGGAGATCGAGACCACGGTGAAACCCCGTCTCTATTAAAAATACAAAAAATTAGCCGGGCGTGGTGGCAGGCGCCTGTAGTCCCAGCTACTCAGGAGGCTGAGGCAGGAGAATGGCGTGAACCCGGGAGGCGGAGCTTGCAGTGAGCCGAGATTGCGCCACTGCACTCCAGCCTGGGGCACAGAGCGAGACTCTGTCTCAAAAAAACAAAACAAAACAAAACAAAACCAAAAAAGGTGCATTGGGGCAGCTCCAAGGGCGTCTCTGTAATAATGTCACATTCATTCCCTTGCCACCCACCTGCCTGCCTTGACCTTTGCTGAGGGGCAGAGGAAGTGGCGAGAGTAGAGAGAGAGGCTTGACTCGGTCTGTGCCTCCTCCTGTGCCTCCTGCGGTGGCCAGCGTGTTCGGCTGGAGGAAGACCCCTCGTTCTTGTCATGACCGTGCATCCTGAGAGCACTTGCAGCCTTCCTTCCTCCTGTCCAGTCGGCACTGGCGGGGGCTGCCAGAAGTTCTCAAGACTCAGGGAGCCCCAGATGAGCTCACAAGTCCCCAGGGGGAGCCCCATCTCAGTAATCCCCGCCAAGCCAGGAGCCCGAGCTGTGCCCCACATCCTTTCACTCCCTTCCCTACCATTGGCTGTTCTTGCCGCCTCTCCACTGTCCTCCTTCATACGTTTGATTGAGCGGTTCCTCGGTTCCTCCGTGACCCCGGCTAGGCACTGCCGTCGCTCACGCCTGCCGTCGCGGTAGCTTCAGACCAGTCTCGTTTCTGCTTCTCTCCACTATACACCTTTTTATCTTCCTTTTCTTTCTTTTTTAACTTTAATCACCTTTCTACTATCCAGTATACACCCTTCAACAGGTGGCTCTGAACCAGTGTTTGCTTCTGTCTCTCTCCCAGATTAAATATTCTTTAGAGGGCCGGGCCCGGTAGCTCACACCTGTAATCCCAGCACTTTGGGAGGCTGAGCCTGATAGGATCACTTGAGTTCAGGAGTTTGAGACCAGCCTGGGCAACATGGCGAGACTCCATCTCTACAAAAAACAAATAAATTAGCTGGGTGTGGTGACGCACAGCCTGATCCTGAGCCTGGGAGGTGGAGTCTGAGTGAGCTGTGATCTGTCTACTGTACTCTAGCCAGGGTGACAGTCTCCAAAAAAAAAAAAAAATCCTTCAGTGACTTTCTCATGTTCTTTTGTTCTGTTTTTCTCATTACCTTTTTTTTTTTTTTTCCCCTGAGACAGAGTCTCACTCTGTCACCGAGGCTGGAGTGCAGTGGCACACTCTTAGCTCACTGCAACCTCTGCCTCTCAGGTTCAAGTCATTCTCCTGCCTCTGCCTTCCAAGTAGCTGAGACTACAGGCATGCGCCACCACACCTGGCCAATTTTTGTATTTTTAGTAGAGATGGGGTTTCACTATGTTGGCCAGGCTGGTCTTGAACTCCTGATCCTCAAGTGGATTCACCCGCCTTGGCTTTCCACGGCGCCTGGCCCTCATTACCTTTTCAAACTGTATTGCTGGGGTTTAACATAACTATTTATTTTGCTGGATTGAGTTAAATGTGGCCATCTTGCCTAACTTTGATTTGTTCTAGTGATTCTTCTGGAGATTTTCACAGATTTTGTGTGCAACTGTTCCCGTTGTGTGCAGGGGGCAAGCTATTTCTAGTTCTCACCCCGGGACGTAGGTGGGGTTGTTTGGCACAGGTACAGGTGGGCTAGGGGTGGGTGTCTTGCGTGTTCTTTTCTCACTGGACATCTCATCTTTTACCAAGTGCGATATGTGCCATCAGGTGTCTGCCAGATACCTATTGTCAGTGAGGAAGTTTCCTTCAGTTTCCAGCTGATTAAAGCATGGGTGGAAAGCACGTTGCCTTTTATCAGAAGCTTCCAAGATAATTCTGCAATTTCCCCCTGCGTTAGCCTCTTGCTGTAGTCGATACCATTGGTCTGTAATCTCTCCCTCTTTTGTGTGTTTCCTGTCTTTCTCTGCCTTCTGTAATGGCTTACACAGAAGGGATGCGGTAGCTTACAGAGAGGTGGTGCTCGCCTGCAGAGCTGCCCACCCTGGTGTCCCTGGAGGAGGTAGATCTTTGTCACTTCAGCTGTTGTGCTGCTTTTTGAATGAATTTTGGTAATTTATATTTTCTTGAGAAGTCATCCGTTCTATCTGGGTTTCAAAATCTATTAAATATTGTTTTCTGGCTCATGAATCTTTTCTGTAGTCAAGTGTGATTTCTAATTTTGAGAGGTCACATGCTTCAGTTTATTCATCTGCAATATGAGGGTGATAAGGGCACCCATGTCCAAGGTTAGTCTGAGCAGTAAATGAGCAAGTATCGGTCCAGCGCTTAGGGCAGCACCTGACACACAGTAAGTGTTCTGCAAGCGGTAACTGGAAATGTTAGGTTTCCTTTTTTTGTTTGTTTGTTTGAGATGGAGTCCTGCTCTGTCACCTAAGCCAGAGTGCAGTTAGTGGTGTGATCTCAGTTCACTGCAACCTCTGCCTCCCAGGCTCAAACAATTCTCCTGCCTCAGCCTCCCGAGTAGCTGGGATTATAGGCATGGGCCACCGTGTCCGGCTAATTTTTGTATTTTTAGTAGAGACAGAGTTTCTCAGTTTTGGTTAGGCTGGTCTCAAACTCCTGACCTCAAGTGATCTGCCTGCCTTGGCCTCCCAAAGTGCTGGGATTACAGGCATGAGCCGCTGCGCCTGGCCAAAATACTAGGTTTTTTCTTGATCATGTATTTCAAGAAGCTTACTTTTATTTTGTTTTGAGACAGGGTCTTTCTCTGTTGCCCAGGCTGGAGTACAGTGGTGTGAACATAGTTCACTGCAGCCTCGAACTCCTGGGCTCAAGCAGTCCTCCCACCTCAGCCTCCCACGTAGCTGGGATTACAGGTGCCCTGCTAATTTAATAAAAAAAAATTTTTGTGGCTGTCTAAGCTCGTCTCCCAAAGTGTTGGGATTACAGGCGCGAGCCACCGTGCCCACTAAGAGGCTTATGTTATTGGTTGTTTTGGAAAAATGATTTTTGATTTTGCTGATCGAGTCCATCATTAGTTTTTCCTATGGTTTTAATTTCTTCTCTCCTTTTCTTTCCCTGGCTACCTAATTTTGAGTGTAGTTTACTGAAAACATTGGAAATGGAAAACAATAACATTTGCAATTGTTTTCCTGTTGTGTTTCTGATAGATCGTATGTTCTGGGGAGTGGGAACCATGGCTGTCTGGTTCCCTGGCACGGTGCCTGGCACCTAGCACATGGAATAAATAACTGCTTTCTACTCCCTACTCTTCTCTGTTAATTCAGCTTCTAGTTTGGGAAACTGGACAGTGTTGAATAAACTCTCAATCCTAGAACTCTTTGCCCAGAGATTCTCAAATCTTATCCCACCTCAGGATCATCTGGACGGCTGGTGAGAAGAGATTGCTGGGCCCCCTGCAGAGTTTCCAGTTCATTAGGTCTGGGGCTCCAGGTGAGGTTGATGCTGGCTGCCCTGGGGACCAACCTCCCTCCCTCAACACTCTGCCCCTTAGACTCCCGCAGAGTCAGCGCTTCTGCTTCCCTGCTTCCCTGCTAAGAGTCATGGGGCAGCTCTGAAAACAAATGCCCGCCGCTCCTGACCCGTTAATTAGTTATCCTAATGAGCATAATTAACTTAATAGTCCCACCGTAGGTGGTGCTACCAGGCAGCCAGGGTGGATAACCCTGGCCTGTGAAGTCCTTACTCAGAGGTTCTGGGGCCACTGTGTGTGCCCTGGGGGGCAGCCCCAGGTGTTGGTCTTGAACCACTTGTATCAGGCTCATGTGTGAGGGAATAGCAGCCATCTGGGCGATGCCTACCCATGTTTGTGGATGGCAGTCTGTTAACACAGTGTAACCTGGAGGGTGGCTAGGAGGGAAGTGAATAGAAGCCTTGTCTGAGAGTGCTTTAATCTGTTACTAACTAATAATCTGGACTAACACTCAGGGAGTATCAGTGAATGTTATGAGTTCAGGAACAAGCCCATGCCTGCATGGGAGGAATCCCGTCTTTCAGGAAAGCAGTGCCGTTGGCTGGACTGCAGGCTCCACGTGCAGTACAGACCGGAGACATGGGTGTGGCGATCCTGCCTTTGAAGATGGGGCTCGTTAACTAGTGTGTGCACATGTAGGCTTATGCCATTGGTTGGCATAAATGCACTGCTTGGAGGATTCAGGTTCCTCTTTAATTGAAGATTCCGAGAACAAAAATATGGGACCACTTTGCTTTGCTGTTGTTGCCTGTTTGGAAGATGAATCTTCTTTTGTATACACTAGTGGAGCTGTGCTAACAGGCTCTTTCTGTGAAGTGGGGAATCTTTTTGGTAGTGCAATACACACTCTATACTCTTCCTATGTCAGTATATGTCTGTAAATACTTCTGGTGTTTCTTGATATTGATGCCTTCCTTGGCATGGTGGTTGTTCTCAGATATAAGATGTGCTTTGATCAACTTTTTTTTGGAGATGGAGTCTCGCTTTGTTGCCCAGGGTGGAGTGCAGTGGCACTATCTCAGTTCACTGCAAACTCTGCCTCCCCGGGTTCAAGCGATTCTCCTGCCTTAGCCTCCTGAGTAGCTGGGACTACAGGCGTGCACCACCATGCCTGGGTAATTTTTGTATTTTTAGTAGAGATGGGGTTTCACCATGTTGG
>NW_012103587.1:1981026-1989525 GCF_000951045.1 Mandrillus leucophaeus
ACCTCAAGTGATCCACCTGCCTCGGCCTCTCAAAGTGCTTGGATTACAGGTGTGAGCCAGCGCGCCCGGCCTCATCTACTTTCTTTATTGGCTGCGGGTGCTGCGGACACAGGGACCTGGCCATGCAACCTGATGATGTTGCCCTTTCTCTGCTGTGAAATGCAGCGGTCCTATTGGCTACCGAAGGTTTTTGCCATTTTGTTGTTTTAGAGACAGGATCTCACTCTGTGCCCAGGCTGGAATGCAGTGGTGCAAGCGTAGCTCACTCCAACCTTGAACTCCTGGGCTCAAGCAATCCTCCCACCTCAGCCTCCAGAGTAGCTGGGACTACAGGCACCCACCACCACGCCTGCTGGGTTTTGCCTTTTGGATGATCAATGATGACTTTGTCCTCCTGCTTTCAGGGTGTGCTGGACCGGTTTTCTCAAATTCAGCCGAAGCTCATCTTCTCTGTGGAGGCCGTTGTCTATAACGGCAAAGAGCACAACCACATGGAAAAGCTGCAGCAGGTGGTTAAAGGTGTGTGGCCCTTCCAGCTCCCAGCCGGCATGGCCGGGTGTGTGTGCCGGTACCTCAGAGTCTGCCAGGAGTCAGCCTGGGTAGTCTCTGCCCCAGATGGTGTTATATTCTCTGCCCCAGATGGTGTTATATTCTCTGCCCCAGATGGTGTTACATTTTGTGGGGGGAAAAAAAAAGCAGCAGCCAAGCATCTTTGTCCTGTAACCTTGTGTTTTCTCCTCCCACTCCTTCCAGGCCTACCAGACTTGAAGAAAGTGGTAGTGATTCCTTACGTGTCCTCCAGAGAGAAGATAGACCTTTCAAAGATTCCAAACAGGTAATGTACCGCATTCTGACCCACAGGTCCGTGTGGAACCCACTGGAGCCCCCGCGGGGAAGTAGGCCCCTGGATCTCCCACTGGGGGTCACTCAGGATTTTAGAAGTGGAGGAAGTTTTAGTTAAAAGCGTCATTTTGTAGATGAGGCACCTGAGGCTGGCCCCAGAGGAAATCCCCCAAGGCCACACAGTAAATGAGTGGCGGAAGAGAGAGGTCCTAGGAACCCTCACTCTTCCGATCTGGTGTCCCTTGTGTAGGGGGCTCTGATGGGGCCAAGCCCACCTTCCCAGATTGGCCACAGAAATTCTGCATTGGAAATCATGTGTGCATGTATGTGCACATGTGGGTGCATGCAATGCACATGACACAGACACATGCATATCTACATGTGTACACATGTATATGCATTTACACATGTACATATGCGTACAGGTGCACAGGCATGTGTACATGTGTATGTATGGCTATGCATACATGAACACTGATATAGGTATTTTTCACCCTTTAGGACACGCATATGTTCCCCATTGCTGATAACATCTTTCTTCCTTGGCTTTTCTGACATTTATAAAAGAATAAACCACATGTTTTGTGTACCAAATAGAATTGTAAGAATCTTAATTTTGAATAGAGATTAAGGAAATGGATTATGGTTTAGTCAAAGTTGAATTTGTCCCAAAGTTCTTAGAGTTATCTTCCTTTAATTTTTCTTGAAACAGTTGAGGGGAGAGGGTTCTGAGCTCAGGCATTTGCCCCCACGGGGTAAGCTTTCCCTTGAACCTCGGGTCTGGGCCGCTGGAGGGCACCTCGTACGTGGCTCCTTGAGGCCTGGTGAGGAGGGGCTGCGTAGACATGCAGGGTGGCTTCATGCCCGCCACGGGGACCAGAGGTGGAAGAGAGGAGGAGATGGCGGAGGCCTTTTTGTTCCAGCAAGTGGTAGTTGGTGCGTGGCTTATTACCATCTGTCAGGGTGTTCCCAGGGGCACCAGGAGGTACAAAGCATGTGTCCTGTCCTCCAGGAGTTGCAGTCTAGGTGGAGAGGTGAGACCCACCTGCAGGAAGGATGAGCTGTGACCACTGGGAGTGGGAGGGACAAGATGTGCCCAGGAGTTGACAGCAGGGCCTGGTTATTTTCTCTGTAGGATCTGGGGAGGTGGCATCTGGGGGTGGCTTTGAGGTATGAGCAGGGTCTAGGGACAGCTGTGTGTGCAGGGCACATTCCGGAGCCTGAAGGGTGCTGCAGGCAAAGTGGTGGTTGGTGAGGGCCATGGTCTTCAGATCCGACTTGTCAGGCTCAGCTCTCAGCTGTGTGACCCTGTGCAAGGAATCTCTCTGAGCCCTGTGTCTCCATCTGTAAAACGGAGACGAGATGGTACCTGTTTTAAGTCGTTCTTGCCTTGCTATAAAGAAATACCTGAGACTGGGTAATTTATACCAAAAGAGGTTTAGTTGGCTCACGGTTCTACAGGCTGTGCGAGAGGCATAGTGCCGGCATCTGCTTCTGGGGAGGCCATATGGAGCTTGTGATCATGGCGGAAGGGAAGTGGAGCGGGCACTTTACATGGGAAAGCAGGAGTGGAGGGGGGCGGGGTGCCACATACTTTTCAATGACCAGGTCTCATGTGAATTCACAGTGAGAACCCACTCATCACCAAGGAGATAGTCCGTGCCATTCACGAGGAATCCACCCTCATGATGCAGACGCCTCCCACCAGGCCTCACCTGCAGATTGGGGATTACATTTCGACATGAGATGAGGGTGGGGACAAACATCCACACTCTGTCAGCACCATCCTCTCAGGCTGGCTGGGAGGATTAAATAAGCCGCTGCTCTGCAAAGCGTGCACAGTCAGCTCTGAGTGATCCCGCCTGTCATTGTGCGGCTGCGGTGGGCTCTGTCCCCTGAAGCACCTGAGTCAGGATGGGCGGATCCTTCACAGGCAGGCCCAGGTGCCTGTCCCTGTGGACTGTGGGACCCTGCCGACCTTAATAAATTACAGTCAGGTGCCAGAGCCCGGCTTTATTTCATGCAACCTCGGATTTAGCGCCCCAGCTGTATGGATGGAGGCCATGACGCACGGAGGCTAGGAGGAAAACCAGACAGGGTTTACCAGCCCCCTGGTTGGCCCGGCTTTTATTTTTTTCTGAATAATATTCATCAGCAGTTGATATAAAATGAGGGCATCCAGCAGAATCGTGTTAGCCACTTCATTTAGTCCGATACAATGCACAAGCCCCCTATCGACACCCCAGGGGCTGGACTCCCACTGCAGTCTGTCCTTTGATTGTGGATGCCACAGATAAAGCAGAATAGGGTACGTGTCCGTCTGTGGAGAACTGACGGGGGTCGGGGGAGCCACCCTGTGAGCTTTTCATTCTTAGAAGAGCTTTAACAAAGGTAATCGTTGTGTGCTGTGATTTATGGGCCATTTGAAAGAAAAGGCTTTTCTCCATGGGAAGTGTCTGATTAGTTTGGGCACTTTATAATGGGATTCTTATAGGAGGTAGACGTGGGATGGAGTTTTCATTGGCCGTAAAGTTCCTCAGTGAATAGTTTTCCTGACACGCTGGAGCAGACGGCTTTGTTTCTTGCTTAGAGCTGAATTACTTTGGATGCCCTTTTTAAACCATGGTGTCTTCCCCAGGAGAAACCTTTATCTTTTAAGGGTGCACAGCAAAATTCTTCATTTTAGGATGTATGGCATTTGTATTTCAGAGTAACTATCCCTAGCAAATGGTTGCAGGCTGCGTTTAACTGATTCCCACCTCCTTCCCTGAAAGACAGTTCCATTTGTCACTTGAGTATAGGGCCAGTGTGTTCAGATGGGTGGTGCTGCTCATCTCAAAACAGAAAACCACCTTTTCCCAAGATGACTAGTGGCTTCTGCAGCTGTTTCTAGTGCAGAAAACAAATCTCCTGTTTGTGTTGCCCCTTTGATGGTTCTTGGCCACCTACAGCAATGCTGCATGTCAGCTTTGGGGGTAAGCCCAGGCACACTTCCTGGGTGACAGTCAATAGCTGGGATGAATTTTATTTGTTCTTGGACAGATATTTGCATCTTGCTATTGTAAACCTCAGGATCTAGTAAGTTAGTGATAACACATGGTATTTGCTGAGCGGTTCTCTGTCATGGAGCTGTGGTTTAGGAAATTGGCGCCACATCTGTAGGAAGGGCTCATTAATCTAGCATCTCCTCCTCTCCCGTCTCCCCACGGGGGAAGCATCTTAATTCAGACCCACTTGGTAAGTGCTTCCTTTTGGTCGATTGTTGGAAACAAAGCATTTGCCAATCAGGTGATGAACAGCAAATAAGGGACATGAGCTCAGAAGACTTCAAGGCCATTTCCAAAGCCTCCTTCAGCAGTGTTGGTACACACATGGCTTGTTCGTTGTAAGTGATCCTTCTCCATGGTGGTTATGAAAACAAAGGATTCTCTAAAAGACAGCCCTTGGCCCTGTCAGCAGTGCTGATTAAGCAACTTGAAACCTTTACTCGATCAATGAGTTTTCCTTCAATTAGCTTGAATCTCTGAGATCTGACTTCCTCTGCTGGTCCCAGAAAGTTTCCAAATCAGGCCACCATCCCCCTGGAATCCTGGCTTTTCTGGGGTAGAAACAGAGGGCAGTGCATGGGTGGAATCAGCGGGTCCGGTCCAGCATTCTGGGACGTTCATGGTGTGTTTCCCTGCTTTTCGGCCCACAGTGTGTTTCTGGACGACTTTCTTGCCACCGGCACCAGCGAGCAGGCCCCGCAGCTGGAGTTCGAGCAGCTGCCCTTCAGCCACCCACTGTTCATCATGTTTTCATCGGGCACCACGGGTGCACCCAAATGCATGGTGCATTCCGCTGGGGTAGGTCTCTGGGGAAAGCTCTGCAGGGGCCTCCTGTTGTCTGTTTGCTCCAACAGGGCCTCCCAGCTGATGATGGCAGCATTGGGGTTGTCAGACTGCACCCCATTCCCGGAGAGTCCAACATGCAGCTTCTCTCCAAGTGGGGTGCTGCGCGGAGATCCGGCACTGGGCCCAGGGCAGTGGAGAGCTGCCACTTCAGGGACTGGGATGGCACCTACCACCATGGTGACAGGCTTGGAGGTCACTGTACAGTGCAGTGTGCCTTGGGGGCGGGGGGTGTGCTGGCTGAACCAGCTATATTCACCCTGCAGGTCCAGACCAGCTGGAGGATTGTGAACTCAGTAGGTGGGCCCTGCCACCTATTTTAAAAAGAACGAATCAGAATAGACAAGAATAGATAATAATAGCACAGTGCCAGGTGCAGTGGCCCATGCCCATAACCCCAGCACTTTGAGAACCTGAGGCGGGCAGATTGCTTTGAGCCCAGGAGTTTGAGACCATCCTGGCCAATATGGCAAAACCCCATTTCTACTAAAAAATACAAAAATTGGCTGGACATGGTGGCACATGCCTGTAGTCTGAGCTACTTGAGAGGCTGAAGTGGGACAATTGCCTGAACCCAGGAGGCAGAGGTTGCAATGAGCTGAGATCGTGCCACTGCACTCCAGCTGGCAACAGAGCCAGACCCTGTCTCAAAAAAGAAAAGTAAAATAAAATGTTAGCACCGAATAGGCTCATAAGAGGTATGGGTGTCGTTTTGTGAAGCTGTCATTATGTGGAGCGGATGTGTGCACGTGCCGGGGGCCTTGTAAAACTTACATCTGACCGTGGGTTGTGGTAAAATATTTGAAAGCCACTGGTTAGGTTATTAGAAGGCTAGGTTACTAGGTTATTAGGTTATTATTAGAGTCTAATTAACTGAGAAAGAGCCTACCTGTGCTGTGAGTCTGTTAGGGCTGCCATTACAAAATACCACAGGCCGTGTGGCTTCAACACCAAGGTGCCACCCGGTTGTTCTTGCCTGAGGCCTCGCTCCTTGGCTTGTGTCCTCATGTGGTCTTTCACGTGACATCCCTGGTATCTCCCTGTATGTGTCCAAGCTTCTTCTCCTGAGGACCCCAGTCAGATTGGATCTGGGCCTGCTCTGACAGCCTCATTTAAATTCCGTCACCTTTTAAAGGCCCATTTAGTCACATTCTGAGATACTGGGGATTAGAGCTTCAATATATGAATTTTGGGGGTACATAGTTCAGCCCATGACACATGCTTTTAATATTTCTTATTTCGCCAAAAGTCTAACTTTATTAAAGCACCTGAAATAATATGTTAATACTATGCAATAGAATTTATATGTATGGGTTAGTGACTTTTAACCTTTTATTTATTTGTTTATTTACTTTTTTGAGATGGAGTCTTGATCTGTCACCCAGCTGGAGTGCAGTGGTGCGACCTTGGCTCACTGCAACCTTTGCCTCCTGGGCTTAAGCAATCCTCCCCACCCAGCCTCCCACGCAGCTGGGACCATAAGCATGTACCACTGTGCCCTACTTGTTTTTTTTTTTTTTTTGTAGAGATCGGGTTTTGCCATGTTACCCAGGCTGGTCTCAAACCCCTGGGCTCATGTAATCCACTTGCTTTGGCCTCCGAAAGTGCTGGGATTACAGATGTGAGCCACCAGGCTCAACCAAACCTTTTATTTTTGAAAAAAATAAAATACCTAGAGAACCTATAGAAAAGTTGCAAGAATGGTAAGCTCCATGGCACCCTTCAGCTGGATTCTTCCATTGTTAACATTCTGTTTTTAACATTTTCAATGTCATTTTTTTTTTTTGAGACAGTTTCTCACTTTGTTGCCCAGACTGTAGTGCAGTGGTGTGATCATGGCTCACTGCAACCTCTACCTCCTGGGCCCAAGCAATCTCCCACCTCAGTCTTCCAAGTACGTAGGACTGCAGGCACATGCTACTTTTTCGTTTTTGTGGAGATGGGGTCTTGCTATGTTCCCCAGGCTGGTCATGAACTCTTGGGCTCAAGTGATCCTCTCGCCTTGGCCTCTTGAGTGCTGGAATTATAGGCATGAGCCACTGTGCCTGATGTCAACATCAATTTTTAACATGTCCTAACAGCTTCTTTTGCCTTCTTTCTCTCTCTCAGCATATATACACATGTTGTTAGTTTGCTTTTTGCTGAACTAGTTGGAGTACGTCGGAGCCGTAATGATCTTTCACTCTTTAATATTTCAGCACGTATCTCCCAAGAGCAAAAACGTTCTCTTATAGAAGTGTAACATGCTCATCAAATTCAGGAAGGTTGACGTTGGTGCAGTGCTGTCCCCTAATCTACGGTCCACACTCAGGTCGCCAGTTTCCCAGTAGTGTGCTAGCAGCTCAGGTGGTGGCACGTCAGTCGTCAGGTCTCCTGCACGTCCTTGGGTCTGGAACAGTTCCTCGGGCTTCTTCGTCTTTCGTGACACTGACATTTTCGAAGAGCCCAGGCTCCTGGTTTGGCAGAATGGCTCTCTTTGGGTCTGACTGGTGTCTCCTCGTGGTTAGGTCCAGGTTATGCAGCTTTGGTGGGAACACCCTGGAAATGGGTATTGTTTTCTTCTCCGTGCATCTATCGGGGGGTGGGGGGACACAACGTCAGTGTATTTCATTTTTGTGATTTCACTAGGCCAGTCTTCAGAAATGAAATGCCTGGGTCAATGTGGTGCTTTGCTTTTTTATTTTTATTTTTTGAGATGGAGTCCCAGCATTGTCACCTGGGCTGGAGTGAAGTGGCACAATCTTGGCTCACTGCAACCTCTGCCCCCGGGTTCAAGTGATTCTCCTACCTCAGTGTCCTGAGT
The DNA here is from genome assembly GCF_000951045.1 of Mandrillus leucophaeus. NCBI lineage: Eukaryota > Metazoa > Chordata > Mammalia > Primates > Cercopithecidae > Mandrillus > Mandrillus leucophaeus. Next base: position 1,988,563 of record NW_012103587.1, read on the forward strand.
AGCTAGGATTACAGGTGCCCACCACCATGGCTGGCTAAGTTTTTTTTTTTGTATTTTTAGTAGAGATAGGGTTTCACTATGTTGGCAGGCTGGTCTCCAACTCCTGACATTGTGATCCGCCCTCCTTGGCCTCCCAAAGTGCTGGGTTTACAGGTGTGGGCCACCATGCCCGGTTGAATGTAGTTCTTTTCTAGTAACTGCTATCACGTCTTACTTTCTCTGATCCTCCTCTACCCCTGGGCTTGATAAGAGAGCTTCTTGTTGAATCCTTACCTTGCACTCAGACTTCTCCTGGGGCAGTCTGTGAGAGTCAGGATGCTCGCTCCATGCTGTGGCTCTCACCCTCACGCTGCTCTAGCTCTCCTCTGGGCCAGCTCTTCAGCTCTCCCCATAGCTCATTTCCCGTTTCCCTTTCAGTTGGCTCAGCCCACAGGGAGGAGAAAAATCCACCATATCTTGGTCAAACCTTCTGATCACCACTTTTCCCCCCAAACTCAGAAGAAGAGAATTCTCCTAGTGGAGAAACCTTTGCTTGATAAGACAGTGGCATTTGAAAAGGAGATATACAGGTTCCTTTATTCTAGCTCATTTAGCTTTTACAGATGTTCCCTCTACCTAGAAGCAGTTCGAATCCCTTCTGTAAAAAGGAAACATTTACACTGGAATCATTTGAAAGCCCTATTAGGCTTTTTACAGAGTCTTTTCATCAGAATGTGGAAAGGAGTCAATGTGGCTTCATCATCACCTAGTTCTGGATTCACTGAAGGTCTTGTTGCAGGCTGTGAAATAGATCCGAAGGTCCAAGAGCCTGTCCACACAGGTTAATTCTCAAGAAACCCGGGAGTGGGAGCAAGGGGCTGATGTTAGTGGTGGGGGGCAAAGGCCTTATTTCTGGCAGTTACACTGGCTCAACCGAGTTGCCTCTTTGTAGGCCGAGAGCTCTCCTGTCACTCAAATAATCTG
>NW_012103587.1:1991005-1995495 GCF_000951045.1 Mandrillus leucophaeus
CGTGGCTGGGGAGCCCTCACAATCATGGCAGAAGGCGAGGAGGAGCAAGTCACGTTTTACATGGATGGCAGCAGGCAAAGAGAGAGAATGAGAACCAAATGAAATGGGTTTCCCTTTATCAGACCATCAGATCTCATGAGACTGATTCACTACCGTGAGAATAGTATGGGAGAAACTGCCCCCATGATTCAATTATCTCCCACCTTGTCCCTCCCACAACATGTGGGAATTATGGGAATACAATTCAAGATGAGATTTGGATGGGGACATGGAGCCAAACCATATCAGGCAGCATCTACCTGTCTGCCTGGCAGTCTCTGGAGGCTTCAGTTGTAGCTGTTTGTGGGCCAGGTGGCGGTTGCCTGTTTGGGATGGACTCTGGAATAAGAATTTTGGCTCCTGAATGGGAGCCTGTGTTGGATAGAATTGTTCCTGTTGAGCTCTTAAAGGGATTGTCTCCTGCAACTGGCTTTTGGAAGCTTTTCCCTTGGGTATGATGAGGGCCTTCATGACTGGGTTTTAATACACAAGTCCTTGCTTCAGCCCTCTAGCCCCTCCACGACCAGAAGCACCTTTGTCATGAGCCAGAGGCTCACATCTGTGGACCAGACTGAAGGGCAGTGGTCACTGAAGGGGCAGCATGCCGTCTGTCCTCAGGATCTTGTACAAGATCTGTTGGAAAGATAGGAAAACCGAAGCTGGGAGTGTGGAGTGACGGGTGCAGGGGCTGCTGGCTCTGCTGTCTTTGTTGTGCCTGGCGATGGATGGGAAGCTTCCTCTCCTCCCTGCCCCTGCCGGACACACAGAGTTGCTTGGAACAAGTGTGTTCTGGGCAGTGGAAGATTATATAGTTGTAAACAGACATGAGGGAGCTCCTGGCATGCCAAGGAAGATGTCCCAGGTATGCTGTTGGGTGGAAAAGGCAAAGTGTGGGACACTGGCTCACAATGAACAAAATGGCCCTAATAAATATGTGCTGGCATCAGCAAGAAAGACATTCACAGGAAACTGGTAGGACTGGCTGCCTCTGGGGAGAGCTGGGTATAGGACAGGGAGAGAGGACGGCTTTTCATAGTATCTGCTTCAGAGTTCTGGACCGTGCAAATATAGTGCCGATTAAGCACCAAAACTGAAGGTAATAGTGTATAGTGGGTGGGAGGGAGCGGGTCTGCTTGGGTGTTTTAGCCAGAAGCAGGGTCTCGTGCTGTCCGCTCAGCTGAGGCATTCCTGAACTCCGATCTTGAACGTGAGTCCCAGCTACAGTCTTGCTCTGTTGCCGGCGCCCCACCCCCACCACATCCCCCTCACCCCCGTGTTCCCTGTTCCCCGTTCCCCATGAGGCTGGGCTAGCACCCGTCCTGCAAGGGTTAGGCCCTGGTCTTTTGCTCGTTGACTGTCTTCTCAGTGAGGGTCACTTCTGTTCTGCCTGAAACTGGTGGGCCTCCGTGGTGCCCTTGATGTCCTGGGCACTGAGAGCTGGAGGGCAGACAGGATTGTCAGGGTTTTCCCCTCCAGACTACAAGCCACGCTCAGCTCTCGGGGCAGAGGGATATGGGGGCATGGCTCATCACAGGGGAGAGCGGGGAGCCTCCCAAGTCTGCTTCTCCCAGGAAGGAAAATGGGAATCTGCTGGGGCTTCTTCCTGGCAGCGTCTGAGCGGCGCGTGGGTCAGGTACCAGGTTCCCGGTACTGTACGCCTAACAGAGAGCACCCACTCCTCGTGTCTCCCCTGCAGGGCACCCTCATCCAGCATCTGAAGGAGCATCTGCTGCACGGCAACATGACCAGCAGTGACATCCTCCTGTGCTACACCACGGTAAGGGCTTCCCCAAGGTGCTGGCCTGTGCTATACCACAGTAGGGGCTTCCCCGGACACCAGCCCATGACACATGGTAAAGGCTTCCCTGGGCGCTGGCCTGTGCTGAACTGTGGTGAGAGCTCCCCCAGCGAACGGTGTCGAGTTGGCCTGCTCTTCCACAGCTTGCAATCAGCAGCTTGGAATCCACGTGGAATCCACAGCTGGTCACAGAGAGCCGGGAGGGGCGTCTCAACAGTCACACATCAAAAACACACCCAAGGTCACCACTCCTGAGTCTGTGTGAGATCCCAGGGGTCCGTCCCCTGCACCGGTGTATGTGTGAGGTCCCAGGAGTCTGTCCCCCCTCCTCCATCTGTGTGCAGTCCCAGGGGTCTGTCCCCACTCCTGCATCTATGTGAGGTCCCGGGACCACTGGGACCTCACATGGCTGTGGAATCCACGCCATGAAACCAGAACTCAACTCAAGGTGTTGGAGGGCTTCCTGCCCGTGCTGAGCACTGAAAGACAGAAGGTTAGGACAAGTTAAAGCAAGTGTATTTTACCCCAGAGGAGAACTGAAAACATCAAGAGCTTCCAGAATGATCTAGCTACAGGTCCTGAGTGGTGCTTCTGTGCCGAGTTTGTTTGTTTGTTTGTTTTTGTTTGTTTTTGAGATGAAGTCTAGCTCTGTCGCCCAGGCTGGAGTGCAGTGGCTCGATCTCAGCTCACTGCAGTCTCTGCCTCCTGGGTTCAAGGGATTCTTCTGCCTCAGCCTTGAGTAGCTGGGACTATAGGCACGCGCCACCACACCCAGCTAATTTTTTGTATTTTTAGTGGAGATGGGGTTTCACCATGTCTGTCTCTTATACACATCTAGATGTGTATAAGAGACAGGTCCACAGGGAGGAGAAAAATCCACCATATCTTGGTCAAACCTTCTGATCACCACTTTTCCCCCCAAACTCAGAAGAAGAGAATTCTCCAAGTGGAGAAACCTTTGCTTGATAAGACAGTGGCATTTGAAAAGGAGATATACAGGTTCCTTTATTCTAGCTCATTTAGCTTTTACAGATGTTCCCTCTACCTAGAAGCAGTTCGAATCCCTTCTGTAAAAAGGAAACATTTATACTGGAATCATTTGAAAGCCCTATTAGGCTTTTTACAGAGTCTTTTCATCAGAATGTGGAAAGGAGTCAATGTGGCTTCATCATCACCTAGATCTGGATTCACTGAAGGTCTTGTTGCAGGCTGTGAAATAGATCCGAAGGTCCAAGAGCCTGTCCACACAGGTTAATTCTCAAGAAACCCGGGAGTGGGAGCAAGGGGCTGATGTTAGTGGTGGGGGGCAAAGGCCTTATTTCTGGCAGTTACACTGGCTCAACCGAGTTGCCTCTTTGTAGGCCGAGAGCTGTCCTGTCACTCAAATAATCTGATTTTATGAAAGCCAGCTGGGGTGTGTTCACAGTATGAGGTGTAGTTGGAATCGCATTTTCCCTCTGAAAGGGCAGCCCTCGTGCACCTGGGTGCAGGTCTGTTAATAAGCCACCAAGATGAGCATTTTTAGAAATCTTGCAGACAAGGGCGGGAGCGGGTGTATGTGGCCAAACAAGACGTTTTAGGATAGATGGAAATGTGTAACTGTACTTTTATTTTTAGTGCTCTTTGCATAGTGCATGTAATTTTTTTAAAGAGGGGCATAAAATGTATTAGATATAATATAGCTTGCTCATAAAATGATCATGCCTGATATATTTAGAGTGTGGAAAAATCAGGAAAAACTATATGTACCCCATCTTCACTGGGCTCTTGCATCTCTGGAGAAGTGACTAAGCATCTTGCTCGTTTTCTAGAGTTATCTTGACCAGAAACTTGAAAACAGTGAGGCAACATAGGCCAGAGTCCCAGGGGCTCATAATCTTCCCGATTTAGTGGGGTGGGGATTATTTTACTGGTTTGTTGGTAAGTCCATGAAGGGTGTCAGAAAGTGGTTCCCCGTTCTCTTCCTTTACATGAAATTACTCTCTGGCGCTGAGACCCAGGAAACCATGCCGTTTATGCTGCCTTACCCTCAGGGAAAGCATTCAGACTTGACCATAAATATTTAAGAATTAAGGGAAAAACGATGGATGTAACTTGTTAAGATTCACACAGAGAAATCATTGGGAGAGGAGGAGGGCCCATTGTTCGTTTTGTGCCCTCTGAGAGAATGAGGCTAATGAACCACTGAACGAATGCCGGCTTGTAGCTCCGCTGTGCTCTCAGCAGACCACGTGGGTGAAGCTGCAGAGTTAAATGCTAATTTCAAGTGAAAAAGAAAATGGGAGAGGGATTTGCCACAGGCTCGTAGAATCAGAGTTCCCTGTCCTTTAAGTGGATTCGTGGAAAGATTTAGTTCGTGGAGACAGTTCCTGAAAAGTTTGTCACCCCCAAATTATTGCCTACCCACTGCCCATGAGAACAGAGTGTCATGGAACTTTCTAAGAAGCTTTTGAGTGCCTGGGGAAGGGAAGGGGAGGCTGTCTCTTGTCCCTCACTGGGGATTCTTGTTAAACTCCACCCTGCAGCTCCGCTTCCAGAGCCTGGAGGCAGTCTCGGGGGACTGCAGAAAAGGGCAGTGCATTAGTCTGTTTTCATGCTGCTGACGAAAACATACTGAGGGCCGGGCGCGGTGGCTCACGCTTGTAATCCCAGC
>NW_012103587.1:2001085-2021074 GCF_000951045.1 Mandrillus leucophaeus
TCTGCCTCAGCCTTGAGTAGCTGGGACTATAGGCACGCGCCACCACACCCAGCTAATTTTTTGTATTTTTAGTGGAGATGGGGTTTCACCATGTTGACCAGGCTGGTCTGGAACTCCTGACCTCATGATTCACCTGCCCCAGCCTCCCAAAGTGCTGGGATTACAGGCGTGAGCCACCGCCCCTGGCATGCTGAGTTTTTATGCCGAGTGGAATGCAGCAGGCACATGCCTGACCTGTGAGGTCGATGCCCAGGGCCCTTCTGTACCCCTTGTGAGAGACTCCCCGGGACTGCCCACAGATGCAGGAGCGGGGACGGACACCTGGGACCTCACACAGGTGCAGGAGAGTGTCAGACCCCCGGGATTGCACACAGATGCAGGAGTGGGGACAGACCCCCAGGACCTCACATAGATGCAGGAGTGGGGACAGACCCCTGGGACTGCACACAGATGGAGGCGGGGGGACAGACTCCTGGGGCCTCACACATACACCGGTGCAGGGGACGGACCCCTGGGATCTCACACAGACTCAGGAGTGGTGACCTTGGGTGTGTTTTTGATGTGTGACTATTGAGAGACCCCTCCCGGCTCTCTGTGACCAGCTGTGGATTAATAAGGGGCTTGGGACAAAGATTCGGGTTTCTTTCAGCTGCAGGGATTTGCTCTACAACCCACCCCTGTCCCCAGTCCCTAAGGTAGAATCCTGGTGCTAGCCCCACCCCCACCAATGATCCCTTGTGTGCCGCATCCTTTCTCAAATATTTCTGAGCAGGAATCTCGGCCAGCAGCATCAGTGCAGTGTCCTTAAGGAGTTGCAGAAAGCTCCCAGCAGCTACGATGATGTAGGATTCAGCTGCTTCCCTGGGACACGGCAATTTAAAATGGGAGCCTCTTGTATTGAGAGGAAAGATACAATGGAAAGAACTCAAAAATTTGGAGCAGTTTTCTCAGAGGCATTTCATTTTTACTGGAAGGATCCTGCCCACTAAGAATCAGGCAGTTAGATTTTTCTTGGAGCAGCTTGACCCCACCTGGGTTCTTTTTTTTTTTGGAGACGGAGTCTTGCTCTGTTGCCCAGGCTCGAGTACAGTGGCGCGATCTCAGCTCACTGCAAGCTCCGCCTCCCGGGTTCATGCCATTCTCCTGCCTCAGCCTCCTGAGTAGCTGGGGCTACAGGCGCCCACCACCACGCCCAGCTAATTTTTTGTGTTTTTAGTAGAGACAGGGTTTCACCGTGTTAGCCAGGATGGTCTCGATCTCCTGACCTCGTGATCCACCCGCCTCGGCCTCCCAGAGTGCTGGGTTTACAGGCGTGAGCCACCGTGCCTGGCCTCCCCACCGCACCTGGCCTCCCCACCGCACCTGGCCTCCCCACCTGGGTTCTAACAGCAGCCTCCGTGGCAGTTGTTTCATGTCCTGCAGCCCTGGGCCCAGCCTGTACTGTGACCCACTCTCCCTCCCTCCCTTCCTTCTCCTCCCTTCCTTACCCTTCCTTCCCTTTCTTTCCCCTCCCTTCCCCTCCCTACCCCTCCCTTTCCCATTTTCCCTTTGCCTTTTGTCACCCTTTCTCCCTTTGCCTTTCTTCTTTTCTTTCGACAGAGTCTCACTCTGTTGCTCAGCCTAGCGTGCAGTGGTGATCATGGCTCACTGCAGCCTCAAACTCCTAGGCTCAAGTAATCCTCCCACCTCAGCCTCCAAGTAGCTGAGACCACAGGTGTACTCCACCATGCCTGGCTAATTAAAAAAAATTTTTTTTCTAGAGGCCAGGCATGGTGGCTCATGCCTGTAATCCCAACACTTTGGGAGGATGAGGTAGGTGGATCACTTGAGGTCAGAGTTCAGGACCAGCCTAGCCAACATGGTAAAACCCTGTCTCTACTAAAAATACAAAAAAGTTAGCCAGGTGTGGTGGTGGACACCTGTAATCCCAGCTACTTGGGAGGCTGGGGTGGGAGGATCGCTTGAACCCAGGAGGCAGAGATTGTAGTGAGCTGAGATTGTGCCACTGCACTCCAGCCTAGGTGACAGAGTGAGACTCCGTCTCAAAAAAAAAAAAAAAAAAAAAAAGTTGTTTTTCCATACAGACCAGGTCTCACTGAGTTACGCAGGCTGGTCTCAACCTCCTGAGCTCAAGTGATCTTCCCACCTTGCCCTGCAAAATGCTGGGATTACAAGGCCAACAGGCCTTGACTCAACTTTTAGCAGCTTTGTTGGACAATGAGGTGGCCAGGAATGCTATGCTGCTTGGGGCTTCCAGGCACTGGTTTCCTCTTTGGGGAACGGTTCCTCAATAAAAGAAACTGAATAAGTACATTAAGACCTGTTCAGAAAGCAGCTCAATGGCCAGGCGCAGTGGCTCATGCCTGTAATCCCAGCACTTTGTGAGGCTGAGGCAGGAGGATCCCTTGAGGCCAGGAGTTCAAGACTAGCCTGGACAACAAAGTGAGACCTTATCTACAAAAAATAAAAAAATTAGCTGGGTGTGGTGGCTCACATCTGTGGTCCCAGCTACATGGGAGGCTGAGGCAGGAGGATCACTTGAGGTTAGGAGGTCGAGGCTGTAGTGAGCTCTGATTGTGCCACTGCACTCCAGCCTAGGTGACAGAGTGAGACCTTGTCTCGGGGAAAAAAAAAAAAAAGGAAGAAAGCAACTCAACTAAATGGAGACCTTTGGCTGTGTCCTCGTGCCCTCTGCCTTTGTGCATGGGAAGTAGGTGTGGGTGGGCCTTCCGGGGGACGTTGGTTTTGGGTCACTATAGCCCATGTGATTTGGGGACAGCCCTAGGCTGTGGCAGGCAGGAGGCAGGTTCCTGACACCATTCATCATGGATGAACAATGTCTTGGGGATGGTTCCGTGTCAGTCCGGACCTCATTCTGTTTCATGGCTGTGCAATGGCTGCCTTCGTACTGCTGGGGGCCAGGTGCTGTTCAGAACGCCTCATGTGGGTTCAGTGACTGTGTAGGAGTGTCAGTAGCAAGTGTGCACCTCCTGTGACCTTTCTTGTGTCCATAACACCTACATTGCTTTGTCTCTGTCACCAGTAAGGCTGCAGCAGACATTCTGTGATGCGTCTTCATGCACACGTGTGACTATGTCTGTGCGATCCATTCTTAGATGTGGAGTTGCTGGACCAGAATGTCCTGCGTTTGAAATGGGCAGTTAGTGCCAACCTGTGGCTCCATCTTAGACGGTTTCCCAGGGACATAGGAAGCTGAGCGGGCAGCGCTTGGGGGAGCTGCCTAGCGCCCACTGAAGCCGCACCCCTCCTGTCTTTGCAGGCCGGCTGGATGATGTGGAACTGGATGGTGTCCATTCTGGCCACAGGAGCGGCCATGGTCTTGTATGATGGCTCCCCGCTGGTGCCCACGCCCAACGTGCTCTGGGACCTGGTTGACAGGATAGGGTAGGTACCAAGATGCCGTGCTCAAAGCAAGGGACAGGCAGCACCGGGAAGGCTCCTTGGGATCAGATGCAGAGTCCTGCCTGCCTTCGGGGCAGTCTCCGGAATGCTCTGCCTTTGTGGACGCCCCGTCTCCAAGAGGAGGGTGTAGGAGGTGCCAGAAGCAGTAGGTGAAACTGTTAAGAAGGGAGGGACGCCAAGGGCCAGGGCTCTTCCCTTCAGAGTGAGGGCTGAGAAAAATCCTATGGGCAGCGTGCAATCTCATTTCTTTTAAGAATCTATTTCTATTTTTAGGATTACTTTTTAGTAGAAATTGTATGTATCGTAAGGCACGCAGGATGGTATTTTGCTGTGTATACACGTAGTGAAATGAGTAGTGCAGTCAGGCAAATTCGCATTTGCATCTCCTCACACAGTTACCTTTTTGTTTTTAGCAAGGAGAGCACCTGAAATGGACTCTCTTATCAAAGTTCCAGCACTTACACAGTACGGTGTTGTCAGCTGCAGTCATCGGGCTGTGCATTGATCTTATTTCTCTAGTTGTGGCATTTCCCAGCAAAAGGAGGAAAACTGAGGGTCGCTTAGAGTCCTGTTTCACACGGGTTCTGCAGACTCAGGAGTGAGATTGTATTCATCCATTTTCATACTACTATGAAGAAATACCCGACAGTGGGTAATTTATAAAGAAAAAGAGGTTGAATGGACTCAGAGTTTCACGTGGCTGGGGAGGCCTCACAATCATGATGGAAAGTGAATGAGGAGCAAAGGCATGTCTTACATGGCAACAGGCAAGAGAGAGTGTGCAGGAGAACTGTCCTTTATAAAACCATCAGATCTCGTGAGACTTACTGACTATCGAGAGAGCAGCTCGGGAAAAACCTGCCCCCATGATTCAATTACCTCCCACTAGGTCCCTCCTACGACACGCAGGGATTATAGGAGCTACAGTTCAAGATGAGATTTGGGTGGGGACAGCTAAAACATATCATAGATGAAGTGAGGTGAAGGCCGAATGCACAGGGGAGGTGTGTGGATAAGTTCGTGAGGGGTGGGTGCAGAACCTGTGACTGGGGGGGCTGCGTTTGGGTTTCCTGCCACCTTTCTCCTGAACCCATTGGCACAAGGAGAGCTCTGTTTGTCCCTAGTCATCCCTGGGGGCTGGCAACCACCTGTCTTCTAGGGTCGCCTCATCATAACTGCACTGAGTGCTTCCTGGGGCCCCGGAGGTGGTCACTTCTTTCCTGTGGTCCTGGCTGGACAGTAGACAGGAATCCCATGAGCAGTGGCAGGAGCCAGTTAGGAGAGACACACTGGGTACCCTCCTGGTGCCTGAGAATTATGCAAATGGGGATAGGTGCAGGGGTTCCTGCTGCCGCCCCCCGCCCCCATCATCATCATCATCATTAGAAGGCATCAGGAGATCCAGTCTCTTCAGCACTTTGCTGATGAATTAATCACAACTGGCTAGCGTGTTCTGGCCACGGTGGTCTTGGTCACCCTTGGCCTAATGACAGTGTTTCTAGAGATAAGAATATAGAAGTCGCCAGAGCTCCAGGGGCCCAGAAACAACCATGCTCTGAAGTGTCCTAATTACTCCATGTCTGAATCTGTTCATGGGGCGAACAGGAGCCACTCATGTTTTTAAATCCTTGGCCATTAACATTTTAATTATAACTTGGCCTGGGTAATATTTAAATCGTGACATTTGGCTCACAATCTTAGTGAGGAAGGCTATTTCCTAATGAGATGGTTTCCAGCAAAAGGTTAATCAAATCCCTGGGAACCTCAGATGGCTTTAGAATCTTCACCCTTTTACCCTCAAGCCAGGCTCCAGGTGGAGGAACGTTTATTGGTGTGTTGGAGAGGCATGCACTGGGTCGGGGGTTACTGGAGAGGGAAATGTACATCACTGGGGCCCGGTGCTAATGAGATCCAGGGATGAAGCGTCCCAGGGAGACCCTGCTCTGTGTGTGCATGGGTGTGAGTCTGCGTGTGTGCACAAGTGTATGTGAAAGTGTGTGTGTGTGCATGGAGCGTGATCATGTGAAAGGGGTTGTGGGAGTGCATATGTGCATGAGTGTGTGCACATACATGTGAGAGTGCAAGTGAGCGCATGGATGTGTGTGCATGTATAGGTGGGTGTGTGTGTGCATGCAGCTGTGAATGTTTGCTGTACGTGTGGATGCATGTGTGCTTTGTGTATGTGTGCATGTGCCTGTGCGCACGCGTACATGTGCGAGTGTTCACAGCACGGTGGCTGGTTCCGTGCCATAATCACGGGCCCTAGGTTGGCCAGAGCACTGAGGCTGACTGAGGTGTGGTCATGCTGTCACGGGGCTTCCTCTGGAAGTGGCCTTCGCCCTGCCTGGGAGAGCCTCCTGTGCAGTTTGGCGAGGCAGGTGTGACTCGGCACCTGGGCAGGGGCTGCCGGTGAGGGGCTCTTGGAAGGATGCGGGCCTTAAACCACTGCACTGGTCGCCACCAGCAGTGAGAGGGAGCGGGTGCTGGGAGGGAAGGACACTTCAGCTCGGTTCTGTCCACCTCCTGGAAACTGAATGCTGTGCAGCAGTTGAAAGCAGTCACAGCAAACCCTGTTTTGTGGCAAGAGGTGCGCGGGACAGGCACAGTCCTCATGGTGCTGTCTCAGTGCCTCTGCTTAAAACCCACGTCTGTTAGTAAATGTGGGGTGAGATCTCTATTGATTACCGGCATGTCAGCTCCCAGCCTTATTGACACCTTTGATCAAAGAGCATTTATTTTGTAGCCACAGACAAGATAATTTTAAAAGGCGAATTTTCTTCTTCACAGGGGTGTGTTTCTGGGTTCTAGTGAGGGGACTATTCTGGATGGAATTAGGGCCAGAACCCTGGGGACTTTGTCCAGTTTGCTAGTAGCGGGGCAGGCGTGGACGTTGTCTGGGTTGCCCGGTTTTGCCTGTCTCTGAATGGTGGTTCTAGAGGGCAGGGGCCTCGCCGGTAAGCAGGCTTGTCCTTCTAAGGAAGTGCATGGGTTGGACGGCACTTTGCCAGGATCTACACCCAGTGTGTGCTGGACTGCGTGCTGTGAGCCAAGCTCCCTGCTGGGTCCTGGGGGCTACACAGCAGCGACCAGGGGCCAGCACGCTCTGTCCTCATGGGGCTGGTACTGGGAGGGGGAAGGTAAGGAAAAGAGAGGCCAACCTCGGGCTCTGAGGAGTGCCATCAGAGACCTGGGGTCAGGGAGTCCTCAAGACGTCTTAACATTTGGGCTGAGGCTGGAAGGTTCAGGAACTACTTTTGCACAACTGGGGACGTGTGCTTCCGGCAGAGGGAACCACCAGGAGGTGGGCCTAAGATCCACGTGTTGTGGAAGCTGGAAGGGGCCTGCTGTGGCCCGAGTGTGAAGGGTTGATGCGGGGCTGGGGGCGGGGGGCGGGGGTAGCGCCGGAGGGGCGGGGACTTTTGGGGCTGCTTGAAGGGTGAGTTTTTCCCCGAGTGGAATGGAAGAGCAGTGGACACTGAATCATGAGAACACGGATCTGGTTCATGTTATTAAAAGGGCAGTGTAGGCCGGGCGCGGTGGCTCACGCCTGTAATCCCAGCACTTTGGAAGGCTGAGGTGGGCGGATCATGATGTCAGGAGTTCGAGACCAGCCTGGCCAACATGGTGAAACCCCATCTCTACTAAAAATACAAAAAATACAAAAATTAGCCAGGTGTGGTGGTGCAGGCCTGTAATCCCAGCTACTTGGGAGGCTGAGGCAGGAGGATCACTTGAACCCTGGAGGCAGATGTTGCAGTGAGCTGAGATCGCCCCGCTGTACTCCAGCCTGAGTGACACAGAGAGACTCCATCTCAGAAACAAAACAAACAAACCAACAGAAAAGGGCGGTGTAGCGCCTGAGCGAAGAAAGCATTGCCAGGGCAGGGGCAGGGGCAGAAGCTGAGAGACTGAGATTGCTGAGCCCACAGGCGCAGCGGCAACCCTGGAGGGGCTGCCTGTGGGCTGATCCACACTTGGCTCCGCACAGGGCTCCGGGCAGTCGTGGGCACTGGGTCCCAACGGTTTAGGGCCCTGACGCTGTCTCATGCTTTTGTGCAGTGACCCCTACAGTACTTGCTAGAAATAAGACGTGGCATGAGTACCTGCAGGTGGGCTCCCGTGCTTCCAAGAGCTGAATGGTATTGAATTTCCTAACCCTCTTACGTGCACCCTGGAGACAGATGGAGGACTTTGCTGTTTCTTCAGACAAGCAGGGCTGTGACGCACAGGCCGGAGAGCACCACCTCCGAGTGCTGGCGGAGCCTCACCAAGATCAGGGTTTACAGAGTCTTGCCTGCACTTAGATGCACTTTAAAATCACAGAAAGCCTTCGAGTTTTCTGGGGGTGGGCAGTAGGGGGATTGCACAAAACCCCTGTGTTGTTTGGGCGTGCCTGTTGATTAGAGAGCTTTGTACCTGTAGCTGGAGGCGGTCACTGCTGCTCAGGGCCGGGTGATCACCATTAGAGTCATGAGGTCTCCATCCTCTGTTAGTGATACTTGCAAAGGGAGTGACACCTTAATCCTTGGCTATGATGTGGAAGTAGTTAATCAAACTCTGAGTTTATGAAAGAAGCATGGGGGACAGTGGGAGGAGCTAGTCTCCCTCCCCCAAAACTTCAACCATCTCTAGGGTACAGTGGTGGCTTTGTTGGTGGCAGGATGGGTCTGGGGAAGTAAGAGAATGAAGGTGTGGGAGGTGGAAGGACCATGGTAACCTGCCTCCTTGAGTGGAGGGAGACCCACCCTGCCATTACCTTAGCCACACCCAGCCCAGCCAGCCCTGAATTCCGGGGTGTTCTGTGCCATGTTGCCTCGTGGCTTCAGACAGCAAGTGTCATGACAGTCTTCCTTGGGATGAGTCTCTCCACCGGATGTGCAGGAGTGAGGTTCTACTGCCCAGAGTGACCCAGGAGAGTCTGAATCTCACAGCCTCCTCTAGGCCCCGAAGAGAACAGTGTTCTTTAGTTGGGCCGACTGAGTTTACATGTGAAGGGCCACCTGGCTGGAAGAAAAGCTGAGGAAGGAAATAGCATGTTAGACAGGGCTGCCCTTGAACACGCAGTGATGTATATTCAGCAGCGTGTGTCGTTCTGTGAGCACAAATGCATAGAACTGCGGATTCTGAACATTCAAGAAGAGCTGCACTTTTCTGAGTTTCATAAAAATGTGAACTTGTTTAAGAAAAGGGGATGGGTGGAGAGTTTCAAGTATGGCACATGTTTTAACAAATAAAAAATTGTCCCAGCACTTTGGGAGGCCAAAGCAGGAGGATCACTTGAGCCCAGGAGTTCAAGACCAGCCTGGCAACATAGCAAGACCCTGTCTCTTAGCTGGGCGTGGTGGCATACACTGGTAGCTCTAGCTACTTGGGAGGCTGAGGTGGGAGAATCACTTGAGCCCGGGAGTTGGACGCTGCAGTGAGCTGTGATTGCGCCACTGCACTCCAGGCTGGGCAACAGAAGGAGATTCTGTCTAAAAAAAATAATTATAATAATTCTGTAGGCCGGGCGCGGTGGCTCAAGCCTGTAATCCCAGCACTTTGGGAGGCCGAGACAGGCGAATCACGAGGCCAGGAGATCGAGACCATCCTGGCTAACACAGTGAAACCCCGTCTCTACTAAAAAAATACAAAAAACTAGCCGGGCGAGGTGGCGGGTGCCTGTAGTCCCAGCTACTCGGGAGGCTGAGGCAGGAGAATGGCGTGAACCCGGGAGGCGGAGCTTGCAGTGAGCTGAGATCCGGCCACTGTACTCCAAAAAAAAAAAAAAAAAAAAAAAATTCTGTAACCCTCTCTTCATTGGTGAATGAATGTGTGAGGATAGAATTTGAGGGGACTTGATTTTATGGCTTCCTTTGGTCCCCCAAGATAAAATACTCTGCAGTTGGGAAGGTAATGGGTTCAGGTGAGCCGCTGTTGTATGTGAAGCCTCGTGGTAAAGGGAACCGGCCCTGCGTGCTGGAATCAGCATAAAGAGCAGTCAGGTGCGCTTGTGAGCAAGGCAGGTGCCGTGACTCAGACTTGAGTAAACACGAAGTATGAATTCAACCCAGAAAACTGCTCTCTCTTGGGTTTTGCAAACTTTTCAGAAATAAATCCCTAACTTTAGAAAGCTTTGGTACAAGAGCCTTGAAGGGTTTCTGGTGTTTTCTTTCCCGCCTGCACCCTAGCATCACTGTCCTGGTAACCGGGGCCAAGTGGCTGTCGGTGCTGGAAGAGAAGGCCATGAAGCCGGGTGAGTGTGCCTCTTTAATATTCATTCCCCGTACTGCCAATCAAGGAAATTAAATCCATCCTGTTTCCTGCTTGCGCGTGAGGGGCTTCAGGCACTGGGTTTAGTTTTAA
Organism: Mandrillus leucophaeus; assembly: GCF_000951045.1. NCBI lineage: Eukaryota > Metazoa > Chordata > Mammalia > Primates > Cercopithecidae > Mandrillus > Mandrillus leucophaeus. The sequence continues at coordinate 2,010,854 of NW_012103587.1, forward strand.
TCTTTTGGTGATTGTTCGCCCCAGTGGAAACCCACAGTCTTCAGATGCTCCACACGATCCTGTCCACTGGCTCCCCACTGAAAGCCCAGAGCTACGAGTATGTCTACAGGTGCATCAAGAGCAGCATCCTCCTGGGCTCCATCTCAGGTACGGCCCCAGGGGGGACGGTTCTTCCAGCCATCCCCGCCGGCCCCATAAGTATGCACACCTCTGCCCAGTGCTTGGATTCATCCCAAGGACACAGTCCGCTGGGCAGCCAATACACACAATGCCTTCTCATTATCTGAGGCAGTGATGCTCCACGAAGTCACTGTGAACTCCGAGTCAGCCCATACAGGACCCTTGCTCCTGGGGGAAATACATTTATATACACACACCTCTCACATTGATTATAGTCTTAAAATCCAAAACAATACATCTTGGTAGGTTCTATATTTTTTTTTTTTTTTTTGTATTTTTAGTAGAGACGGGGTTTCACCGTGTTAGCCAGGGTGGTCTCGATCTCCTGACCTCGTGATCTGCCCGTCTCGGCCTCCCAAAGTGCTGGGATTACAGGCTTGAGCCACTGCGCCCGGCCAGGTTCTGTATTTTTTGTCTTGCGAAAGGGAAAATGCAGTTCAGAAGCATTCAGTGACTTGCCCAAGGCCACCCCACTGTCAGATGCCAGAGCTGTGATGCCAAGCCCAGGAACAGAGCACCCTAACCCACCCTGCCCCGGTCTCCTGCGTGTGAGAGCGAGGCAGGGAGGCCATGTCGCCTTGTGTGACCTCGGTGGGAATGTGCCTGGGTGGCTTTGGGTTTTCACTGCTCTGCAGTGTCTGAGAGTGACCGCAGAAGCTCCAGATTATAGATCTGGAGGTTACACATACATTTTAGTGAGTAGGCAAATTCCCAAAAACAGAATCCGCAAATAGTGAGAATCCACTGTATGGAAGGACAAATATGGCAACATTGTTTATATAAGTAAAAAATAGATGCTACCTGTATGCCCAGCAGAAGGAAATTGATTGAATAATTTAGGGCACATTCTTAATTTATGAAGCCATTAGAAGTGAAGAAATACACTGATGGACATTGAAACATGGTCATGATGAGTGAAAAAATCAGATTGCAGAATTACAAGGTGCGGTCATTTTTGCAGGTGAAAAACAGGAATATATGGATGTGTACGTGCACACTCGTGTGTGTATAATATGAGTGTATTATATGTGGATTCTAAGTGAAAAAAATTTTTTTTTTTTGAGACAGAGTCTTGCGCTGTCAGCCAGGTTGGAGTGCAGTGGGTGTGATCTCAGCTCACTGCAACCTCCACCTCCTGGGTTCAAGCAGTTCTCATGCCCCAACCTCCCGAGTAGCTGGGATTACAGGCATGTGCCACCATGCTCAGCTAATTTTTCTATATTTTTAATAGAAATGGGGTTTCACCATGTTGGTCAGGCTGATCTTGAACTCCTGACCTCAGGTGATCCACCCACCTTGGCCTCCCAAAGTGCTGGGATTACAGGCGTGAGCCACTGTGTCTGGCCCCCAAGTGCATTTTTTCTCATAACTTTTTTCTTAACATAAAGTTGTGCTTTAGAACATGGTTCATGCACGTGGTAAAAAAAATTCAGAGTACACAAAGGTATCCTCATTGCTGCCGTCCTCCTTCCCCAAGGAAGCCGATGTCGTTTCCTTCAAAGATGTTCTGTGCATAGGTGAGCGTGTGTGCTTGAGTGTGTGTTTACGAGTGTGTGTAATTGGGGTGAGAGCACCCCCTTTTTACACAGATGTAGTTTAGGGTACACACCTCAATTCCCCTTCATGTGACTTAAGAGTTGATTCCTTTGCTGCCCATAGAAATCTTTGGGTCACTTTTTTTTTTTTTTTTTTAAAGACAGGGTTTTGCTCTGTTGCCCAGGCTGGAGTGCACAGTGACATGATCGTGGCTCACTGTAGCCTCCACCTCCCGGGCTCAAGTGATCCTCCCACCTCAGCCTCCTGAATAGCTAGGACCACAGGTGTACGCCAGCATGCTCAGCTGTGTTTTTTTATTTTTTGTAGAGATGCGGTTCCACCATGTTGCCCAGGCTGTTGAACTCCTAAGCTCAAGTGATCCTCCCACCTTGGCCTCCCAAAGTGATGGGATTACAGGCATGAGCCACCGTGCCTGGCCTGGGTCACTTTTATTTTATTTTTTTTACACATTTGTAGTTCTGATTTTTCTCCTTGTGATTTAAAAACATACTCTCAAAGCACCTCTTTAAGAGGTGCCATTTGCCCGAAGCCTGAGGCCGACCCCCCAACCTTCCTCCCCACCGTTGGTTCCTCAGCCTGAGATGGGGGGTCTGAGACATTCCCACCAGCAGGGAGAGCAGCAGGAAGGAGGTCAGGGGCCCTGCTCAGATCTCGATGGTGGCAGAAACGAACGTGACTCACTCATTGTCGTGGGACACGTCAGTCAGTGACATGAAATGCCAGAGAAGACATCACATTTTATTCACTGCTTGAAGAAAGAAAGAAAATCACACTCCACGGTCTTGCAGCTGGGAACTTTTTTTTTCTTTTTTTCTTTCTTTTTTTTTTTTTTTTTGAGACAGAATCTTGCTCTGTCGCCCAGGCTGGAGTGCAGTGGTACACACAGTCTTGGCTCACTGCAACCTCTGCCTCCTGGGTTCAAGTGATTCTTGTGCCTCAGCCTCCTGAGTAGCTGGATTTACAGGCACGTGCCACCACACCCGGCTAATTTTTTGTATATTTAGTAGAGATGGGGTCTCGCCATGTCGCCCAGGCTTGCCTCGAACTCCTGAGCTCAGGCAATCCGCCCACCTTGGCCTCCCAATGTGCTAGGATTATAGGCGTGAGCCACTGCGCCCGGCCACATTTCTGTTTTTCCAACCATGAAGTCCACGTAAACCACGGCACTCGAGCCTTCCCATGTCACGGGTCCACCAAGGCAGTGCCTGCCAGGTGGATATCACAGGCAAAGCTTCCATTTTCTATGATCCTGAGTCTTGAATGTCAGCGTGACCACAGGAGGTCATTTACTTAGCGGATCCTCTAGCAGGAAGACTCGGCCAAAACGTCAATTACCAGATGGGGATTCATTCCAAATTCCATATCACCTCTCCCACTGCTCCCTGAAGAGAAGCCCCACCTGTCTGGGATGTTGTAGTGTGTGTCTGGGAGACTAGCTCTTTGTCCTCTTGGCACTTTCTCCTTTGTTGCTCACTAATTTAATGCAATTTGTCTGGGGCTTCTGAATTTTGAATCTCCCTTTGCCATTGCTTACAGGAGGCACCGACATCATCTCCTGCTTCATGGGCCACAATTTTTCTCTTCCTGTGTATAAAGGGGAGATTCAGGCCCGGAACCTGGGCATGGCTGTGGAGGCGTGGAACGAGGAAGGTGATGGCTCCGCCAACTGTTTCTTTCTGTGATTAGGCGTGAGTTGGGAGCTTGGGAGCGCTCGGATGTGTAACTTTGCTTGGTGATAGTTCTCCAAAACAGCCCTCGGAGGGGAGGCCCCTGTCACTTGCATTGTGATGTCCTTTCCCCGCAGCTTGGCTTAACACCCACCGGGCTCCTGATCCCCAGCCCCTGAGAGGTCAGGGTCGAGCTGGAGGACAGGTGGAGACCTATGTGCTCAGGCACGGCGGGCAGCTGGGTGGTCCCTGCGCTGCATCCGAACCCCGGTGCTGGATACACAGGCAGCCGCCAGCTCTGAGCTTCTGAGAACCTGGTCATGAAAGGGATAGTCTCCCGGTGTGCTGGGCCTGGCAGCTAGAAATCCAGCTGTGCTAGGAGGGGTGAGCAGGGCTCAGTGCAGCTGCTCTGCAGAGCAATGTGGGAGTAGTCAGTGAAGCTGAAGATGGATACGTGCCCTGTGATCTGGGAATTCCACTCCTAGAAGACTTACTTGTGATACACGCAAGAATGTTTGTAGCCCCATGATTTGTAACGGAAAACAAAATTGGGAACAATAGAAATGTCCATCCTTGGGAAGAAGAAACTCCGTGATCACAGGTGGAGAATGACTAAGTGGTGAATATGAATGAACCACAGTGAGTTCTAGTAGCCCGAACGAGCCACCCAGATGTCATGCTGAGTGAGCACAGGAAGACGCGGGACACGTAGAAGGACAGTATGTGTGTGTTCAACGGCATGCAGAATGACGACATATGCTATTCAGGGAAGCGTGTGGATGGAGCAGAAATGTTAACACACATGGGAATAACAAATCACTACATCCCAGACAGCGATTTTGGGGAGCACACAGGGAGGGGACTTCATCTGGGAGGAACGCATTATTAGGCTGCCATGACAGGTGTGTGGGTGTGGACCATCTCTGTACCTTTGTATATGTCTGAAATATTGCATAATAAGTAATAGCTTAAGAAAGAGAGAGAGACAAGCCAGGGTGTGTGGCTGTGGTGTGCGTTGGGCTTATTTTTAATTCTCCTATACCAGGAAAGGCGGTCTGGGGAGAGAGCGGCGAGCTGGTGTGTACTAAGCCGATCCCTTGCCAGCCCACACACTTCTGGAATGATGAGAATGGCAACAAGTACAGGAAGGCGTATTTCTCCAAATTCCCAGGTTGGTTGGAGAGATGCAGAAAGAGCTGCCCAGCCTCTGCCTTGGCTGGGCCTTCTCTGTCTAATTCTGTACCCTTGTCCCTCCCCTCCCATCCTGCCCCTCCCGTCTTCCTTCCCCCACCACCAGGGCTTGGAGAAGCTGCCTATAGCTCATTCTGCCAGTGGGGCGATAATGAATTTTTGGTCAATATCGTGTTGTGTTCAGCTTGAAGCTATCGTGTGCAACTGTAATCTGGTTTAGTTGAATCTCAGCTACCTCTGCCCAGAGCGTCTTGGCTCCAGCCCCTGCTGCTGGGAGCTGGCAGGAGCCTCTGGTTTGCATGTGGGAGAGTGGAGGGTGCAGGGCCCACTCGCTGAAACAGGGTGATGCTTGCCTGTTCAAGAGGAATGGCATGTGGAAGTAGTGTCTGGCTCGGGTCTCTTCCTTCATGTCTCTCACCATCATCCAGTCCTCATGGAGATGCTAGAGGAAGAGCGCTCTTGCGGTGGAAGGATTTACAACCCGACATGTCACTCTCACATAGACTGACACCCTTGGGTGTCATCTTTTGAGTGGTGCCTTGCCCCAAAGCAGGGAAGTCTTTTATTTAAAGCTCTGATTCCTGCCTCCCTCTAATCTTATTTCATAAGCAGTCTCGAGTTATTGCTGCTGTATAATTCATCGTTTAGCAAGCCTTCTGTTCCAGAGTTATTTATACTCAGTACTTGCTTTCTGCAGTCTCTCAAAAGGTAATCTGGTTTAGCACAGACCACGTATGGAGAATCAGAAAGCGGCAAGTGGTAGGATTTGCCAGGGATCCTTCCTGCCTTGCGTGTTTGCGTGTCACCGTAAAAGCCATTGTGCCTGGAATAGCGCCTTTCTGCAGCAGTGTGGGGCATCCCCCCAGGGGTGGCTCAGCCTCCACTGCATACCTGCTGCACCTATGCCCCACCTTGGCTCCTGCTGTGAGCAGCTGTGTAGACAGACGAATGCAGAAAAGCAAGAGTGGATATAGAGAAACACTTTTCAGATGACCCTAAAGAGGAGGGCAGGAACCCCTGCCTTGGGAGGAGAGGCCAAAAGGATTAGAATCTCAGCTTGAGGATCCATCCAAGAAATGACTGCCCTTCATCTTCTGTAACATTGCTCTTTGAAAACTCTTTTCTGTCACTTTTTTTTTGTCACATGTGCAAGGGTTCATGTGATAGATGTCTCTCAGGATTAATTTCAGGATAATCTCTTTGAAACTGATATTACTTCTTGGAGAAGACAAGTACTTTGTGATGTGTTGTATTTCCATTTTTGCCTTGGCTGCCAGGAAACTCAGAGCTAAATTCATTGCTTTGTTTTTGTAGTCCTCTTACCTTTAGAGTAAGATTTTGCTTCTCTTTAAATGATCCTATCATGAAGTCAGTTTTATAGGTAGCTTCGTCTGATACTTCCTAGGTGTAGGTGAGAGAGATGAATAAATATGGAAAGACAAAGGCAGATCAGATAATGAGATCTGAAGCTGTTTATCATGGACAGGGTGAATATAGGCTGCACTTAGACTATTCGTCAAGCAGCAGTGCTGAGAGATTCCTGGGCTGTATAGGAAATGGCGTGATGGCAAAACCAAGCAACAAGAGCAAGCCTTCCTTTCCACAACTGGGAGTGGGTTTATGGACATTGTTACCTTAAAAAATGATGCCAGGTGAAAATGTAAACAGGCCATGTGCTGGTATGGAAAAATACCCAAGAAGTTAGTAAGTGAAAATGAAAGTTTAAGAACAGAGGACATAGTATCCCTTTGATGTAAATTTTAATTTTTTTTTTTTTTTTTTTTTTTGTTGGGTTCTCCTTTTTGTTCCAGGCTGGAGCGCAGTGGCGTGATCTCAGCTCACTGCAGCCTTGATCTCCAGGGCTCAAAGGATCCTTCTGCCTCAGCCTCCTAAATAGCTGGGACTACAGGTGTGTGCTACCATGCCTGGTTAATTTTTGTATTTTTTGTAGAGATGAGGTCTCTCTATGTTGCCCAGGCTGGTCTCGAACTCTTGAGCTCAAGCAGTCCTCCCGCCTCGGCCTCCTCAAGTGCTGGGATTACTAGCATGAGCCACCACACCCAGCCTTGTGTAAATTTTAAAAGGGAAGTATATATGTGTGATTGTGTGAATAAGGGCTTATATGAGTGGTGAGATGATGAGCCCATTTTGGTTTTCTTCAGGGCTTTTTATTTTTTTGAGATGGCGTCTTGTTGCCCAGGGCTGGGGTGCAGTGGCACGATCTCGGCTTCTCTTTCAGCCTCCTGAGTAGCTGGGATTACAGGTGTGCGCCGCCACACCTGGCTAATTTTTGTATTTTTAGTAGAGACGGGGTTTCACTATGTTAGCCAGGCTGGTCTCGAACTCTTGATCTTGTGATCCATCCACCTCGGCTTCCCACAGTGCTGGGATTAATAGGCATGAGCCACCATGCCCGGCCACTTTTTGTTATTTTTAAAAACTTAATATTTTAAAAGAAAGTAAAAGGAGACTTAAGATTTAGGTCGTTGCAGATGCCACATTCCATACAGGCCTGGTCTGTTATCGGCAGTCACCTGTTCCCACCGTATTTCCACTTTTGCCTCAGCTCCCAGGAGACTCAGAGCTGAAGTCAGTGCCTTGAAGAATGAGAATGATCTAAATCTGTTCAGTCCGCTGTAGAAAGGAAGACATTGCTTCTGTAGCTTTGTTTTGCCATCACACCACTTCCTTTGTGGTGCCCTGGAGCCAGCCCCTAGTGGATTCCTCCTCTCAGCTCGGCTTTGCAAGGGATCAAAGTGTGTCAGGGCGAAGTTTCCACAAAAGAACATTTCTTCAGGGCGGATTTACATCTTCCTTTTTCTCTGCATTTCCGGGGTCTCAGTAATTAGGGCACAGTACTACAAATGGCCCTAAACCCCAGAAATTTCCCATCCAGTTCAAGGGAGATCTGACTCCTGGCAAACAAGACTGTATGTTGCTGCTGGCACCAAGTTCCAGGATGAGGCCGGATTCCCAGGTGAGCGGCACAGGCTTGCAGCTCTTCCGGGGCTGCCGTTCATCAACTCAGTTTGCTGAGTAGCCATGCGGATGTGTTCCTGCAGAAACCGGGCACACCAATTGCAAGCCTAGCAGTGGGTTTTTTTTTTCCTTACTTGTGTATGTGAATCTTTTAAAAGTCCAATGAGAAGAATTGGTTTCGTTCTCTAGCTTTGGGAGGTGGGAGGAAAGACCTGAAGGCCTGCAATTCTCTTTTTTTGCATCGGAATAACTAGCGTAGGGCTCATTTCATTCTCTTCAGCTGCCTCCCAGGGACCGTGCACTCCCTATACACAGTCCCCTTGGCCTTTGTTCCCGTAGAAGGCTCGGTTGTGGCTTGTGGCAGTGTCTCCTTCACGATGTCACATGAACGCGTGAATAGACGAGGTAGCTGTTGAGTCATAAGCTGTTTGGGTTAGCGCTTGCCTCAGAGTGGAGAAGTGCTGGGGAAGTGTCTCGAGATTTGGAGGGGAGGAGATGCCTTCTGAGGCTGCTGCTCGTCAGTGAAGACACGTCGAGATTTGGGAGTGAGAGATGCCTTTTGAGGCTGCCACCCATCAGTGAAGACACGGAAGTTGGCCGCTTTACTGTTTTCCCTTCCCGGATCGCAGGGAATCTTCGGGGCGTTATTGCAGGAGGCCAGCCTGCTGCTGAGGCAGATGACTTCCGGCATTGCAAAGCGGCAGAGATGCACTTTTGATTACGGCCAGCCAGTTCCCCTCAGTGTGGCTGATCAAGGGCTGGGCGTGGGTGTCAGCAGCAGGAGGCCCCCAGCTGGTTAACTGCTCCCTTGGTGACTCTCTCAGATGCGTGGCTTCTCTTCACTGTTTGGCGCCTGGGTAGAGGATGTGGCAAAGGAACCTCTCTCCTCAGATGTTGCATCCAAAGCTGGGGTTTGATCCCTTTGGTTGATCAGCTTCACGGCGCCACCCCAGCGCGCAAGCCTTCTCTGAACAGCTGCACACGTGGCCACTCATGTGGCCTGCTGACACTGTGTTGCTGTCACCCTTGGCTCTTTCCTCTATCCCCCCGGCCTTCATCCCCTGGGTCTTACCTGCTAATCAGCTCTCTGCACATGTGGCTAATGCTTTGGTTCAAGCCTGCGTGACTGGGACTGGTGCAGTAGCCTCCTTCCTGGTCATGGGCTATTCCATTCCAAGATCTGGCCCCAACCTCTCACACCCTGTGCCCTCCGCTGCCCCGGCCACTCTTGCTTCCCAAGACGTGGCTCATTCTTTCCTGTGCTACACTCAGGGTTGTCTCCAGACACTCCTGTTGACCCCCAGTGGCCTGGCTGAGCTTGGTCCCGCACTCTGCGAATTCCCGGGTCCCTGCTGGTGCCCAAGGAGCTGCGTTACTCCTCGCCAGCTGTGTCAGAGCTGCCCGGGCAGCAGCCCCCCTAGAGGGCGTGTTCCTTGGGGCAGGAACAGTCTGGCTCCCTTCTGCCCCCAGCCCCACGCCAGACCTGCCTCTGGGCCCCAGTTATGTCTGGACCCGCACCCAGCGTCTGTCCAGGCAGCCCGTCACGGCCCCTTCTCCTCGGGGTGACCGGGCACCTCTGCTGTCCTTGCAGGCATCTGGGCTCATGGCGACTACTGCAGAATCAACCCCAAGACTGGGGGCATCATCATGCTTGGCCGGAGGTAAGGGCTGCGGAGTCGGCTTCTCTTCCCTGCAGCCTCACCTTCCGGAGGCATGGGGGTGGAGGAGGAGGCGCTTTCTGTAAAAGTCAGTGCCTTCCTGGGCACCCCACTCCACTCCAGCATCAGGGTGTCCACACCTCTCACACCCACCGGCTGCTGTGCCATGTTTCCCCACCCCTGTGCCCATGCACACGCCGTCCTTGGGCCTGAAGACCACCTCCAAGGAAGCATTTTCTGCTCAGTCTGCGACATGGCTGACCATCCCCCATCTTGGACCCTTCCTGTGTCATTCCTAGGGTGGGGCATCCCTGTGCCAGCTTCCTTCCCAAGGGCTGGGTCTGGGCATGATCTACGTTTCCCTGCCCCGTGATGCGGTTCTCGGGTAGGGGGTGTCAGGGTGGGGGCCCCACGGCAAAGGCACAGCAGCGTCCACACCCGCAATGGGGGACACGTGTGCAGGTGGGAAGGGAGCAAGGTGACAGATGTTCCTGCACAGAGGTGCCTCCCTCGATGTCGAGCTTTAACCTGAGAGGGAGAAAGAGCTGGGTGGCAGGGCAAGGAGCTGGGGAGGGGAGTGTCCATGACTAGTCCTGGGGGATGCCATGTGGAATGGAGAGGGGGTGACCACCCTCCCGTGGGACCCCTGGGACTTGCCTCACTCCAGAGCTGCAGTGTGGCCCTGACCTCTTCTCTCTTTCCAGTGACGGCACACTCAACCCCAACGGGGTGCGGTTCGGCAGCTCGGAAATCTATAACATCGGTACGTGCTTCCCCTCCCTGAGTGTTCTCCAGTCTCCAGGAAGGAGGAGGGTCCTGGCGGGAGCCCCCGGGCCCTTTCCAAAGGCCCCACCTTTGGCACAACTCCGGCCCCTTGGTCTCTGGTGTGACAGTGGACGTTTGTGAGCCTGACCTCCTTTCCAGAACATACCTTGCCCACACTGCTGTCCTCATAAAACCTCGAATGGAGTCTTTAAGGTCCCTTTGCC
>NW_012103587.1:2021819-2023817 GCF_000951045.1 Mandrillus leucophaeus
TATGCCCAGCTAATTTTTGTATTTTTTGTAGAGATGAAGTTTTGCCCTGTTGGCCAGGCTGGTCTACTCCTGAGCTCAAGTAATCAACCCACTTCGGCTTCCCAAAGTGCTGGAATTACAGGTGTGAGCCAATGTGCCCAGCTACCTGCCTCCATTTTTGGGAGGCCAACAGGGTCTCACTCTGTTGTCCAGGCTGGGGGTCAGTGGCGCGACCCTAGCTCACTGCAGCCTCGACCTCCTGGGCTCAGGCGATCCTCCTGCCTCAGCTTCCCAAGTAGCTATGTCTTACAGGCATGTGCCACCATGCCTAACTTAGTTTTTAATTTTTTGTAGAGACAAAATCTCCCTATGTTGTCCAGGCTGGTCTCAATCTCCTGAACTTAAGTGATCGTCCCACCTCAGCTTCCCAGAGTGCTGGGATTACAGGCGTGAACCACCAAGCCAGCCTCCCAGAGTGCTGGGATTACAGGCGTGAACCACCAAGCCAGGTCCTTTTTTTCATCTTGAATTAACTTCTCATTAAGTAAGGCCCACATCTGGCCTCCTGGTAGAACATCACCCATCCTGCCAAAGCTGAAGCTGTGTCTGCCTCCCCAGTGATGGGTTTTCTTCCACTTGTGAAATGGCTTCCTCAGCAAATATCCCTCCAAGGCACTCCTCCTGGGTGGGCTGGGAGAACACAGGCATCCCTGGTAGGCCTGGGGCACCCAGCTTGCCCCACCTGCTCGGCCAGGTTGTTGTGAGGCCCGACCCCGCACTGAGGGGCCCCCTGCGTGAATGTGCGCCCTCCCCTGTCTCCACAGTGGAATCCTTCGAGGAGGTGGAGGACAGCCTGTGTGTCCCCCAGTATAACAAGTACAGGGAGGAGAGGGTGATCCTCTTCCTGAAGATGGCCTCCGGGCACGCCTTCCAGCCTGACTTGGTTAAGAGGATCCGTGACGCCATCCGCGTGGGCTTGTCTGCGCGACACGTGCCCAGCCTCATCCTGGAAACCAAGGGCATCCCGGTATGGCCATTTCCCGCCAGCGAGGAGACCGCAGCCATCGCCCCACGAGCCCACACGTTGAGGGGCGCTTACATCTGAACAGCTTGCTGCTTTATATATCGTTTGTCCACGTTGCCTAGCAACGCCATCCTCTCCCTGCCATCCTTTTTCCTACCCTTCCTAAGACTGCATTTAAAGCAGCTTCTGCTAAGTACCCATGTTCGGAGGGTTAGCGGGCCCAGCCCTGCAGGTCCAGCTGGCTTCTCCCTGCTAACCTGTGGTTTTAGTGTGTTCTCAAAATTTTTAATGAGAACATTAATTTTAACTTTTTATTTTTTATTTTATTTTTTTGAGACTGAGTCTCTGTCACCCAGGCTGGAATGCAGTGGCTCAATCTCAGCTCACTGCAACCTCCACTTCCCAGGTTCAAGCAGTTCTCCTGCCTCAGCCTCCTGAGTAGCTGGTAGCTGGGACTACAGTCGCATGCCAGCATGCCTGGCTAGTTTTTGTATTCTTAGTAGAGACGGGGTTTTGCCATGTTGGCCAGGCTGGTTTCAAACTCCTGACCTCAGGTGATCCGCCCACCTCAGCCTCCCAAAGCGCTGGGATTATAGGCATGAGCCACTCTACCCAGCCAATTTTAATTTTTTAAAGTGCTGCTGGGAAGCGTTGCTCTTGCCTTTTAAGTTCTTCCGTTTCATACAAGACTTGACTCTTTTTAGAGGCAGGACTTCTGAAGGCTGTGTGGTCATCCCCCAGTCCCTGGCCCCAGTACACTCTGCTTCGATTCTAAGTCGGGGAGGAGGAGGTTCACCCAGATTGGATCACAGCTTTTATTTGCATTGCTTACAAAACGGGTGCCCTGCAAGCTGACAGAAGCTGTTCTGTGTGTGTGTGTGTGTGTGTGTGTATGCACACAACAATTTAAACAGACAGTGGCAGGCTGTATGTGAAGCCCACGGAATGGCTGTTCATTAAGGAGAAGATGGGAGCAGACACTCACTGGGTTCCCG
>NW_012103587.1:2028881-2030415 GCF_000951045.1 Mandrillus leucophaeus
GGACGTTTGTGAGCCTGACCTCCTTTCCAGAACATACCTTGCCCACACTGCTGTCCTCATAAAACCTCGAATGGAGTCTTTAAGGTCCCTTTGCCTATCCTCTTCCTCATTATAGCTCATCCTCCTGGTGAGTTCTGCCAGGTTGGTTACTTGTGTCTATCTACTATTTTTTTTTTTTGGAGACAGAGTCTTGCTCTGTCACCCAGGCTGGAGTGCAGTGGTGTGATCTTGGCTCACTGCAACCTCTACCTCCTCAGTAGCTGGGATTACAGACATGCACCACCATGCCCAGCTAATTTTTGTATTTTTAGTAGAGACGGGGTTTCACCATGTTGGCCAGGCTGGTCTCGAACTCCTGACCTCAAGTGATCCGCCTGCCTCAGCCTCCCGAAGTGGTGGGATTACAGGCGTGAGCCACCATGCCTGGCCAGCTTGCGTCTACTCTTTATGGTTGAAGAAACCAGAAGCACAGAGAGGGTTCAGGATTGCTGAAGGTCACACAGCACCATGCAGGACACCAAGCACAGAGAGTGTAGGCCTGTGGGTCTCACAGCTGCACAGTGGAGTCACCTGTGGGCCTTCAAACTCCCCAGCCCAGGGACCCAGACCCAGCCCAGGCCGCAGAGTCGGTTAGATGGCCTCGTACGCTAGTGCTTAGGTCAGAGTCCTAAACTTATGTTGAAAGGATGTCAAGGTCGTTTGTGTGGCCAGGGCAAAGAAATCCTGATGTCTGATTCCAGCCTTGTTCCTCCCTCCAGTGGAGTCCCCACCCCAGGCACCTGCTTCCCTTTTTTCAATTTTTTTTTTTTTGAGACAGAGTCTTACTGTCTTACACAGGCTGGAGTGCAGTGGCGTGATCTCAGCTCACTGCAGCCTCCGCCTCCTGGGCTCAAGCAATCCTCTTACCTCGGCCTCCTGAGTAGCTGGGTCTACAGGCATGCACCACTATGCCCAGCTAATTTTTGTATTTTTTGTAGAGATGAAGTTTTGCCCTGTTGGCCAGGCTGGTCTACTCCTGAGCTCAAGTAATCAACCCACTTCGGCTTCCCAAAGTGCTGGAATTACAGGTGTGAGCCAATGTGCCCGACTACCTGCCTCCATTTTTGGGAGGCCAACAGGGTCTCACTCTGTTGTCCAGGCTGGGGGTCAGTGGCGCAACCCTAGCTCACTGCAGCCTCGACCTCCTGGGCTCAGGTGATCCTCCTGCCTCAGCTTCCCAAGTAGCTATGTCTTACAGGCATGTGCCACCATGCCTAACTTAGTTTTTAATTTTTTGTAGAGACAAAGTCTCCCTATGTTGTCCAGGCTGGTCTCAATCTCCTGAACTTAAGTGATCGTCCCACCTCAGCCTCCCAGAGTGCTGGGATTACAGGCGTGAACCACCAAGCCAGGTCCTTTTTTTCATCTTGAATTAACTTCTCATTAAGTAAGGCCCACATCTGGCCTCCTGGTAGAACATCACCCATCCTGCCAAAGCTGAAGCTGTGTCTGCCTCCCCAGTGATGGGTTTTCTTCCACTTGTGAAATGGCTTCC
>NW_012103587.1:2033055-2058836 GCF_000951045.1 Mandrillus leucophaeus
TGTTCCTCCTCCTCCCGGCACCTGTCCACATCTGCGCTGACTCCCACTCGGGACCCCTGTTCCTCCTCCTGGCGCCTGTCCACACCTACACTGATTCCCACTCCGGACCCCTGTTCCTCCTCCTCCCGGCGCCTGTCCACATCTGCACTGACTCCCACTTGGGACCCTGTTCCTCCTCCCGGCACCTGTCCACATCTGCGCTGACTCCCATTCAGGACCCTGTTCCTCCTCCTCCTGGCGCCTGTCCACATCTGCGCTGACTCCCACTCGGGACCCTGTTCCTCCTCCTGCTGGCGCCTGTCCACATCTGCGGTGTTGGTTCCCTTTTGTGGTGTCCACACGTTTCCTTTGCGTTCTGGTTTTGCGTGGGAAGAGCCCTGCAGCTTGGGGCTTTTTCTTTCTTTTTTTTTTGGTTGGTGACTCTTGGTGGCTCTCTGTGGGGACACTGGTGCTCTCCAAGAAGGCACTTCTTGAATCAGTGACCCTTACTGTCTTCCTGATGAGGGTCTAAGGTTTTCCTTTGGTGAATCAGTGCTGTCTCATCTGGAACATTTTAGGGAACTGGAATTGGACTTTGTCCCCTTGGCTTTATATTATTGAAAAAGAACTTGGGTCTTTTGCCGCCAGAACAGTTGTTACCAAACCGTATCTGATCACGAGGGTAGCGGAGCAATTTATCATGAAGGACGAACACTCAGCACGTTTCTTTCCCTGGTCGTCCTGGCTTTTGTGGGCTTGCGGCCGGGGCTCCCAGCGGGGCTCTGGGCCCTTTTTCTCCCCAGATAGGGGCTTCTCCTGGGTCCATTTGGGAAGTCTTTTGGAGGGTTCCTCCAGATTTTGGAATGCCCTTTTATTTTCGGGCCCTCGTGGCAGGCTTAGGAGAGGATTTACCTCTTTGGTTGCTGAGCTAGGGAGGGGCCCAGCATCCACAGGGAGGTGACACGGCGTGGCCCCAGTCTGCCCATTCGGGAACTGGACCCACTTCAGGGTCAGAAGAGGACAACTGAGGTCTCACCTGCAAAGTCCCAGGGCCTTGCTGAGGCAGGAGAGCCTGTTGCGGGTCTGACCCTTCACATGGTGCTTGTGGGGAGTGGGCTACCCTCCCCTCACCACCCCGAGAATAGCCTAAGGCCGGGGCGCATCCGAGCGGTGGGAATAAGCGGCGGCCCATCTCTGTCTCTGCGTGGAGAGACACTGCCGCTTCTGTTCCCTGGGAAGCCAGTGCCATTTTCAGCATTTAAGGGGTTCCTGGCGAGTGCTCAGGAGAGATCTGGGCCCAGAGCCAGCCCCACTCCTCATGTTGAGTAAGACCGGTCCCGTCTCTGGTCTGTGACATAGGGAGAGGAGCCCCTCGCCCGCCCGCCACAGCTCAGGGTGGTGATGCGGCTCTAATGGAGTGAGCAGCCCCGGGGGACTCGGGAGGCTCTGGCCGGCGCAGTCCTTGCCGCCAGCCTTCACAGCGGGTCCTCTGAGGGTCTTTATGCACAGGGGCTCTGTCTCTTAGCCCTGGCCCCCCCTCTACACCTGAGGCATGACTTTGGGCAACTCAGCATCCAAGCCTCAGTTTCCCCATCTCTAAGATGGGTTGACAACAGAGCCTCTCTGGTGGGTGCCGTGGGCCACAGGGTGCCCAGAACGCAGTCCCCGTGCCTCGGTTTCTGTGCTGCCTCCACTCACCGTCAGCCTTCATTCAGAATAGGTCTGCGTGCCCTGCAAAGCCCTTCCACACACCTGATCGCAGCTGCTCTCTGCGCCAAAGTCAGAGGCTTTCCCTGCATTTCCTGTTTGAACAATGTCCTGGCCTCCATCTTTAGCTTTGACAGTGTTTGCCATGGGGGGACTGAAGGTGAGTTCTTGTGTATGTTCACATCTTTCTGTGTGGAGCGGAGGCCACTTGAGAACAGGAACCTTGTGGGTTTACCTCCTTTTCTTCGGAGCTCAGCTGACTGCCTGGCAAACAGCAGGTGCTTTTGGTGTCTGGTGAGTGAATGGGGCGTGGGGAGCTGGTCCTCTGAGCCCGGTGAGGTGGGACAAGCTTGTCTTCCTCACACCCATCTTACAGATGAGGAAACCCAGAGAGATGAGGGGTCCTGCCCAAGGAAGTGGTGTCCATAGTCAGCTCCGCCTTCTGCTCACCCAGAATAAAGACCTGGGGACCCTGGGAGGGTCATGGCCAAGTGGAATGGACTCCTGGCATTTGAGGGCTTCCCACCTGTAGCCCTCAGACAGCCATGGCTGTCCCAAGTTCAGCTGGCCTTTGCTTGGGTCATGGCTGGGATGTCTGGCCCTTCCTGACAGGAGGCTGCTGGGCTCCTGTCTACCTGGGGAGGCCTCGTGCAGGAGCTGGTTGGGGGAAGGGGGGCAGGGGGAGAGGGAGACGGCGGCTTCTTCCTTTCTCTTTCCCTTTCCTCTACCTTTCCTCTCTCCCCAGAGGAAACGGTAGCAGGATTTCTTTTAAGAGGATGCTGCTGTATTTGGCCAGTGGGTGGAAGGTGGCGGTATTAGCTCCTGTGAGCTGCACGTGGACCCCTGCGTGAAGCGTAGTGGGACACAGAGCAGGCGAGACATTTGCGTCTCACAGTGGGAGGGCCAGCGACACCACATGAAGTGACAGGCAGGCCCTCAGAAGGAAGTCGGCTCTTAGATCCTTAATTAGTTCACACGTTGACTGAATTTTTCAAGTGAATGAATTTTAATTATATCTCAGGTTAAAAAAAAAAAAGGCGCCAGTGATCGAGGGCTCGGGCACAGGAGCGTTACTGGGCTCTGTTGCTCCTGAGATTTCCTAGCCCACAACACACCAACACTGCCAAGGGCTCATTTGGATTCAAGGTGAAATACGTGTGCCATGAATCTTAGAGGAAGCCCTGAGTGTTTGGAAAGGGCCCGACTGTGAGAAGAAGGAATGCACTGTCCCGTGCAGCTGGCTGGCTTCGAGGAGGAGTTCTTGGTACCTTGAGGACGCTCTTGCCTCTAGTTCTAGGAAGCTGGGCCACTTCTGAAGTAATGGCAATAACTGGTCTTTATCATAGAATAACATGTGATAAAATATATAGAGAAGTATAAAAAAGTATAAATAAAAGTAAAATCATAAAACGTAGTAGCTAGGTGCTTGTGAAGCTGTGTGTGCCCTGACTGATTCACCCTGACTCACAGCCCTACAGCCTCAGTGCTGGCACCTCCCCCTTTCACTCAAGGAAATGAACTCAGGTTCAGGAATTCCCCCAGCATCCCCCAGATGGGGTGGCAGAAGCCACATCTTCCCTGAAAACTCTTGCCCAGGGTGCCTGCTGGGATTTAGGAATGATCTATGCCTGCATTTTTATCCTGGTCAGGCAGACCCTGAACCCTGAGAGACACTCTTTTTTAATACTCCCATCTGGAATATTCACTGCCGCGGTCAGTGGGGTGTCTGGAGGGCCCTCTCGAGGCCACCTTGGATGTGGCACGTGGCGGGTCCCAACGGGGCCCAGTGGAGCGTGCAGCGTTAGAAAAATGAACATGCTCATGGTGACCTCTGGGCATCTTTGAAATAGCCGCACTTTCTCAACAGCCATGCCAGTGGCAGCGTGGGGGCGGGGGGCGGGGTTTGGAGGGGGTTAGCATTGGGTTTCAGCACCGGGCCTCGAAATTGCCTTTCAGAGCAGGTTTTCTCCCCCACACACAGAGGGGACAGCAGTCAGTTCAGCGTACTTCGGTGCATGTTTGCAGACCTGGTGGGAAGAGGGGCATCTGGGAGCTAAGACCCATTTGCTCTTGGCGCTCCAGGTGGAGCCGGGCCTTTGGGGCCTGGATATACCCAGGGCTGTGGATTCTCCCCCCTTCAGGTTTAAATGCCGTTTCTTGTTTTTCTACCTTTCCCTCTCAGTATACGCTCAATGGCAAGAAAGTGGAAGTTGCCGTCAAACAGATCATCGCTGGAAAAGCTGTGGAGCAAGGAGGTGCTTTCTCGAACCCTGAGGCCCTGGATCTGTACCGGGACATCCCTGAGCTGCAGGGCTTCTGAGTCGGACTGGCTGGCGTGTCACTCAGCTGTACCTGTGTGTACTGTTACTTTTGTGTGCTCAAGAAATTACATAGAAACCTACAGCAGTTGTAAAAGGATGTTTGCACCAAGTGTTCTGTAGGCTTGGGGACGGATCGTTTCTCTGTTTTGTCGTTCAATCTGGTGGGTACGGGGATCTTCACACGCTGGAGCGGGATTCTGGCCTTCAGAGACAGGGAGTGTCTGGGCCGCACGTGTGGCACCGTGGTGAGAGTGTGTGTCTTTGCACACACAGTGCAGTGGGAACGGTGGGGCTGGTTGGTGCTGAGGACAGACACACTCCTGAGCCAAGGTCTTGTCTTCAGCCTCCCCCTCCCGTCGTCCCGTTTTGCTCTGTGAAGGTGCAAATCCCTTTCTTCCCTTCCCGTCTCAGGCTCTCCTGTTTTCCCTCAGGGTCCAGCATGCCTTTGAGCTTTAGCTGTTACAAAGGAACCCCCGTGACTTGACACAACTTTTCACAGCTGCTGTTAGGACCGGTGGTCTGGGTGCTCGTGTGTCTGTGTCACGGATGGAATGTAGGCCCTGGAGGACCGTGCGTCACTCTTCAACCAGAGCGTGCTTCCGGGCCAGCTTCCCTCCGAGGAGCGAGTGGATTTCATACAGGATCTCTTTATTGCACAGACTTTGAATGGCTTTACATGTTTCTAATGTGACTTAGGCGTGTGAAGCAGCGGGTGTCCACCTGTGTCCCTCATGGGTGAGCCCTCCAGCCGTGAGCCCAGGCAGCGCGGTCACCGAGGGTCCTCCTCACCAGGAACCGCATCCCTGCGCTGCCTCCGCCTGAGAGTCGCTAGGGGGTTCCTGTCGAGATCATGTCATCAGCACCCCACCCCTAAGTCAAGTCACGGGTTTCCACAGCCAGGCAGTTGGTAGGTACCATTCAGTTCAGCATATGAACTTGTATCTGTAATCTGATGTTCATTTTTATATTTTTTGAAACTGAGCACAATGAAATCCTTTCTTGAATCGTTTTCCTTTTGGATTATAAAAATACGGGGTAAAGTGCTATGATGAATTTTATGCAATAAATATATACAGGTGTGCGCGTGCACCCACAATGCGTGTGCAGTGTGCTTGTGTAAAGTTTTCTCTGAAGGGGGAGACTGCATGTGCGTGTGTGAGGCTGGTGGCGCTTGTGCGCCCGCCAACAGCTATGCCCTGGCGTTGTGTGGTTCGAATTGTTGGGGGCACTTCCCAGGGCCCTGGTACTTACCCACATTCCCTTGTGACCAACTGGCCGAGCGCTGCTCCGTGTGAAGCCAGCACCCTGGGCCCCCTTCACCCTGAGACTCCCCAACACCCAGCGCCAGCCAGGTTTCTGGACGTCAGCTCCTTTCTTGTCATCGCAAGAGCTGCATGTCACTTGGTTGTGTCTGGCTGCATGCCATGGAATCCAGGCTCGGCCCAGCAGCGTTTATGGCTCTCACGTCACAGGAAGTTGGAGGCAGTCCATTCTCCTGGGGCCAGGCAGTGACTCCACAGTGCAGCAGTCCTGGCTCCTGTCTGTCGCACTCTGCTGTCCTCAGGATGTGGCAGTCATCATCTTGGCCCTGGGTGGCTGCCCCACCTCTAGTCTTTCATCCGTGCTCTAGGCAGGAAGAAGGTGGGAGTGAGAAGGGGGCTGGGTAAAGGCAAAAAGCTGCATCTCTGGAGTGCGTCCCTTTTTATCCATAAAATGAGGGCTTTTCTGGAAAGCCAGCAATATCTGCTGGGGCTCACCAGCCGGCATGGGGACACGAGGCCACCTTTGCTGCAAGGGCATCTGGGGGTCTTGAGTATTTCAAACAGGACCTGTTCCCTTTTTGTGAGTTTCCGACAGCTGCTGTAACAAATTTTCACAAAGGCAGTGGCTTAACACAGCCCTAATTACAGTCCTGGAGGTCAGAAGTCGGCTGTGGGTGTCACTGGGCTGAAATCAGGGTGACAGCAGGGCTGTGTTCCTTCAGGAATCTGCAGGGGAGAATCCATTTCCTTGCCTTCTCCTGCTTCTAGAGGCCACTGTGTTTCTTGTCTGGTGATGTCCTGTTGTCTTCAGCAGTGGCCGGTCACACCCTCCTTCTGCTGCAGCTCTCTGACGCTGACACTCCCACCTGCCATGTTCACATGTAAGAACCCCCTGTGGTTGCGGCAGGCCCGCTTGAGTAAGTCAGGATAATCTCCTTATTTTAATATGTGCTGATTAACAAACGTAATTCCATCTGCAGCCCTCATTCCCCCTCACCACGTCTTAGGCCACTTTGTTTTGCTCAACAGAACACCTGAAGCTGGGTGATTTATAAGTTAATAATTTATTAAGGGGTTCATTTGGTTCATGATTCTGGTGGCTGAAAAGTCCAAGAGTGGGCAGCTGCATCTGGTGAGGGCCTCACTCTGCTTCCACTCAGGGAATAACATGGAGGGGGAGCAGGTACATGCAGAGATCACGTGGTGAGAGGAAACCAGACCCTTCAACAACTGCGCCCTTGGGAACTAATCCGTTCTCACGAGGCACAAGTGACCACAAAAACTCACCCCCTACAGAGGGCATTAATGTATTCAGGAGGGATCTGACCCCTCCCAGCACTGCTACATTGGGTATCAATGTCAACATGAGTTTTGGCATGGACAAGCAACATCCAACTCACAGCACCATGTAACCTAACCCATAGCACCGTGTAACCTAACCCACAGCGCCGTGTAACCTAATGCAGCGCCATGTAACCTAACCCACAGAGCCATGTAACCTAACGCAGCGCCGTGTAACCTAACCCACGGCGCCGTGTAACCTAACGCAGTGCCGTGTAACCTAACCCATTCATAGGTTCCAGGGATTAGGATGTGGGTATCTTCGGGGGCTGCTATTCTGCTGACCTCACTTTGCAAACACAGTCTGGTCCTGTTGGCCAAGGAAGAAGTGGATGGTGGTTGTTGGGAGCAGCAGGGAACCCTGGTTGATGACACTTGGGCTGGGATTATCCTCCCCTGTGAGTGGCCCGGGGGCCTTAGGGTTCAGGTCAGGCCTGGGGCCTGCAAGGTCCTCTCCTCTCACCAGGTGCTTGGAGATTCCCTTCATGTTGACAGTGCCTGAGGAGTCATTACAGCTTAATCAGTATGCCCTTTAGTTCCAGCAAGACGGCCCAGGCTGAATAAGCCCACGCATCCTTATTAATAAGCCCTGCCGGACAACTTCATTAATGAGAAACAGATGGTCTGGAACAACAGCCACTTGAGTGCACGTGGTGCTGAGGCTGCTTTTGACGTTCCTTGGCCTGAGCATTACTCTCAAAAACCCACCACCTGCCGGCCAGCTGCCTTTTCATCTTTGAGACGGCCGTGGGCTGCACCGTGCCTTCTCGTCTCTTCCAGCTCCCCACCAGGCCTGTCCCATCAGGAGCTTCTAAAGGCATCAGGATCTGCCACGCAGCCTGGCTGGGGCTGCCAGGATTCTGCTGTCTCCCACGGCCAGCAGGTCTCTGAGCAGCTGGTCCTCCTCCAGGCCCTTCCTGCCCACCTCCAGGAACCTTCTCCAGGCTGGAGGCCTCCTTCTCACGCTCGGGCTGCCCAGCTCCACCTTCTCGCCTGGGAGGATTCTCAACTGGAACTGAACTGATCAACTCCAGCTGCAGGCAGCCACTGACCTGTCCCCGCAGTGGCATCTGAGCCCTCTAGGATAGCACCTCGGTTGGCTCACTCATCTGTTTCTCAAACAGACGGCCTGAAACCCACACTCCTTAGGAAAGGCATCTTCCTGATGTCGTAACACCCCTGGCACCATGGCTGTAGGTGAGCAGAAGAGCCCCTTCCCTCGAGTCTGCAAACGCCCAGAAGGGCTCATGGGGAACAAAACTGCCTTTGAGGACCCAGCCACATCCTATCCCGTGATAGGCTCAAGCCTTCAGAGGGACTGTCACGTGCGGACTTATGGGGATAATCTGTCACTAGGTTCAAGCTGGGCTGCTCTAACAGGTGCCCCCAAATCTGGCTCAATCAGGAACGTGTGTTCCCTCCTGTCGCCACTCTGAGGTGAATGGGTGGGCCGGGGTGGGCTGGTGGCTTTGTTTTGCAAGGTCACCCAAGGACCTGGGCTTCCAAATGGCTGCTTCCCCCACTGGTGTGCAGGTCTTGTCCACTTGGAAGATGCTGGCTCACCACAGTCATGGAAGAGGTGACCTAACCTTAACCCTCACCCCCTTGGCCACAACCTTGTCACCCGACTGCAATCAGCTGTGTAGGAGGCGGGGAGATGTGCTGCCCAGCAGGGTGATGGGTGCCCTCCCAGAACTCTCGTGGTGGGTAGAGATGGCTCTGTGACAAGGAAGGGTGGGGAATGGTGATGGGGGACAGTTGCAGCCCCTCCCACAGGAATGAAGGAATCTGGCTGCTTCTGTGCCTGACTCCTGGGTGGCTGCTGCTTCGCTTGACCTGGGATGGGGGTTACCCCGCTGGGTCCTGCTGCCCGGGAGCTGGAAAATCAGCTGGGGTGGAGCGTGCGTGTACACGTGTGCAGAGGCGATGCTGCTTGTGTTTGCATCTCTGTATTTTGAAGGGTGGACTGTGAGGTTTGTGAGGCAAACGTGTCGGTTTTTACAACTTTGGCCTTATGTGTGTATGTGAATGTATGTGTACATGTGTGTGAACATATGTGTGTGAATATGAGTGTATGTGCCTTTAAAGCTGAGAATGCATGCCTATCAAAACCCGAAAGAGCCAGGCATGGTGGCTCACGCCTGTAATCCTAGCCCTTTGGGAGGACGCCAAGGCTGGAGGGTTGCTTGAGTCCAGGAGTTTGAGACCAGCTTGGGCAACACGGTGAGATCCTGACTACAAAAGTTTTTTAAAAATTAGCTGCGTGTGGTGGCGTGCACCTGTGGTTCTAGCTACTCAGGAGGCTAAGACAGGAGGATCCCTTGAGCCTGGGAGGTTGAGGCCACAGTGAGCTGCAATTGCACCACTGCGCTCCAGCCTGGGTGACAGAGCAAGGCTCTGTCTCAAAAAACAAACCCCAAATCCCCAAACCCCAAAGAACAGAGCTGTGAGGATGTCAGAATGTAGTTTCTATTCTAGTCCAAGTTGAATCCCGAAAGCCCAATGCCCATTCAGACAGGCAGGCAAGCAGGGCGATTTCCCTGTTTTCACAGAACACTGACCAAGTGCAGCTGCTCATGGCCACCGGACCTCAGCCTGTGCCCTCAGTGGTTTTCAGTTCAGTGACAGCTCTGTGTCCCAATCAAGTGGCTTTTCTTCAGTGTTCTGCAGAGCCCGGGGACCAGGTACTAACTCAGGTGTCCAACGGATATATCTGTGCTTATCCTTGGACCCAGTGATCACCAGGGTAGTTGAGCTCTTTGCACCACAGAGGGTATGCCTCATGGAGGCGGACAGATGGCCAACAGGAAACAAGAGGAGGTCTGATGGGACAGGATGCTCTTTAGCCACAGTGGTTGGGGGCCTCCTTTAGGTGACACTGAAGCCGTAGCCTGGGAGGCCTGACACTGCCATGTGAAGATCGTCGGATGACCAGCCAGCCAGAGGTCCTGAGACGGGAATGAACTCAACTACAGGAACAAGAAAGGCTATTTGGAGAATATGGGGGTGTGACGGTTACTACTGAGTGTCAACTTGATTGGATTGAAGGAGGCAAAGTATTGATCCTGGGTGTGTTTGTGAGGGTGTCGCCAAAGGAGATGAACATTGGAGTCAGTGGGCTGGGGAAGGCAGACCCACCCTTATTCTGGTGGGCACCATCTAATCAGTTGCCAGGCAGAAAAACGTGAAAAGGTGAGATCGGCCTGGCCTCCCAGCCTACGTCTTTCTCCCGCGCTGGACGCTTCCTGCCCTCGAACATCACGCTCCAAGTTCTTCAGTTTTGAGACTCAGACTGGCTTCCCTGCTCCTTAAGCTTGCAGACAGCCTATTGTAGGACCTTGTGATTGTGTAAGTTAATACTTTAAGATAAACTCCCCTTATATCTACCTATCCTCTTAGTTCTGTCCCTCTAGGGAACCCTGACTAATACAGGTGGCAAGAGAGTGGGAGAGCAGGTGGGATCGCAGTGCTGGGCATGGACCACATTCTAAGGGTGCCCAGAGCAGTGACATCATTGGATGAGCATTTGGAAGATCGTGCCGAGGGCAGCTCCTTTTGCTGGGCTCAGTAGGGGCGGCAGGTGGGTCTGCATTGGGCGCTGGCTGGTGAAAGCCCAATGACTACAGGACGTTGGCTCACCAGCTTCCTCCTTCCCTTCTTGCTCTTCTCCTCTCACTGTGCCTGAGCACCATGTGTGCGCAAAACATGAGAAGGGTTCTGACCATCCAGCAGACAGGCAGTGAACACACAGCAAAGATGATCAGGAGCCTGTCTGATTAGGCCTCAGAAGCTTCAGCTGGCTTTGAGGAGCTGAGATTCTTTTACTCTGAGCCATGACTGCATTTTAGATTAGTGCAAATGATTTCTAAAAGCTTCCTGCCAATGTGTGTCCAAACTTTAAAGAGAATCATAAGTAAAGGCCTGTTAAAGAAGGTGTTTAATGGCCAGGCATGGCGGCTCACACCTGTAATCCCAGCACTTTGGGAGGCTGAGGCAGGCAAATCACCTGAAGTCAGGAGGTTGAGACCAGCCTGGTTAACATGGCAAAACCCCATCTCTACTAAAAATACCAAAAAAACAAAAAACAAAAAAACCCACAAAAATTAGTCGGGCATGGTGGTGCACACCTGTAATCCCAGCTACTCAGGAGTCTGAGGCAGGAGAATCGCTTGAACCCGGGAGGCGGAGGTTGCAGTGAAGAAAAAACAAAAACAAACAAAAAATAAAGGTGTGTAAGGCATATTACAAGTGGAATTCTGGCTTTGTTGTCACGGTTTATCCCGTTAAAGAGCACTCTTGGCCATCACGGTGGTAAATTGATGGTCTAATAATTTCATTAGATGACTTCCAGGGGAGAAACAGGTGTTAGTCAATTCATTATGCTCTGGGACTATTTCCAAACGATTTCAGAACTTGGGACTCCCTCCTACTTCTTTCTTTCTTTCCCTGGCTCAAACACTGAGATCACAAGTCATGTTGGGTTTTTGGGAGAGTAAAAGGGAGTGGTTGTCAAGTGGCACCACGAGGCTTGGACCCAGTTTCCATTTTGTAGGCTCTGTGCTCATCAGTCTCACCAACCCTGCTCACTATTTACCTGCGGGGCCTGGTCCCCTTGTTTTTGGCATCCACTTTTTTTTTTTTCAATCATGACTAAATATTTTGCTGGGTACTAGTAACAGAAACACCAACACCAACTGGCTCAAGCAGAAAAGGGGTAATTGGCTCACCATTTTGAAAACTCCAATGCTAGGATTAGCTTCAGGTGTGGCTGGATCCAGACGCTCTGATGACATTATCAGTGTTCTCTCTCTCCATCTCATCTCTGCCTTCCTCTGTGTTGACATTCTCAGATGGACTCTCCTCTAATGATGGCAAGACGAATTCTTTCAGCTCCAGGCTTATGTCCTCACAGTGTTAAGACGGGAAGAAAGATTTCCCCCAAGTAGTTTCAACTTGAGTCCCCATCTTGAAGCTTATTGGCTATTTGGATCATATGACCAAACCTGAGCCAATCACTGGCCAGGAGGAGGGAATATGCTGATTGATTAGGCCTGGGTCATATAGCCCCTTCAGGTGTGGAACCCGCTGCATACAGTAACAGGACTGAGGGCTGGGGAGGTGGGCCCTGGATGGGCAGGTGGTTTCCTTTAAGAAGCAGGAGGCAGCAACCAGCCCTGTTTAGTTTCCTCTTTTCACAGGTGCTGGCTCCCTCTCTCCTTTCCTCCCTTGCCCCTTCTTTCTCTCTGCAGCCTCCCTGTGCCTGTCTCCTGCTCCCACCCCAGCACAACAGAGTCTCGGTCTGTTTTCCACTGCTAAGTGTGTGATAATTTACCATGCAGCAGTAGAGCACTAACACGGCCAGTGGCCCCGGCCTCCGTGTGCGGCACACTCTACTTAGCACCTCCAGACATGTGAGTTCTGTCTTCTCAGCCCCACTCCGGTCCTTGAGGATGGCAATCTTCCTCCTTCACCTCCTCTGTATCTCCCACCCCTTGGTCCTAATTACAGAGTAGGGCTCAATAAAGTGCTCATTTGACTTCAGCATAGCACTATGTCAGTCAGAACTCTTCAGATGCAAGTGACAGAAAGCCATCTCTCATCACTGGCTTCAGGCACAGCAGGATCCAGGGCTGGGTCAATGTAATCAGGATTCAACATCTCTCATGACATCTGTATGGGCAGTAGGGCATACTGGTTAAGACCATGGGCTCTGGAATTGGGTTGCTGGATAAAATACAGGACACCCAATTAAATGTAAGTTTCAGAAAAACAATCAATAGCTAGTTTTTCAGTGTAAGAACGTCCCAAATATTGCATAGGATGCGTTTATACCAAAAAACATTTATTGCTCATCAGAAACTAAAACGTAACCAGGTATCCTGAAGGTTTCTTAAATCTGGAACACTATTCTGGAACCAAGTGCCTGGATGTGAGTGATGGCTCTGCCTCTTCCTGTGTGACCACACACCTCACTTAACCTCTTTGAACCTCCTTTCTCTCATTTAGAAATGTGGGGATTAATAATACTATGCATCTCAGCTGGGCGTGGTGGTTCATGCCTGTAATCCCAGCACTTTGGGAGGCCGAGGCAGGTGGATCACCTGAGGTCAGGAGTGCGAGACCAGCCTGGCCAACACGCTGAAAACCCATCTCTACTAAAAATACAAACATTAGCTGGGTGTGGTGGTGGGCACCTGTAATCCCAACTACTCGGAGGCTGAGGCAGGAGAATTGCTTGAACTCAGGAGGCAGAGGTTGCAGTGAGCCAAGATTGTGCCATTGCACTCCAGCCTGGGTGACACAGTGAGACTCCGTTTCCAAAAAAAAAGAAAAAAAGAAAAGAGAAAAAAGAGAATACTATGTATTTCATGGGGCTGTGATGGTAGTGAAATAACCATGTTGCCAATAAAATAGTGCTGGGCACATAGCAGGTGCTCAACAAATGCTATCTCCTATTCTTTTACAATCTCACCTTCCTTCTTTCTCCTGCGTAGGCTTCAGTCTGACTTTTTGCCGAAGTTCCAACAAAAGGCCTGAAGAGGAGTCCCATTGGCTTGGCCCAGGTCATGTGCCCATCTCTGAACCAATCATGGAGACCAGGGGAATGGGAGGTTCTGATTGGTGGCACCTGGATCATGTGACTGCCCTGCGGCAGGAGGCGGGGCCAGTTCAACTGGAAACACGTGACCTGAGCTTGGGGCATGGAGGCGCCTCAGGGAAAGATCAGGGCTTGGAGGCTGAACCGGGGGAGGATGGATCTCAGGCGTGACAAGCACCTCCACCTAATAGCAGTCATGGGGCTTTTGTGAAGAGGCAGAATTCCAGGTGAGGAAGAAGTGCCGCGGCTGAGTTGTGAGCTTAGGTCACTGCTTGATTCTCTGCCTGACTCTAGATGGCTTACCAGGGTTCCCCAAGCCCCGGGCCGTGGACCAGTACCAGCCCGTGGCCTGCTGGGAACTGCGCCGCACAGTGGGAGGTGAGCAGCAGGCGAGAGAGCGTTACCGCCTGACCTCTGCCTCCTGTCAGATCAGCCGTGGCATTCGAGTCTCTCAGGAGCTCAAACTCTGTTGTGAACTTCAGTCATGTCAGGGATCTCGGTTGTGCGCTCCTTAGGAGAAGCTAATGCCTGATGAGTGGAACTGTTTCATCCTGCAACAATCAATTCTCCCCATGGAAAAACTGTCTTCCATGAAACAGCTCCCTGGTATCAAAAAGGTTGGGGACCTTTGCCTCAGGCAATGAGGTCCCCAGTGATGGTGGATGCATGCAAATCGGTAAGCCAGGCCTTGTTTTAAAGAACTGCCTGGTTCTGGCCTGGAAGAATTCCCAATCAGAATTCCAAAAAAAAAAAAAAAAAGGTTTTTCTAGGTCTGCATGCTCACGGGTCATGAAGACAAATGAGGCTTATTTGCACAGAATGCAGATGAAAGAATTGGGTTTTGAGGATCCGTGGGATTTAAGTGGGAGGCCACCTTTTGAGAAGAAGCAGCCCCTTCCGGGATAAATCCATCTTATAAAATTATTGTGCTCTTGAACTTTACAGTTACCTCAGGGGTTGTGGCAGTTAAAGAAAAACGGCCACACAATTTTTGACACTTCTTTTGGTGAGAGGCATGTCTATATCCCCTCCCCACCAATCTAGGTGGGCTGGTGACTGGTTTGTTCTATAAAGTATAGCAGAGGTGACGCTCAGTGACTTACAGCCTGGACCAGAAAACCAGATAGCTCTGCCTGGTTCTTTTGGGGATGCTTATTGGCAGGAGCCTGCTACCATTTAAGAGGTCTCATACCCTGAGGTACCATGCTGGAAAAGCCACGTGGAGGCGCTGTGGTCAGAAGTCCCAGCAGAGCCCCATCTTCCAGCCATCCCCACCAAAGCACCAGGCATATGAATGGAGCCATCTTTCAGCCTCTGGATCGGCCATCTGCCAGCTGCGTATCATTGAGTAACCTCAGTTGACACCACGTGGAACAGAAGAATCACCCAGTCAAGCCTTGACTGAATTCCTGACCCATGGAATCTGTGAAATATAATAAGATCACTTTTGTTGTATGCTACTAAATTTTGGTATATTTATACAGCAGTCATAATTGGAACAGGGATTTGGTGATGTAAATACAAGTAGAAGGTCGGGTACAGCCACAGGGAAGCTGAGGACAACAGGAGCCTGCTCTGTCTAAAGGCCATGGATGTTAATGGAAGGCACAAGTGTGAGAGGACTGACCCTGGATCCAACAGTCTGGGTTAAAGTCCTGGCTCAGCCAACTGCGTCATACTGCAAGTTTTTCGACCACTCAGGGCCTTACCTCTTCCATCTGTAAAATGGGACTAGCCATGAATGGCCAACTTAGCCACAAGGGACAGACATCTCAAACTAATGGCCAAGGGTTCAAATCTAGCCCTCAGCTGTATCTTGCTTGCTTCTCACAATCACTGTTTATTTGGATCCAATGCCAATTTAGAAATTGGGAGATTTCTCAGCTTCTCTTGGAATAAAAGGGAAGATGAGGCAAGGCTGGGCCCACATTCCTTGGGTCCCCAATGGCCAGGTCAAAGTGGCTAACATGGAATGACCACCAGCATGGGCTGGGTCCTGTTCTAAGGGCTACATGTGCATTGATTCATTAGTCCTCAGACAGCCCTGCGGGGTCTGCATCATCGTCATCCCCAGGCTCTGCCAGAAGGGCCTCCCTGGGTCAGTGATTAGATCCAGAGAGCAATAAGGCCACCTCAGTGGGCACTGCGGTGGGGAGGCGATAGTGAGAACATGTCCCCTCCATCCCCTGCTATGGCGAGACACACTCCTGCCCAAATATAGGCACAACGCTGGGGAAAGAAGGGAAGTCTCACCTATGGCAGATTCAGCATCCCTACAAGAGTGGGAGTTCATAAAAAATTAACTTTGGTTACTGAAAAATAGTCATGTTTCTGCAAAGTCTACAGTGTGGGCTGAGCAGAGTGGAAACCACTCCTTGAGCAAACCCTCAGTGAGCTCTTAGGCTGTCCTGAGCACGTAAAGCATCAACTCGTTTAACCCTCACAAGTATCCCACAAAGAAGATGCTTTTATGATCTCTGTTTTTACAGGATGACAACTGAGGTGCAAAGAGTTTGACCCACCCAGCCAACAGTAGAGGACTGGGAACTGGAGCCCGGGAATCCTGGCTGCCGACTCTGTGAGCAGCGTGCTGTGCCACCTGTCTTCGTCAATGGCCCATTTCCCCGAAAAATATCCTGGGAGAGCAGAGACGGTGCCCGTCTATGGTCCATCAGAGGCCCCAGGTAGGATGGAAACCTTGAGTGGCCTGGGGCAGGAGTCCCTGGCCTGCAGGCAAGCAGGGCTGAAGGACTGCTGGTGGGAACTGGCACTTGAAAGAAGGCATTTGAAGAGGGAGGTGGTGGGTGCTCATGTCTCACCCAGGCTGGGGCAGAGGGAACTGCAGTTTTGGTAATGACTACCGGGTCCCCTCTGTGCCTGTCACTAAAGATTTTTGTCAGCCTGGGCTGTCTGGTGGCTAAAGGATATGGCTCCTATTGTGTGGTCTGCTGAGCTGTCCTTTTGCAACAGGGCCTGAGACCACTGGCTTCAGGGGCTGGAGTCACAGTTGTGTGGGCTTTGGGCTGGGTTCTGTTGAGCCGTTAGGGCTTAGCCACTTGGTGCCAATAATAGCTAACATTGCTCTAGTACATACTGTATGCTGGGCGCTGTTCCAGGGCCACGATCCTGACTATAACCCTAGGAGGTAGGTGTCATCATTATCCCTATTTTGAAGATGGGGAATAAGGCTCAGGTTCAAGGAACTTGCCCAAGGTCCCATGGGCTAGGGCCAGCCCTTTTGGAAAGAGCTCCCAAGAAGGATAGAGAGACTCCCTCTTTTGATAACCCTGTTTCTCGTGGTCCTTTCTTTGGGTGCTTCCTGAATCTCTAGATTGATTAAAAGAAATCATACCCCAGTGAAGAAGATCAATTACATGTACGTTTTCCAAGCGCTTTGACGTTGTCACAAGCTCTCATATGCCTGAGCCTCTAATTAGATTTGGAGTGAGAATCATTTCATGTGTCATGAAATTTTAAAAGACAACGTTCCACGAATGGTACTTCCCATTATTCCAGCTTGATTGAAATTGTGTGTTTCTAAAAAGATGCTATTTATACTCTTAAGACAATGGAGCTTTCAAAAGGATTCCGACTCTTAAGTCTTCTTATGTGATTTCTAGGGAAGTGGAAATTTTCAAATTTTCATAATGAATGTGTCTTTGTAGCTTTCCTTCTTTTCGTTCTTTCTTTCTTTAAATAACCTGACTTGACAGTGTTTCTCTCCCTCTTGATGGGAACCTCAGGTTCTTGCCAAAGTATGTATCACATAATTGCTTTCATGTTCAGACGCGGCAAGAGTGCGTTGTAAATGACCGTGACACAGATGTGACGATTCTATTAGGCCTGGGTTCTTACATGATTGACCTTGCAAATTGAATTCAGGGAAGGCAGTGCTTCTGTCTGGCTGCTAGATTTCTTGTTCCCAGTTTGGGGAGAGGCCTGGGGAGGTGTGGGCTGGGATTTCCGTGCCCAGGCACCCACCCTGGCTTGTCCTGTGCTGCATCCCTCTTTTCCATCTTGGCATCTTCCTCAGCTCTCCAAACAGAAGGCAGAGGCCCATGATTGATGGACTCCTGCCCGCTGGAGCATTATTAGCCACTCTGTCAAGGTGACAATGTCATTTTTAATGTTCCATTTTCAGACTCGAGGTTTATTTTTAGGTTGAGTGTTAGCCAGCCTTGCCAGAGATAGAACCACTAAAAGTTTAGGGCATGGTTCCTGACCCTGGCTGCCGGGGAGCTTGCAACAATACCGATTCCCATGAGGGTACCTTCTGGGGTGCAGGAAATGTTAGATGTCTTTATCTACATGGTGGTTACTTGAGTTCATGTATGTGTACCAAACAACTGGGCTTTGATGAGGATGTGGAAAAACTGGAACCCTGGTCCCTTGCTGGTGGGAATGTAAATTGTGCATCTGTTGTGGAAACATGCTGGTGGTTCCTCAGAAAGTTAGACTTACAATTACCCTGTGAGCCAGGAGTTGCACTACTAGGTATATACCTAAAAGAACTGAAAGCCAGGACACAAACAGATGCTTGTATGCTAATGTTTGTAGCAGCGTTATTCACAATCACCAAAAGGCAGAGGCAACCCAAGAGTTTGTCACTGATGAATGATAAACAAAACGTGTTCGATCCCTGCAATAGAATACTGTAGAACATAGAGGAACTTGATTTCTTTTTATGGCTGAATAATATTCTATTGTAGGGATAGAACACATTTTTTTTTTTTGAAACGGAGTCTCGCTCTGTCGCCCAGGCTGGAGTGCAGTGGCCAGATCTCAGCTCACTGCAAGCTCTGCCTCCTGGGTTTATGCCATTCTCCTGCCTCAGCCTCCCGAGTAGCTGGGACTATAGGCGCCCGCCACCTCGCCCGGCTAGTTTTTTGTAATTTTTAGTAGAGACGAGGTTTCACCGTGTTAGCCAGGATGGTCTCGATCTCCTGACCTCATGATCTGCCCGTCTCGGGTCTCCCAAAGTGCTGGGATTATAGGCTAGAGCCACCACGCCCGGCTAGAACACATTTTATTTCATGATATTATATGAAAAGGAATGAACACATGCATACATGTGCACACACACACGCAGGCATACACTGCAATGTGCATGAACCTTGAACACATTATAAGTGACAGACCCTGGTCACAAAATGAAGAATACTGTATGATTCCACTTACATGAAATACCTAGAATGGTCAAATTCATAGAGACAGAAAGTAGACCAGAGCTTATTCAGGGATGGGGAGAGAGAAGGAATGGGGAGAGCATGTTTGATGGGTACATAGTTTTTGTTTGGGATGATAAAAAGATTCTATAAATGGATGGTGGTGACTTTTGCGTCACACCGTGAATGTACTTGATGCCACTGAACTGTACACTTAAAAATGGGTAAAGTGGCAAGTTTTATGTTATGTATATTTTACCATAATAAAAATATTTGAGATGTACAGTTAAAATTTTTGCTATGGACTATAAATGTATGTTATACCTGAATTGTAAAATACTGATTTCCAGGCCCTACTCACAGGGATTCTGATTTTTAAAAAATTTTTTAGACGGAGCCTCATTTTGTCACTCAGGCTGGAGTGCAGTGCCACGATATCGGCTCACTGCAACCCTCTGCCTCCCAGGTTCAAGTGATTCTCGTGCCTAAGTCTCCCGAGTAGCTGGGATTACAGGCACGCACCACCACGCCTGGCTAATTTTTGTGTTTTTAGTAGAGACGGGGTTTCACCATGTTGCCCAGGCTTGTCTCGGACTCCTGACCTCAGGTGATGATTTGAATAGTTTGGGGGAAAAGTCTGGGCATCATTATCTTTAAAAACTTACGATGAGGAATTTATAGTTGAGGAAAAGGGGCAAAACTTCGGCATGCAAACCCCTCAAGAATAAGAATTGTGGAATCAGTGCCAGGCCCTGTGTTCTATGAAGGCCAATGAGTTGTGATTGGAAAGGATGTGTCCTTTCTAGGCCACAGCACTTCATTGCCGATGTAAGGTCTCCGGAGCTCTCTTTCCCCTTTGGTAATATTTGACATGGGGGCTGCCCTGTCCGCCGGGTCCTGAGTGATACAGGTTCTGACATTGGGCCGGGAATGATGAATGGGATTGAAGGAGTACAGGAATTGAATGATCTTATGTAACCTAATAAGTGGGGCAACAGTATCAGGGAAACTCATACATGGGGAAAGCTTTGTGAGTTTCTTGGTCTTTTCCTCATGGTCACAAGATGGCTGCTGCAGCTCTGGCACCATATCCTCACATTCTTAAAGCAGGGAGCCAGCCAGTGCAGTGAGAAGTCTCTTTGAAGCCCATTCTTATTTTACCAGAGGAAAATTTATCCCCAGAAAGATCCTCAGCAGCCTTCTCCCCCAATTCATTGGCTAGAACTGTGTCTCTTGGCCACCCCTAGCTCTAGAGGAAACTGGGAAGCAGTATTCCTTTCCTTTTTGTGTTTTGACATAATTTCAAATTAAAGTTTCAAGAATAACATAAACAGTTCTAGATATTCTTCACTCAAACTGCCCAAATGTTGGCATCATGTGACATTTGTTTAATCTTTTTCCCTCTCCCTACATACACACACATGCATACATACACACTTATGTGGTTTTTTTTTTTCTGAATGGTTTGAGTCAACTGCAGGCACAATGTCCCTTTGTCCCTAAATACTCCATTGTGAATTCCTAAAAAACGAGGATATTCTCTTACATAGCCATAGCACAATCATCAGGAAATTAACATGGAAACTACTATTATCTAATCTACTAACCTTTTTCAGATCCTGCCTTTGTCTTAATAATGTCCTTTGGCTGGGTGCGGTGACTCACGCCTATAATCCCAGCACTTTGGGAGGCCGAGGCGGGCGGATCACGAGGTCAGGAGATTGAGACCATCCTGGCTAACACAGTGAAACCTCATCTCTACTAAAAATACAAAAAATTAGCCGGGCATGGTGGCAGGCACCTGTAGTCCCAGCTACTCGGGAGGCTGAGACAAGAGAATGGTGTGAACCCGGGAGGCGGAGCTTGCAGCGAGCCCAGATGACTCTGTCTCAAAAAAAAAAAAAAAAAGTTCTTTATAGCAGAATAAAGGCCCAGATCACACAGTGCACTCTATTGAAACATCTCCTTATTCTCCGTGAATCAGAAGAACTTCCTGGGACTTTCTTTGCCTTCCATGGCTTTGATGTTTTCGAGAGGACAGGCCAGTGACTTTGCAGCATGCTCTTCACATTGGGTTGTCTGATGGCTTCTGATGTTTGGATTCAGTTAGGAACTTTTGGCAGGACTGTGTGGAGGTGGTGCTGAGGCCTTCTTGAGGTAGGTCATATCAGAGGCCACACATCAGAGCCCCAGTAATGGGACTAATGCTCATTATTAATGGGACTAATGCTCATTACTAATAAGGGGACTAATGCTCATTATTAATAATGGGACTAATGCTCATTACTAATAATGGGACTAATGCTCATTATTAATAATGGGACTAATGCTCATTAGTCCCATTATTGGGGATGTTAACTTTGGCTGCTTGGGTAAGGTGGGGCTTCCAGTCTCCTCCACTGTGAAGTTACTATTTAGATATTGAATTTTTCACCTCGATTGTGGTAATGGCTGTTGGGTTGCCAACTACAGAGTCCGCTATACTGTTGCTGATCTGAGTGTGTGACCTGTGGTTCCTCTGTTATTGTTCATCTTGAGTGGCGGGGAAGGACGTCTTCAGGAAGCAGCAAATTCAATATTCTCTTTTTAGCTCCACTTTCGAAGAACCTCTGGGTGTCAGGCTCCCAGACAAGGCCCCACAGAATATAGACAGTAATGGATAGCATTGTCTCCCCTCAGTGAACTTCCTGCCCAACAGGAGGGAAGGAACAAGTATTTCTTGTTCACCTACTACCTGCCAAAGCCTCGAGTTAGCCACTCACATCCACCATCTCCTTCAAATTAGTGTATCAGTTCTGGGAGGCCCATGCTGTTACCTGGGTAATGATTTGGGGGATTTTATTCCTTTCAAACCAGAGGAGCCATTCATAGCTTTCTTCAGTTCCTGGGTCGGCCTCACCTCACCTCACTTGAGTACAGTTTTTTTGAAAAAGAATCTGAAATATTTTTTGTATCAAGTGTTTCAAGGACCTAATTATGAACTTCATTATAATTGTTCATTAGTTATATTTTGTTCAATTACTTTAACAGGTTGCCAAATGGAACACAAAGCTGGCAATTAGCATTATGTAATTGTAATGAGACACTCAAATTGGGTGATAGAACGTCGTCTTTGCTGGGGTATTTTTCCTTCAGAGGAAGACAAACCAAAGGCAGTGGCTGGGCCTAGGTCTGCTCACTGGCTCCATCCAAGCTGTGCAGGGTGGAAAGAAGCCTCCTTTGATGTATAAAGGTCAAGTTTGGAAAAACAAAAACGTTTAAGTGTGGTACTCAAAATATTTTAGATGATGAGTATTATATCTAATAATAATATACATATAAATATAAATTTACTGGACCTTGCTGTGATGGCTGCTGTGAGATTCCTGTCAGGGGCTGAAGGCTTTTCTTCCCAGTTCTGCTTCCTCCACCTTTTATCTTTCATAGGAATCACCCCCAATATCCCTTGTCCTCCTGGCCTCCCAGGGCCTGCTTCTCAGCAACCCAAGAACACTCCAGGGGCCTTTTCCAAGAAGCTGGACTTCTCGGAACCAGGGATTCCAGCAAAACTCTCAGGCCTGACTCTCATCGGTGGAAATTAGGGTACCCGGCTTGTCCCAAATCCTCCCTGTGAATCTGATTGGCTAGGCTTGGGTCATGTGACCACTCATGGTAGAGAGCATCCCTTGTCAACAACATCCCTTTGTAGTTCACCAAAGGAGAGCTGCCTCCTCCTCTCAGCAGGGAAGGGAACGGCTGCTGTGCAGGCAGAAACCGTGGCTCCCCCTTGGCCCCCTTGGCAGGCTGTGAGTGCAGAAGTCCTGGCCCTTGGCCAGCTTATCACATCACCTGTTTTGGGACTCAGTGTCCACGTCTAGAAAATAGAGCACGTGGCAAATGGATTCTTGCCCGGGTTCTTCATGGGGCCTTTGTGAGCAGCCTGGGAACAGCCTGCTGAGGCATGGCTCTGGGAGGGGACTCTGTCACAGTGCTCTTCCTGCTCTGGGTCTGACCAGGCTGGGAGAAGGACTTGCTAACTGTCCCAGCCACGGCTATGTGTGTGTGTGTGTGTTGGGGGGTGGGTAGAGATGAGGATAGGGGCAGGTGAGAGGGAAAGGGGTTCACCTCCTTACATGAGAACCTTTTGCCTTCCTCCAAAGGCCCCTGATTCAAGGCCAGCTTCAACTGAGGGAGACGGAAGGGTGTGCTTCACAAATGTTCTTCTGGAAACCATGGTGACAGCCCCAAATGTGATTTAGTGACACTCTTCTGTTGTCTTAGGTCACCTGCCAGCAATGCCAAGCTGAGGACGGAGCTGGGGAAGCTGTTGAAACAAATGTGCATAATTAGGACTATTGTCTCCTGCTATGGTCTGAAGATTCTTATGTGGAAACCTAATCCCTACCTTGGGGGTAGCAAGAGGTGGGGCCTTTGGGAGGTGAGAGGTCATGAGGGCCCTACTGTCATGATTGGGATTAGTGCCCTCTAAAAGGAGGCCCAAGGGAGCTTGTTCACCCCTTCCACCAAGCGAAGATGCTGCAAGAAGGGGCCACCTGTGATGCAGAGGGTGGGCCCTCATGGAATCTGCTGGCACGTTGACCTTGGACTGTCCAGCCTCCAGAACTATGAGCAATACATTTCTGTTGCTTATAAACAACCCACTAAGGCATTTTGTTGTGGCATCCTGAATAGACTAACATATCTCCTAAGGAGAGTTCTTCCTTGAAACTTGTGTTTTTTTGTGTGTTTTTAAAAACAATATTTTAAAATTCAGTTTCTCTATAGTATTCCGTTGTATGAATCTTGTGTAATTTATGCCCCTCCCTTATTAATGGACGTTCGGGTTGTTCCTCATTCTTGTTCACCTTTGACCCCTTAATAGGAGGGCCCCACCTTCCTTTGCAAGGTTGGGCGTGGTGCCTGGGAGAGAGGGAAGCACAGCTGTGGCTTTATCTGTCCCAGGAACTTTGTCCCAGGGTGCCCTGACACATCCCATCTCTCCTTGTCACGGGGTCTCCTCGACATTGTCTGTCTCTCTTACAGTCCCTGTTTCTCAGTTTCTCTCCTTACAACTCTCTTGCTCACTCTCCATCTCTTTCTTTGTCTTTTTGTCTCTCTCTCCCCTTCTCCTCGTCTCTATGTTTCTCTTTCTCACTCTTCTCTGTCTCTCTCTGTGTATCTCTCTCTCCTCTTTGATTTCCCTTTTCTGTAAGTCTCTCTCTGTTTTTCTATCGCTGTCTCTATTTCTCACTATCTATCTTTTTCTCCCTTCCCCTCTTTCTATGTCTCTCCCTATCTTTCCCTGTTTCTCTATTTCTCTCTCTCTGTCTCTCTACTTCTGTCTGTCTCTATTTCTCTCTGTGTCTGCTCTGTCTTTCTCTGTCTCTCCCTCCCTCCCTCTCTGCTGATCTCTGCTCACAGCTCTCCTAACAGCATCCATCTGGGCTCCATGCTGTTCGTGTGAGCCTCTTCCAGATGGTAGAACGGATTTGAGTTGATAGCTTGGTGTGCTAATGACACAGAGCTAATTCTTAATAATGATGAAATGTGATAAAAAAAAAAAACCCTCATCTGGGTCAGCTCAATACCTGGCCATGATGGCACTATCTGCAGCAGTCCTGGCCACTGTCACCTGAACAGATGTGATTGTACTGGAGCTGGTAGCCCCGCAGCCTCACTCCCCTCCTGGTGTGGCTTCAGAGTCTGGAAAGTCAGGGTTATTTGAATACAGGGCTGGGGAGCTGCAAAGGCCAGAATCCCTCCCACAGAAGCTTGAGTCGCAAGAGAGCTTATTGTAAGTGCTGCAGCCACAGAGCTGGGATCACAGACACAGGTGTGCATCAAACGGGGCCCATCAGTTGGGATACCTGGGTGTGAGCCACAAAGGTGGACTCCAGCTGACTCAAGTGGAAAAGGAATTTATTGAAACAACACCTGGAGAGCTCACAGAGTTGTTGAGAAACTGCAAAAATAGACTCCAAAGAGGACGTGCAGACAAAGGGAAGCATGCCATGGAATTTGCCTGATGAGGCCATCGCTACCACTGCTGCCGGGCAATGGGCGACAGAGTCAGAGAACATCAGAGCCGATCGTCACCGCCGCCCTGCTGTCCCTGGATATTCGACATTGTTGCTGCCACTGGATTAGCTTCTCCCTGTCTCTGCTTCTTCAGATCAGTTGCTCCAAATTCCAAGTCTAGTTGGCCGAGCTCTGTCACAAGCTAATACCCTCATTGGAAGGGTGGCAAGGCATTAAGTGCGTGGATGCTGGAGCCAGACTGGATTTGAATCCAGGCTCTGCCACATGTCTGTGTGAGCTTGGACGCCATGCATGCCTCAGCTTGCTCATCTACAAAATGGGGATAGTGTAGTCATGCCCACCTCTGTGGGGGAGGGGGCTGCGTGAACTAAATAACAGAATATATGTGAAGCATGTAGAAGAGGTGACTGAGTAAGCATTTTAAGTTTTAGCTATTACCATTATTATTATTATTATTTTGAGATGGAGTCTCTTTCTGTCGCCAGGCTGGAGTGCAGTGGCACGATTTTGGCTCACTGACACCTCCGCCTCCTGGGTTCAAGCGATTCTCCTGCCTCAGCCTCTGGAATAGCTGAGACTATAAGCACGCCACCACGCCCAGCTAATTTTTGTATTTTTAGTAGAGACAGGGTTTCACCACGTTGGCCAGGATGGTCTCGATCTCTTGACCTTGTGATCCACCGCCTTGGCCTCCCAAAGTGCTGGGATTACAGGGGTGAGCCACCGTGCCCGGCCTACCATTATTATTTTAAAATTATTTGGCGTTTATTGTGCGAGGCAGCTGCCGTTTCTCGTGAAGACTCAGACAGTGAGGGATTCTCCAAATGTACGGAGGGGTACACACAAGACAGGTGTCTACCACAGCCATTCCCGTTCCTTTTTCTACCACTCAGATTTATTTCTGTTTTGAGCCCTGATTCCTCTGTGATTTCAAAAAATCCCAGTCAATCTGGAGTCCAATACCTGTTCCCTAGCGTTGTTTTTAAAAAATTAAATTGGAACGTCTTGAAGCAGAGCGTTCACTCTCCAGTTTACCGCAGTCTAGTCCACTCCCTATTGCCCTACACCAGCCCTGTTTCACTCACATACGGTACTTAGCCTGACTCCCATGGACATTTCACTTTGTGATTCCAGAACCTAAGAGCTAGGGTCTTTGAAAAACAAAAGGAAGAAGTCTGGACATGGTGGCTCATGCCTGTAATCTCAGCACTTTGGGGGCCAAGGCGGGCAGATCACCAGGTTAGGAGATCGAGACCATCCTGGTTAACACGGTGAAACCCCGTCTCTACTAAAAATATAAAAAAAGTCGGGTGTAGTGGCGGGCGCCTATAGTCCCAGCTACTTGGGAGGCTGAGGCAGGAGAATGGTGTGAACCCGGGAGGCGGAGGTT
>NW_012103587.1:2059046-2069796 GCF_000951045.1 Mandrillus leucophaeus
CAGGAGTTCGAGACCAGCCTGGCCAACATGGTGAAACCCTGTCTCTAGTAAAAATACAAAAATTAGCTGGGCGTGGTGGTATATGCCTGTAATCCCAGCTAGTCAGGAGGCTGAGGCAGGAGAATCGCTTGAACTAGGGAGGCAGAGGTTGCAGTGAGCTGAGATTGTGCCACTGCACTCCAGCCTAGGCAACAGAGCAAGCCTCCATCTCAAAAAAACCAAAAAACAAAACAAACAAAAAACCTTAAAGGCTTTTGTATCTGCTTTTGTGAAAGTCACATCCCTGCCCCGAGCCAATAATTACAGATCTATTATCTGCTAGACAGGGGAAAGAATACAAAGCCCACGCGATACTGCAGAGCCTCAGGAGGATATTGGGGTCTCACACGGGGCCCCAGTGCAGGACACGCAGCTCAGCCTCCGGGGAACTAGACAGTCAACAGCACCTGCTGTCTCTTTGCTGCTTTCTCTGGGACTGCTGGTTTCTTGCCTCTCCTGTCGTCTGTGCCTCTGATTCTTTTCCTTCTCCTTGAAGTTAATTTTATGGGCCTGAACCCACTGCTCCACTCCCTTTGTTGTGAAAGGAGTCCCCAAGCAATACTTGAACGGGCTTCTCCTCTATTTCGGTCCCAGGGACCTTGGGACAGTTAGCCTCTGCCAAGCCTCCTACAGGCCAGGGCTTGCTGACC
This sequence comes from Mandrillus leucophaeus, assembly GCF_000951045.1. Taxonomy (NCBI): domain Eukaryota; kingdom Metazoa; phylum Chordata; class Mammalia; order Primates; family Cercopithecidae; genus Mandrillus; species Mandrillus leucophaeus. The sequence goes on from NW_012103587.1 coordinate 2,059,736, forward strand.
ACAGGCATGTGGTGCCATCCTTTATGGCGGTATGCTTGCATTGCGCCTGAAGGCCGGGCACTGCCTGTTGGCTTCTGCTCTTGGAAGCTCATATCAATGGTGGTCACACCCCCGATCCATCATACCTGGCCTACAAAGGAGAAAGCCACAGACCTGCTAAGGATGCAGCTGTTTTCCCCATGAATGTATTTCTCAGCTCTTTCACAGAGAAAGCATTTTCTGGGGTCTCCTGGGGTATGTAGTTGGTGGGTGGGTATGCAGGTTGCCATGGTAAATCCTTTCAACACTCCGATCTCCCTAAGCCTTTGCATGCCATAGCGTGCCAGGGTAGCTCTGGCATCTATGCTAACTAAACTTAGGCCACCATGGAGTCCTAGTTCCAGCCACCAACCAAATAAGCTTTGAGAGCCACCTCCAGCTAAGGAAACTAACATATGATATCCAAAATCTTAGTGCACCTTGGTCAGTGAGTTCAGTCTACTCCTGTTCTTCTGCCTGCCTTGGTCTGACACCCTCACACACTCCTTAGGTCTCTGCCAATATATGTTGGCAAAATCTTGCAGTTCTCGTGGTGTAAAAGCTATCTCATTTGAGGCCATAGTGGGTACTAAAAATCTAAGATTCTACGTATGAGTCAGGTGCCAACAGGGAGTAGTTGTGGTGGGTCTGAAGGAGAATGGGCATCTCCTCATGTGAGATTGTCATACAGTTTTCAAGAAAAGGACAGCTAGTCTCCTTAGACGCAACAGAGCAAGCTCCTTCCTTTGGCAACAGAGGCTCAGAGTGACTTGTGGGTTCAAGATTCTCAGGTTCATCTGAGTCCCACCAGATGTCCCCATTCTAAGCTTCAGCATCCCTTTTAATGTCCTACCTTTTTTTTTTTTTGAGATGGAGTCTTGCTCTATGGCCCAGGCTGGAGTGCAGTGGTGTGATCTCAGCTCATTGCAACTTCCGCCCCCTAGGTTCAAGTGATTCTCCTGCCTCAGCCTCCCAAGTAGCTGGGATTACAGGCACCTGCCACCACGCCTGGCTAAATTTTGTATTTTTAGTAGAGATGGGGTTTTGCCATGTTGGCCAGGCTGGTCTCGAACTCCTGACCTCAGGTGATTCACCTGCCTCGGCCTCCCAAAGTGCTGGGATTATAGGCATGAGCCACCGTGCCTGGCCTTAATGTCCTACCTTTCACATGAGAAATGGGGTGAGGCTGTGAATCCACCTGGTGGAATTCTATAACCCATACGATTCAACTGCGTTTTTTATTTTCAGTAGCATTTGTCCTGGCTAATGTAAATAAGCCAGCTACAATAAATAAGAATTTTCATTGAGGGCATGATGGAAGCTTTTTGGCTCTAGGACTGTGCTTTGATATGAGTTAAGGGACCTGAGATTCCATTTTATTTTCCTGTAGGTGCTCCAGTGCACACAGAAGCATCTGTCCCCACACTACAGCCCTTGAGGCCATCGTCATGGGCATCATGTCAAGTGCCTCAGCCACCTGCCTTCCCAAGGCATGTGCTTCAGTCAGCACTTTGTCAGAACCAACCACAGGTGATGGTGTGACTGATCCGCTGTGATGGGACTGCATTGCTGTGGGTCACTGGTGCCCCATTTCACATGGTCAAAATCCCAGCATGGCACTCAACTCCAAAGGCATGGCGAGTCTCCAAATCCCACTCCTGGAGATCTATATGTATTTAGAACCACTTTCTTAACTAGTTCTGTATCAGCCAGGGTCCAATCAGGAGACCCTGACTGATTCGACATCGGTAATTTGAACTGGGAATGTCCAATATATAGAATTATTGCTGGGCGTGGTAGCTCACACATGTAATCCCAGCACTTTGGGAGGCTGAGGCAGATGAATCACCTGAGGTCAGGAGTTTGAGACTCGCCTGGCCAGCATGGTGAAACCTCATCTCTACTAAAAATAGAAAAATTAGCTGGGCTAGTGGCACCCATCTGTAGTCCTAGCTACTGGGGAGGCTGAGGCAGGAGAATCTCTCGAAGCCAGGAGGCAGAGATTGCAATGAGCCGAGATTGCACCACTGCACTCCAGCCTGTGTGACAAAGAGAGACTGACACACACATACATGCACACACACACGACAACAAAAAAAGAATTATTAACTAGTAAGACGTGCTTAACTTACTAATGGGGTCAAAGAGGACTCTAAGGGGTCTAGAAATATCAGGTATAAAAATGTTACTATTGCCAGGAGTGGTGGCTCACAACTGTAATCCCAGCACTTTGGGAGGCTGAGGCAGGTGGATCACAAGGTCAGGAGTTTGAGACCAGCCTGGCTAATATAGTGAAACCCTGTCTCTACTAAAAATACAAAAACTAGCCGGGCATGGTGGTGTGTGCCTGTAGTCCCAGCTAGTAGGGAGGTTGAGGCAGGAGAATCGCTTGAACGTGGGAGGTGGAGGTTTTGGTGAGCTGAGATCACACCACTGCACTCCCGCCTGGGCAACAGAGTGAGACTCTGTCTAAAAAAAGAAAAAAAAAAAAAAAAGGGTTATTACCCCCTCTAGACTGAGGGAAATGGAGAGTGAAGAATATGGAACTATTCTAGTCCCTGAGGCCAAGAACCAGTCCTCTCCAAAGAGAATGTAGCTACTATGAGAACATGCAGTTTGCTGGATGAGGATACTGTCAGACGACGAAGCCTGAAGCTGGTCCATATACACCATCTGCCATTGCCAGACCATGTGAGTGACCACAGCTGTTCTCTAAGATATGCCCACCTGGTGGGGAGAACATGGTTCAAGGGCAGAGTCAAAGATGGTTGGTTGAAGCTGCTTGCTGGGTGGGCGAGGATGGCCTGAGGGGATGGCTGGACCTCCTGCAGAAGTGGCCACTGTGTGGGGAGAGTATAGCTGAGGGTCCCTCAAGGCTACTGTGGAAATGGCCACCAAGTGAGGAGAGTGTGGCCTGAGAGGGTCACTGAAGCTGACCTGAGAGCTGCTGGTAGAAGAGCTGCTTGCAGTAGGAGAGGAGGACAGGAACCCAGAGTGGACGGGCTGTCCTGCTGTATAGCTGCACCGTGTAACCCATGCCCTCTACGAACAAAGCCGAACATTCTGCCAGCTGGCAAAGGAGAAATGTTTCCAGGGCACAGCTCCAGGATCACCAAACATGGCAAAGAAGGGTGGGTTTGGAGCTGAGTGACAATAAATTGACAAGTGGAACGGGAAGAAGGATACAAGAGGCCGGGAGGAGAGGTTTGGGGAGAGTTTGGAGAAATGAGAGGAGGTATGGAGTGTGAAGGACATAGATCAGCAAGGGGAAGAGAATTTTAAGAAATATTTCTGTGGACCATGTGTTGCCTTTATGGCATTCAAGAAATGCAAATAAGGACCGTAAGTTTTATTGGAGTTCCCTTGTAGTTGATGGACAGTGTTATACTGACCACAACACTACTTCCAGACTGGAATACTTGGGTCCTGGGTTTCTAAGTGGGTTATGACAGTTTTCTCTTAGCCTAAAGCAGAAATCTACGACGAAAGTTTTTGTTTTTAGGTTTATTAGAGCTGCCCCTTGTTTTATATTATGGGTTCTTGTCTCTCCATAAGTTGGACTCTGGAAATTTGGAAGTCCAGGTTTTAGTATTTATGTATGTATTGAGACGAAGTCTTGCTCTGTCACGCAGGCTGGGGTGCAGTGGCATGATACAGCTCACTGCAGCCTTCACCTCTCGGGCTCAAGTGATCCTTCTGCCTCAGCCTCATAGGTAGCTGGGACCACAGGCGTGCACCACCATGCCCAGCCAATTTTTATATATTTTTTTGTAAAGATGGGGTCTCACTATATTGTCCAGACTGGTCTTGAATTCCTGGACTCAAGTTATCCTCCCACCTTGGCCTCCCAAAATGCCGGAATAACAGGCATGAATGCCTGTGCCTGGCCCAGGTTTTAGTTCTGAGTTTCAAGTTTCATTGCATAGCAGTGTGATGCTGGGGCAGGTCCCTTAACCTCTCTGAATCTCGGATTTTTTGCCTAACATGTGGGGGACCTCAAGTCTGCCCATGCAGACTCTCAGGGGATGTTGCCATGATGAGGTTAGATAATGGGTATGCAATTGCTTTGGGCAAAAGACAAAGTTTCATTCACTTAAATGAAGCTGCTTGTACCCATACAGTCAGCATATTATCAAGAAATGTTTTTGCTTGCAAACACCAGGAAGCCCCACCATTGTGGCCTAGTTAGGATTTATTTTTCTCATATACCAAGAATTCTAGAGGTGGTTATTTATGGGTAATGATAAAGCTGCTTAGTGACATAAGGACCAAAAATCTCTGTGATTCTCTTGCCCTTTCTCCTCATGGTCACAAAATGATTGCTGTGACTCCAGCCATCCAGGTTACATTTAAGCAGGAAAAAGGGATAGGGCCTGGTCAGGCACCACTGTTCTTTTTTTTAGGTAGCCTTGCTGGCTGTCTGCCAGGGCTGCTTTTAGCTCCTACAGGCCCCCCACATGTCTTCTCATTGGCCTCCTCCATCTTCAAAGCCAGGAGCGGAGAACCCCAGATCATCTCCAGACTGTTTTATTTCATCTCACGGGACAGAAGTAGGACTGCAAGAGAGTCCGGGGCAGGGGGTATTTAGCTTTCCCACCCCTTCTAGAGCGAGGAGGCAAGGGAGAAAGAAAGAAGTTGGGAACGGGTGTTGGATTAGACAGCTGACAGTGTGGGGAAGAGCTGGCAAGTTCTAGACGGCAGCAGCTGAGACTGTTGCGATGGAGGGGAAGCAGCCGCTGGAGGATTTTGACTCCCACCCTTGTAACTACCGCTCCTGTGTATCCGAGCCCTTTCATGGGGCCTGGCTGCATCTGAATAGCGAACATTTCACTTTGGAGGTGGAATTATATTAAAAATCAGATGCTTGTCATTATGCAAATGGATGTCTCACTATTGCTTAGGATTTTCATTTTTCTATGAATTATTCCTTTTTTCAGTGCTTTTTTTATTCCCCATGGAAGAAATAAAAACAACCACTGGCTGATCAAAGGAATTTTCCAGTCATTCAGTCAACAGATATTTCCTGAGTGTCTGTGCCGGGCCAGGAACTGTTCTAGTCCCAGGGAAATAGTGATGAAAAGACAGTTTCTGCAGCAGTGGAGCTTGCATTCCAGGGGAGGAAGTAAGCCATCAAGTGATTTAATAAATAACTTACGAGAATGACACATGCTATAAAGACAATAAAACATGGTAGATCAATAGCTTCATGGGTGGGAAGTCTTCTTTAAATGGGGTGGTCAGCCAAGGTCTCAGAAGAGGTGGTATTTCAGGAGAAGCCTTAAAGAAGAGAGGAAGCTAGCCATGCAGCCATCTGGGGGAAGGGTGTTCTGGGCAGAGGGAACAGCAGGTGCAAAGGCCCTGATGTGGAAACAGCATGGTATGTTTGGGGAAGAGAAGGATATCCAGGAGGCTCCAGCACAAGGAGAGAGGGCAGAAGAACAGGAGATGAGGTTGGAGATAGGTGGGGCAAATCACACAGGGCTTTGGAGAGGTGACTGGGCTAAAGATTCTGTCTGCTGGGGGCCGGTTTGTTGGCCTGGGCCATTGAAACTTAACCCATTGGCCAGGCTGGCGGCTCATACCTGTAATCCCAGCACTTTGGGAGGCTGAGGTGGGCAGATCACTTGAGCCCAGGAGTTCCAGATCAGCCCAGGCAAGATGGCAAAACCCTGTCTCTGCAAAAAATAAAACAAAATTGGTGGGGAGTGGTGACAAGTACCTGTAGTCCCAGCTACTTGGGAGTTTGAGTTGGGAGAATCACATGAGCCTGGAGTTCAAAGCTGCAGGGAGCTATGATCACGCCACTGCACTCCAGCCTGGGTGACAGAGCAAGACCCTAAAAAGAAAAAGAAACAGCCCATTAGGCCATTGTCCCGGCATTACCTCCGTCTCACATTATCTTGTGAATTATTGTGTCCAGTATGTATTTCTTGCCCATTGTCCATTTTCCTAATTTGAATGTAAGCTCTGTATGGACAGGAGTCTTGTCTGTCTTGCTCATGGCTACGTCTCCAGCACCTAACAGGGCCTGGCATATAGTAGGTGCTCAAAGATATTTAATGAATATGTATTTGTTTTCTGTTGCTATGTAACAAGTTACTGCAAACTTAGCAGCTGAAAACAAAACCCGCTTATGAGTTCCCAGTTCTGTAGATGGGGAGTCCAGGCATGGCATTGGCAGGGTTCTCTGCTCAGGGTCTCACGAGGCTGTAATCAAGGGGTTGGCTGGGCTGTGTCCTTATCTGGAACTTGGGACCCTCTGCTAAGCTCATGTAGTTGTGTCATGTGGGGGTTGAGTTTCTGTGGTGGTCCTACTGGGGTCCCCGTTTCCTTGCTGGCTGTCCGCCAGGGCTACTTTTAGCTCCGAGAGGCCCCCACATGTCTTCTCATTGGCCTCCTCCATCTTCAAAGCCAGCAGCGGAGAACCTCCCTCAATTTGAATCTCTCACACTTCAAATCCTGACTTCAGAAAGAGTTCAGTCTCTTTTAAGGGGTCAGTCAGGCTAATCTCCCTTTCTCAGGGTCAACTATACCCTATAACAACCTAATGACAGGTGTAAGTGGGTCTTCAATTGTGCCTCTGTAACGGGTGCATGGTCCCACCTTAGGGCTTTTGCACGTTCTGCTCCCACTGCCCAAAAGCCTCTCCCTGTAGACCCCTGAGTGGCTCCTTCTCTCACTCTCTGTATTTGCTCAAATGTCATCTTTTCAGATTCCCTCCCCTGCTTAAAGTCACCCTCTTCCTCTCTAAAAATACTTTCTTTGCCTGTTTGACTTTGAGGTGTTTTCACCCGCCCTGCTCTGTAGTTTACTTATTTATTTGGTTATGGTCTGTCTCCCTGCACTAGGCTGGCGGCTTCACAAGTACAGGGAATTTTGTCTGTGAGATTCACTGTCACATCCCCAGTGCCTGTGATAGTGCCTGGCTCACAGTCAGGGCTTAGTAAATTTCAGTCCAGGGAATGAATGAATGAGGTTTAAGGATCACAGTTTTAACTTTCTTTATCTGATTTTTCTTTTTTCTTTTTGGAAAAACCTGAGCAGGCACAAGTCTCCCTTCCCGAGGCAGCCTCGTTATATAATCAGGGCCCTGTTCTGCAAGGAACTGTCAGCGCCGCTTCAAGCAGTTATATTTAGTGTTTACAGCCTCTCCTTTTAGCTGCATGAGATCTCCCGAAGAGCTCTGGAAATTAGGCCTTGCTTCAATAGGGAGAGAGGGCTTCTGGCCCAGTCCAAGGGGGCCCCGGGGGCTGGTGGGCACTCGTTGGTGGCAGTAGCCAAGCAGCCCTAACCTCAGGGTCAGCCCGTGACCAGCGCCCGGTTCAGAGCATCCACATCCAAGGAAGGAAGGTGAATTTCTCCTGTAAATCACAGAGATGGGAGGAACCAAGGATGGGAGTAGAGAGACTGACTGGCGTTCAAATCTTGGTTCTGACACTCGTTAGCTGTGTGATCTTAGTCCAGTTACTTAACCTCTCTGGGCCTCACCTTCCTCATTTGCAGAATGGGGATACATCCAGCATATCTTGATTCAGTGAAATCATTCATGGGCAGTGTCTTACACAGGATAGGGACTTCACCAATCAGTTATTTTTAGCTGTGTTCTAAGAGGCCCCTTGCTTGGTTCTGAAGAAGGAGCAGGTACATCTGAGATGCCCCTGGTGGTGACTGGATGGCAGACCCATAACCCTGGGGGTGACTCATGGCAGACCCATGCCCCTGGGGGTGACTCATGGCAGACCCATACCCCAGGAGGTGACTGATGGCAGACCCACAACCCTGGGGAGTGACTGATGGCAGACCCACAGCCCTGGGGGGTGACTGATGGCAGACCCACGCCCCTGGGGGAGTGACTGATCGCAGACCCACAGCCCTGGGGGGTGACTGATGGCAGACCCACGCCCCTTGGGGGGTGACTGATGGCAGACCCACGCCCCTGGGGGGGTGACTGATGGCAGACCCACGCCCCTGGGGGTGACTGATGGCAGACCCATACCCCAGGGGGTGACTGATGACAAACCCCCAGGTGTTCTCTGTTCTTCGTGCTGCGCTTGCTGCTCCTTAATGTCCAGGGAGCTCTCACGGATTTGCCTGGAGGTGTTATTTTGGGATGAGCAGAGCCATTTCTTAGGCAGGGGCCAACAGACTCCAGTTCATGGGCCAAGTCCAGCCCATCCCGTTTCTGTAAAGGCCCTTGAGCTAAGAATGGTTTTCGCATTTTTAAATGAAAGAAAGAGAAGAATCTACAATAGAGATGTTGTATGGTTTGCAAAGCCTAAACTATTTCCTATTATGTGGCCTTTTACGGAAAACTTGGCTGACCGATGCCTTAGAGGATGGAGTGCAGTGGGAGTGGGGGGTGGGCTGGTGGGGGAAGGGTAAGGCCCAGAGTAAATTCCAGTGTGGGTATCCCTTGCCCCCCACTGTAAAACCCAGTAAGTTAATAATGGCTGCTCCTTTCCCAACACCTAGTATATGCCAAGCACTTTATCTACAGACATATTCCAAACCTCAGCCCAGCCCAACTCAAGGCGTAACAGTCGTCACCAATCCCATTATCTAAATGGTGAAACTGAGGCTCAGAGAGGTTGAACTGCCTGCCTGAGATCACACAGCCAGTGAGGGGCAGAGCTGAGATTTGAACTGTGATAGTTTCTGACATGGGAGCCTGTGCTGTTTCCCCTTTACCCCAAGGCCTCCCAAGAGGCAGTATCAAACGACATGGAGAGGGACATCTGTGTGACATCCATTGACTTGTCTGGCCCCTCCTCCCCCATCCTTGTGGTCACCGCAGAAACTGTTGGAACAGTGACCCTGTCCCCAGCATACCTGACTCAGGGAGGGTGGCGTAATCTGTGCCAGACAGGATAATTTGGTTGCAAGTGACAGAAACCAAACTATGGATAATGGTGGCAAGCTATGGGGAAGCTCACGGAGTCAGCAGGAGACCTGCTGTAAAACTCATCTGTAAAACCGAGAGCCAGGCTGGAAGTGGGTGGTGGCAGGCAAGCTTGCTCCTCCTGCCCTATTCCTGCATCCCTGCTTACAATAGATGTCTTTGAAAGGGAGAGTCTCATGGGTCTGACCTGGCTATCTGCCCACCCCTGACTAGGAACGTGCAGGGAGTCCCGAGGGAGGTGATTCTCCACAGGGATTTAGCTCTGATACAGAGATGAGGAGGATGCCACTGGCTAGCCAGGAATGAATGTACCCTGCAGTGACCTCCCCAGGACCAGGAGATGGTAGCCTCAGCCTTCTCTTGACCGGAGGGGTGGCTACCTCTGGCCTCTTGCTGGCCGTTTTCTTTGCCACATGGATGGAGACATAGAAAAAGGCCATCTGCATCCAGCCGGAAGACGAGCTGGTGTCGGAGGCGAAGCAGAGAGTGGGCTTTCTGTGCTTCTTACAAAGCCAGTCCTGGCTTCCAGCTTACTCCGGAGACCCAGCTGTGCCCATGCCCTTGGGTTTGGTGAAGCAGCCCTGGCTCATGGAATAAATTCCTGTCTTTCCGTTCACGGAGCTTCTTCTACTTGCAGACCAAAGTGTTTTAATTAACACAAACGGCCAAGACGCAGGTTCGGGAGTGGGCAGCCCTACTTACTGGCCTTTGTGACAAAGATTGTGTTTTCTCCCAATCTCCCTTCTCCTTTTTGCACACGAACAGAAACCTAATTCTAACCGGCCACCCAGAATAAAGAAAGGTACATCTCTCAGCCTTCCCAGCTGTTTAATGCGACCGTGTTCTAAGTTCTGATCAATGGGATGGAAATGAAAGTGTGTGTGTTACCCTCCCAGGAAGTGTTTTTAAACGGAGAAAGCATGCCCTTCTCTACTTGCTTTCCTGGTTCCTAGAATCTGAATGTGATGGCTGGAGCTCAGCAACCACTTTGGACTATAAAGGCCAGTCATAGTGAGGCAACGAAATAGAAGGAATCTGGGTTCCTGACACCATGCAGCACCACACCCACTTATACTGGCCACCTCTGGACTTTAAGAATTTGCCAGAAACAAAGTTGCACCTTGTTTAAGCCGTTGTTGTTGTT
>NW_012103587.1:2069846-2082180 GCF_000951045.1 Mandrillus leucophaeus
CTTGCCCCCCACTGTAAAACCCAGTAAGTTAATAATGGCTGCTCCTTTCCCAACACCTAGTATATGCCAAGCACTTTATCTACAGACATATTCCAAACCTCAGCCCAGCCCAACTCAAGGCGTAACAGTCGTCACCAATCCCATTATCTAAATGGTGAAACTGAGGCTCAGAGAGGTTGAACTGCCTGCCTGAGATCACACAGCCAGTGAGGGGCAGAGCTGAGATTTGAACTGTGATAGTTTCTGACATGGGAGCCTGTGCTGTTTCCCCTTTACCCCAAGGCCTCCCAAGAGGCAGTATCAAACGACATGGAGAGGGACATCTGTGTGACATCCATTGACTTGTCTGGCCCCTCCTCCCCCATCCTTGTGGTCACCGCAGAAACTGTTGGAACAGTGACCCTGTCCCCAGCATACCTGACTCAGGGAGGGTGGCGTAATCTGTGCCAGACAGGATAATTTGGTTGCAAGTGACAGAAACCAAACTATGGATAATGGTGGCAAGCTATGGGGAAGCTCACGGAGTCAGCAGGAGACCTGCTGTAAAACTCATCTGTAAAACCGAGAGCCAGGCTGGAAGTGGGTGGTGGCAGGCAAGCTTGCTCCTCCTGCCCTATTCCTGCATCCCTGCTTACAATAGATGTCTTTGAAAGGGAGAGTCTCATGGGTCTGACCTGGCTATCTGCCCACCCCTGACTAGGAACGTGCAGGGAGTCCCGAGGGAGGTGATTCTCCACAGGGATTTAGCTCTGATACAGAGATGAGGAGGATGCCACTGGCTAGCCAGGAATGAATGTACCCTGCAGTGGCCTCCCCAGGACCAGGAGATGGTAGCCTCAGCCTTCTCTTGACCGGAGGGGTGGCTACCTCTGGCCTCTTGCTGGCCGTTTTCTTTGCCACATGGATGGAGACATAGAAAAAGGCCATCTGCATCCAGCCGGAAGACGAGCTGGTGTCGGAGGCGAAGCAGAGAGTGGGCTTTCTGTGCTTCTTACAAAGCCAGTCCTGGCTTCCAGCTTACTCCGGAGACCCAGCTGTGCCCATGCCCTTGGGTTTGGTGAAGCAGCCCTGGCTCATGGAATAAATTCCTGTCTTTCCGTTCACGGAGCTTCTTCTACTTGCAGACCAAAGTGTTTTAATTAACACAAACGGCCAAGACGCAGGTTCGGGAGTGGGCAGCCCTACTTACTGGCCTTTGTGACAAAGATTGTGTTTTCTCCCAATCTCCCTTCTCCTTTTTGCACACGAACAGAAACCTAATTCTAACCGGCCACCCAGAATAAAGAAAGGTACATCTCTCAGCCTTCCCAGCTGTTTAATGCGACCGTGTTCTAAGTTCTGATCAATGGGATGGAAATGAAAGTGTGTGTGTTACCCTCCCAGGAAGTGTTTTTAAACGGAGAAAGCATGCCCTTCTCTACTTGCTTTCCTGGTTCCTAGAATCTGAATGTGATGGCTGGAGCTCAGCAACCACTTTGGACTATAAAGGCCAGTCATAGTGAGGCAACGAAATAGAAGGAATCTGGGTTCCTGACACCATGCAGCACCACACCCACTTATACTGGCCACCTCTGGACTTTAAGAATTTGCCAGAAACAAAGTTGCACCTTGTTTAAGCCGTTGTTGTTGTTGTTTTTTTTTGTTTTTTTGTTTTGGTTACTGATAGCTAAACCAAATCCTAGCTGCTGCAGCCTTGGTGGTGATTTGCAAGGAATATTATGGATATGTTTCTGGTAGACTGTACTGTTGCTCCCAATTCTTCATCTCTCTCTGTATTCACACTCTTTGCCATGTGATGTTGCTGTCTTTCCTACTAAGGGCATAAGGTCCTTCTTCACCTTGGCTTTGCACTTGCCCATGTGACATGCTTTGGCCAATGGGATATTAGCAGACATGATGCAAGCACACCCTTGAAATCTGGTTGTGTGGTTGGGCTTGCCCTATTGTGTTTCCATCATTGCTTTGAGACGACCCTGCCATGGCTCATCTGCTGGCCCAAAGAGAAGGAGAAACACTTGGACACTGGAACCAACCCATAGCTCGTAGAAAAGTCCAGCTGAGCCTGGCCTGGATCAGTGGATCCTCAGCCAAACTGCAGCTGTGTGAGCAAGAATTAGTCATTGTGGAAGCCACTGAATTTCCTGGTGGTTTGTTACACAGCATCATTGTGGCCATCGCTGGCAGATAGTGTTCTCTCATCCTTTAGTAGAACTAGATGGTAGTGTCTCTCCATTTTCCCCTCCCACTGCTCCTGAGCCTCTGCCCAGCAACTCTCCCTGCTTATCACCCCTCCTGTTCACAAACTCAAGGTTACATAGAACAACCCTGCCTACTTTCCAGACTCCAGGGCTCCTCGGCCTGGAGTTTCTGTCTGCTGCCTCAGTTATATCACTCTTGTCTGAATTCTCTCAGGACTTGTGACTAGAAAGGAAAGAAGTCACGTGTGATGTGACTCTGATGTTCTTCCTTTGCAATGGCCATGAAAGGAAGACAGAGGGTAGAGGAAAGCTCTAGGTGCGTTTCCATCCAGCCCAGGAACCTGCTGATGGTATATACTAGGGAGACCCTGAGATGATGCTGATGGTTAGCAGAGGTGGGAGCTGGCCTCTGGGAGACGTCACACACTGCTGAGTCCAGGGGTATGCATGTCCTTGAGTGTCCAGAGCATCTCAACGTGCCTTGGGAATTCAGGCAATGCAAGCAGGTCCAGCTCGGAGACTCACTTGTGTTTCTGAAATCTGCAGCAGACATCAGCAAAAGGTGTCACACCTCACAGCGTCCACAATCTTGGTGGGAGCTCTTGCACCTGCCTGTGTGACCTCCTCCATGATGAGGAAGCCATTGGCCTCTTCAAGAGCCATCTCAGCCACCAGCCGAGTCCTCAGATCCCAGGGAGTCACGTGGACAAATGCTCTTTTCATGGCCAGTTTATTAGAGGTCTACAGACTCAATCTTGCTTGTTTTATTTATTCATCTTTAATGTACACTCTCTGTTTTATGCAATTAATAAGAGAGTTCCATTTCAGGTTAGTTCATTATACCTTATGAATTTATAAATGTCAAGGAGATGATCACAATGAAATATAGATGGTGTGGTTTCTAGGATGCTGTACCCAGGGGGACTTCAACAGTTGTGTTTAATAAATGCAGTGGCGTCCCTTGTTCCAGAACAGATGTGAGGTCTGCCTCGGGGCTGATGCAGACCTGAGCACCTTGGCATCTTTAATGCACATGAATTTTCATGGCAGGGATCCCAGTGTTTTCAGCAGGTCCTGGTTTTCCCAGCCAATCTGATTCTGTTCCTGAGGTTCCATCATCAACTCTAATAGCCTGGTTGTTATTCCCTGTTTGCTTTCAACATGGATGGAGGGAGTTACATAATACTCAGTGCTGAACAACGGTGTGGGCCACACCATGGATACAGCTCCTGTGAGGGCAGCTCCTGAGGGGTGACTGCCACCCAGTAACAGTGCTCTGTCCCTCTGTAGTTGGCTCTGGGTCTTGGCATCTGGAATCCCCTTCTCAAGAGATGGAGGAAGAGCACTGTGGTGGCTCAGAGAGGGCCCTGGGGACAGCTAGGTCTCAGGTCAAATCCTGACTCTGCCATTTGGATGACCTGGGGCAAACTGATTAAACCCTAGAGCCTCAGTTTTCTCATCTATAAAATGGGGATAAAATACTTCCTTCAGTGTTCCTGGGATGGTTAATGGGTTTGTCACCTTGGAGGATCTTAATAAACAGTGATCATAGTCATTTTATTAGGTGTAAGAGAGTATTCATGGTGGGACACCTGCACTGATAATGGTGAGGTTTCCTTCTCTAAGCCACAGAAGCATAACGACAAGATCTGGACATGCTGGAAGAAAAATCCACCAGCTGGGTGTGGTGGTGCATGCCCATCATCCCAGCTACTTGGGACGCTGGGGTGGGAGGATCGCTTGAATCCAGTAGGTTGAGGCTGCAGTGAACTATGATTGCATTGCTGCATTCCAGCCTGGACAACTGAGTGAGAGCTTGTTTTTTTCTTAAAAAAAACAAGAAAAACCCCAGACCAGGCACCGTGGCTCATGCCTGTAATCCCAAGACTTTGGGAGGCCAAGGCAAGTGAATCACTTGAGGTCAGGAGTTCGAGGCCAGCCTGGCCAGCATGGCAAAACCACGTCTCTACTAAAAATACAAAAATTAGCCGGGCATGGTGGTGGGTGCCTGTAGTCCCAGCTACTCAGGAGGCTGAAGCAGGAGAATTGCTTGAACCCAGGAGGTGGAGGTTGCAGTGAGCTGAGATTGCATCACTGCACTCCAGCCTGGGCAACAGAGCAAGACCCGGTCTCAAAACAAAACAAAAAAAGAAACCCAACAACAACAAAATTAGGGTTTACTGAGCTCTAGCACTTGCATTTTGGGAGGGCAACCCTTCCCCACTCTCAGGCTGTGTGGTTTAGACAGGGCTGATCCCCTCCCAGCCCCAAGGTTGCACATGTAACTCAGGCCTGGGCAATTACTATAGTCCATCCCCTTGGGCACAGTGATTGGTCCAGGGATAGGCATGTGACCTCACTGTGGCCAATAATATTTCTTTCCTGCCACTTTCCTGCTGAGATTAAATCGGGAGTTTGTTGAGCCCCTGGAACCAGCCAAGCCTGAAGTCATGGAGACTTTGAGTATGTGAGTCAATAAATCCCTTTTGACTTAGGTTTTTTTGTCATCATAAAAATAGAACACTATTCTGAGCCCTGTGGCTCCAGAGAAGAAGAAAACTCTTGGCCCCTTGTAGGCTAAATGTAGTGACTTAGCAAGTCAGGCAACTCCAAGGCAAGTCCTCTGAGAGGATGTGCAGGACCACATCCATCAAGCAGCTGTCTCACCTCCCCATGACAATTCTGTAATTCCACTCCATCCTGTCCGTGCCGAAGGGATCACTTCCTGTACCTCCATGGAGCTGTAGTGCTTTGCTAACCCTAATTAACATTAATCCTGGTATGGTTCTAAACGTGCTCTAATTTTCCCACAGGAAGCTCTCCTAAAGGACTAAAGAATGAATGTAATTTGCAAGAGAAATAAAAAATATTTATAAGCATACAAAGGCAAATGTGGTCAAGAGAAAGAGCTATGCAGATGTGACAAGCCACCGATTTTCTCAACGATGGCATAATTATGGCCCTTCATACCTGGACAGATCTTCAGATTTTAACAAGGGGTAGTGGACTTAAAGGCTGGGTACAGTGGCTCACACGTGTAATCCCAGCATCTTGGGAGGCTGAGGCAGGTAGATCACCTGAGGTCAGGAGTTCGAGACCAGCCTGGCCAACATGACGAAACACCATCTCTACTAAAAATACAAAAATTAGCTGGGTGTGGTGGTGCATGCCTGTAGTCCCAGCTACTCAGGAGGCTGAGGCAAGAGAATTGCTTGAACTCAGGAGGTGGAGGTTGCAGTGAGCCAAGATCGCACCACTGCACTATAGGCTGGGTGACAGAGCGAGACTCTGTCTCAAAAAAAAAAAAAAAACAGTGTAGTAAGTAATGATAAAATTACAACTAGTGATGATTTCACTGATTTTTCAGATTTTATTGAATTATCTTGATATTTGCCAATTCTTGATACAGAATGAATACGTGAAGTTTTAATCTTTTAATAGTTGCATAACGCAGACAGTGTAGATTTAAATGAATCAATTAACCAGGTGGAGTTTGTAAACCTTGAATAAAGATTTGAGCAAATGGCATTGCCTTACATTCACAGGAATTTGAATCAGCATAACTTTTTGGAGAGCCAGTTAATGTGAAATTTCTAAACTGCGTATCTTTTCATTTGACAATTCACTTTTTAGGAATACATCCCAAAGAACTAATCTTGCACATGTATAATGGTGCAGGGATAAGACTGTTGCTTTTTGACAATGAAAAATTGTAAATGACCTCAAATGTTTGGCAACACAAAAATTGGTTAAACAAATTACAGCATATCCAATGATATAACTGTACATCATCATAAAATTATCATATGGAAAAACATTTAAATGCCATGGAAAGATGTTCACAATATATAATTACATATGAAGAGTAATTTGAAACAGTACATATCGTGTGAACCCATTTTTAATAAAAAAACCATGTCGAGTATGCATAGGAAAGGGACTGGAGAAATACATTAAAATATTAGAAGTGTTTATCTTTTAAAGATGGCAGTTTTGCTTTTTTGAATATTTGTATCTTTGAGTTTCTGTGAGGATCAAAGAATTTGAAAAATATTGAATTATGCCACATCAGAGAACTAATAATAATAATAATAATTTAACTCTGACAAAATCAGTTTAAAAGAAATAGAATTTTCTACCTTTTTTTTAACCATTTGACTTAAGGTCTCAGGCTGTCTTGTTGATGGGAGAAATGCATATAACAGTCCACTTGGGGCTTTTCCTGAACCCACCATGATGGTTGATTTGGCTGTCAACTTGCCTGGATGAAGGGGTGCCCACATAGCTGGGAAAGCACTGTTTATCCTCAATGCTCCTGCGGGGACTGGGGCTGTCCCTCTTCTGCTGAAAGGGAAGCCCAGGTGGTTTGGTATTTGATTAGGATGATTGGGCTGTCCCAGGTGTGCTTGTGAGGATGTTTTTAGAGGGGACTGGCATGTGAGTCTGTGACCTGAGTACGGAAGCTCCTCCACTGGCGGGGGCCCAGATGCAGTAAAAAGGTAGGGGGAGGGTAAATGCTTGGTCTCTTCCGCATCTGGGTTGCCCTTCTTCTCCTGCCCTTGACATCGAACTCCAGGTTCTCCAGCTTTTGGACTCTGGAACTCACACCAGCCCCCAACCTTGCAGGCTCTCAGATGTTCAGCTTGGACTGAGAGTTACACCATCGGCTTCCTTGGTTCTGAGGCTTTCGGATTGGGACTGAGCCCCACCACGGGCTTCCCTGGGTCTCCCGCTTGCAGATGGCCTCTTATGGGACTTTTCCACCTCCACAATCAAGTGAGCTGATGCCCCTAATAAATCCCTTTGCATAGCTTTCATTGTGTGTATATGTTTTTTTTTTTAAATTATTTTTTATTTTTGGTAGAGACAGGGTTTCACCATGTTGGCCAGGGTGGTCTCGAACTCTTGACCTCAGGTGATCCGCCCACCTCAGCCTCCCAGAGTGCTGGGACTTACAGGTTTTCTGTCTTTCTGGAGACCCTGACTAAAACACCACCTTTCTTAATTAGGCTGCTTTTTGCTGCAAGTAATGGATGTCCAAACAGCAGTGTTTAAACAATGCAGTTCATCAGCTCAATGCAGAGTATCAGCTCAGTGAATGCCCCTGGCCTTGGGACCGCATTTCTGGGGTGACACATTGGCTTGAGGATGTTGCCAGGATCTGTCTTTCCACTCTCCCACCAGTAGCTGTCAGTGGGCACTGTGGTGCCTCATGGGCACAAGAGGCTGCCAGGGCCCTTCCCATCACACTTGTACTCAACAAGTTGCCAAGAAGGAAGAGGGTAGAGGGCAAAAAGCAACTTTGTCTCTCTTGTTTGATCAAGGAAAGTGGGCCTCCTCCAGCTCCTCTTTACCTCTCATTGGTCACTCGGGCCCCCATGCTTCTTCCAGAACTGTCCCTGGCTTGAGGGAATGTGGTAGGCTGAGATCTGTTAGGATTCTGACCCCGTCCCCAGGGCTGGGCATGTTGCCACTCAAATAGGGAGCCTCTTGGGAAGGGAGACAGGGCTGCATCTAGTTCCTGGGAGTCTTGGGTTGTGCTGAGGCATGGTGAGTGGAGAAGGGATGGTTGGCTTAACTCATCCATCTTGGTTAACAGACCCTGCGGTTGGACTGCTTGGGGTTAAACGCCATTCTGCCATATGCTAGCTGACGGTGCAGCCATGGAAAAATTGCTTCACCTCTCTGTGCTTCAGTTTTCTCAGCCAATAAAATGGTTATGGGATTAAATGAATCAAAACACGCAAGCCCAAAAGAATTGAAAACAGGTGTTCTAACAGAAAATTATACAGCACTGTTTACAGCAGCACTATTCATAATAGTGTTTCCACGGTAGAGAACAACCCAAATGTTCATCAACAGATGAATGGATAAACAAATGTGTTCCATCCACGCAATGGAATATTAGTCAGCCATGAAAAGGAGTGAAGCTTTGACACGGTACAACGTGGATGAACCTTGAAGACACAATGCTAAGTGAAAGAAGCCACACACAAAAGATCACATACTGTATGATCCCACTGAAATTAGTTAGTGGAGCAGTCCAATTCATAGCGACAGAAAGTAGTCTGGTGGGTGCCAAGGGTAGAAGGGAGGGGAGAATGGGGAGTGACTGGGTATCAGGTTTCTGGTTGGGTGATGAAAAAGTTCTGGAACTGGAGAGTGGTGATGGTTGCATAGCACTGTGAATGTACTAAGTGCCACTGAATTGTACACTCTAAAGTGATTAAAACGGTAAATTTCATGTTACATGCATTTTACCACCATTAAAATCAACACACGTGCAAACTGCTTCGAGGAGTGTGGTACCTATTCAGTGCTGCATCATTATTATTATAATTATTATTTGTTATTAGTCTTGTTCTGCCCTAGCACACTTTACACTTGCTCCAAAATCCCATCCCAATGGTGCCTTCACCCCTGGCTGCCCCCTCACACCCTTCCCAGCCCCTGCCCGTCCAGGAATCATTTTATACTGGGAAGCCAGGGGTCACAGCTGTTCAAGGTGCTTTCTGCTCAAACACACCAGGAAGCCATTTCCCCCCTGTGGCCTCCTTCCAGTTGGGGGTGTACCTGGAAGGGAACTCAAGTCCTTTCTGGTCTGAGTGTTCATGGGCTCAGTGGGGCTTCCCTCACCTCGCAGGGCTCAGCGCTTACCGTACTGTCCAGCCCTGAGCTCCTTTCATTCATACATTAATATAACCAGGACTGATTGGGCCGCTCTCTGTATGTATGACGCTGGGCGGTAACCACCGTTACGAAGAAGAATAAAGCAGGGAAGGGGACAGAGAGTGAGATGGATGACTGCAAGTTGCCATAAAGAGGCCCCTTCCTTCCATCATGGGTCCATATGTCCAGGTGTGCAAGTGACTGATTTCTTGAAATTCTTTATTCCTAGGAAATCCTTGATTACCTGTGTAAGTGAGCTTGGCTTCTATTTTGAGAGGCCCCTTTCCCCTACCACTCACCTGTGGTGCAAATGCAATCTAAGTCAATTCTGTGTTCCCTGAACATGCCAGAAACATCAATGTGTGCATTGGACAACAAACAGTCCCAGGCTTTGCAAAGAATTTCAATGGGTGGTCACCCCGGCAGCAGCTGCCTGCATGTTGGCGTTCAAGGGCAAAGGGGTCTGTTATTGCCGCTGCCGGTTGGCTGAGGTGGGGAAACCTCTCTGCCTATTCGCCTCCATCTCACCCCGACCCGCACCCCAACCCTCACCTCGTCTTCCCTCTGCAGCGCCCTCCAGACCTGCAGTTCCAGTTTCAGCCACGAGATGGCAATGTTGCTCTTCGCCGGTAGCCCGGCGGGCGCGTGGGCTGAGCTGCAGCAGAGCTGGGGTGCAGGGAATGACCGGGAGCAATCCGTGCTGGAGGCAGTCTCTTGCCGTGCAGGGGATGGTGGGGCCTGAGGAAGCCTTGCACGGCTGTGCTGGGGCTCGAGGCTGGCTCTTAGTCGAGTCGGCCTCCCTACACTTACAGATCCAGGGGAAGGACAATTCCTGGACTCAGTATCCCATCAATACCTTGGAGGAGATTGTAGGCTGTGTGATTCTTACGGTCCTGCCCAGGCTATGAGGTCAGCAGGCTGGGGGCGAGAGTCTGGGTAGGAGTGAGAGGAGAATTCCGCTCAGCCCTAGGGTCTCCTCGTTGCTGCCGCCAGCCTCTCAGATTCCCCCGCAGCCCTTCAGAATCCAGGGCGGCTTGTTTTTTTCCCTGCTGATTTCCTCCAGAAATACGCCCTTTAGAGATACAGGCTCAGGGGCCTGGTTAATATGCAGAAATCCTCATCCAACCACAGACAGGCTGAGCCAGGCTAGAATTCTCATTCCTACCCCACAAATGAGCTCAGGGAGGATTAGGGGCTTGTCCAAAGTCACACAGCTGGGGCACAGAAAAGCCACCCTCAAAAACAGATTCCTCTTTTCAGTGTCTGGCTCAACCATCATCGGCATATTTTAGTGGGGAAGTGCCCTTCCCCACTAAAAGGTCCTTTCTTGGAGTATGACCAGGTAGTCCTGAGTATGGGGGTGAGGGGAAGGCAACTGTCATCTGCCATCACACCTGGGACTGTGTGACCACTGGCTTGGGGACTTGCTGGACTGATTCACAACCCCCTCCAAGCACTGCCACTAAGTCACAGAATGACCCCTTACCCCTGCCAGAAAATGACTTTTTATCTTTGGCCACAGTCTCCCAGCCCTCACTGACCTGCTTCCTGGTCAAACACATGGTTCACCTTGGCACCAGCACCCCGTGGCCACTCCTGCTGTGGCTCTCCCCTGCTGTCGTCCATTCATTTCTGCTTCACCATCCCCTGCAGAGGCCAGCACACAGTAGGGGCTCAGCTCTGCAAATGTTATGAACGAGTGAATGGGAAAGAGGTGTTGGGGGCAGCTGGGCACAGAGGACCCCAAGGGAGTCCTGACCATGTCTCCAGGATCATCCTCTTATCTGGGGAAAAGGTCACAGAAAGGGGACAGATGGGTCCCTTGCAAGGCCACTCCAGGCCTGAGGAGACCCCCAATCCCGTCATGCAGCCTGTTGTGTGGCTCTCCACACATTGCAGGCCTTGCCAGGGAGCCCAAAGGGGGCTTGGCCTGGGCATGAGCCCCCTGCAAAGGAAGGCGATTAACAGCCATGGGAAAATCCCTTTACCTCCCCTAATTAACCTGGGCTGGAGACTCACCACGTGCCCCTGGCTTTCTTCCTTCTTTTATCTGGGAAGAACTGAGTGCTGCCTCTGCTAATGAGCTTGTCTGTACTAATCAAGCAGGTGCCCTGTCCCCCATCCCCTCTTGGCAGCCGGGAGTGGGGACGATTGTTCTTCTGATGTGAGCTCTGGGCCCGCAGAGGAAAATCAGATCTATCATAATAATGGCCACGATGATGAGAATAATAATGTTGACAGTGACTCCTTTAAATGAGTTCCGACTTCCTGGGTCAGGGGCTTTATATATGTTATTGGGGGCACCAGGTGATGTGCAAAGACTTCCGTTTCTCAGATGAGAAAACTGAGGCTCAGGGAGGAATAAGGGACTCGCCCCAGCTTGGACAGCTAAGGAGTGGCAGAACTGGGATTCTCAGCCAAGACTCTGTGACTCCAGAGTCTCCCCAAATCTATCTTTTCATCACCCCACGCTGCCTTATTGACCATCTTCAAAGAGTTTGACCCACTTTTTCATGGAAAACTGAGATGGCAGAGCAAGTGGCCGGTGTGATGGGGGCTGGAGTGGAGCCAGGACTCCAAGCCACCCTCCCAAGGTGGACAACCCCCCATGTCCCCTGTCCTCCCAGCGTGGTGGGGAAGATTTCAAGGCATCTGAGCGCTGCTGGAGGCGTCCCCACATGCTCCCAGCATGACTCATTCATTCGCCTTAGCCCCCGTGGCTTTGCCCTGGTTGGGGTCGGGGCGCCCAGGAGGATCAGTTGTTCCTGGGATAATAGATACTGGGGCTCCGTGTGACCTGTGACCTCCCTCCGCACTCTGGCTGCGTCCCTGCCCCTGGATGGAAGAATCCCACCACCCAGTAGCCCGGCCCTGCGCAACACCTCCGCGCCATCACTGCCTGCCCCTGCGCTGGGAACTCATTCCCGGGGCCACCAGGGAATCTGACCTTTCCAGGAGAACTCCTGGCTGCCTCCGCGTGCTCCTAGGACCTGCGCGAAATGGGAAGGCGCATCCTCTAGCCCGGGTGAATAAGGGACCCTGCCTCACACGGGTGGACATCCCCAGGCCGCCTTCGCTGTGTTTCAGGTGACCGCACCCAGCCTGCGCGCCCCCAGCCCCCATTCCGGTGCCTTGCAGAGACTTCGCACACAGCCCCGGCCTCCCGGAGGCCCTCCCGCCTCTCCTCTCCCCTCTCCCACAGGCACTCCCTGACTGTGCCACATTTAACCAGGGACGTCCTGTCCACGCTCAGCCTCGCAGTCTCCGGCCCCGGCAGACACCACCTTTCCAGAGGTCGCTGCCCCATCCCGGGGACCCTCCGCTGGCTTCCTCACCCCTCGACCTTGGCAACTCCTACCGCTGCGCCCCAAGACGCCGGATCTAGCTGGGCATCCCCTCTCTGCACTCCGCACCCCTCCCGCAGCCCCTGTCCCCGCCAGCGCTCGCGACCCCCGGCGGGTTCGACC
>NW_012103587.1:2083015-2086764 GCF_000951045.1 Mandrillus leucophaeus
TGGCGCTGACTGCGCTCCGGTGCCCAGGTAACGCGTCCCCGGACCCCATCCCCGACCCTGGCCGCCGCGCACAAAGTTGGCTGAACGGGCGGCTGCTTCCTTCTCAAGTCCCTGGCAGCGCGCATCTCCCAGACTTGAACAGACCTGGGGAGACCCTGGGAACCCAGGAGCCCCCGGCCCATTCCCCTTTGCCCAGCGCCTGGGGAGAGCCCGCTTGCCTTCTCCCCCAAACCCCTAGCTTCCTTGCGGATGCTTTCGGGACGCACGAGGGCCACAGACGGGGGCACTAAGCCTCTCGAGGCGGGTGGGGGCGCGCCTCCAGGAATCGAGCCCCTCCCCGCCCTGCCTTGGGCCAACGTGCCCCCAGGTCCCATTTCCTCCGGGGGTTTTGCTGGGCTGGGGCGTCGACGCAGCCCTTCTCCAGTGCCTTGCTGTCTGCGGTCGCACAGTGGTGCGTTCCCGGGACACCTGCGGGCCCCGGAGATGTCTCGGCCGGCGCTGTCTGGCTTGTCCGCAGCCCCTCCCCACGCTCCGCGGCCCTCCCCTGCTTTCACACCGCCTTCCCCACGCTACCCACCCTCGCCAAATGGCCTCCCCTTGACCAAAGAGCAGCCCGCTGCTCGCCTCCTGCAAACGCGGGCTACGCCAGCGCCCTGACCCCAAGGCGGGCGGGAGAGGGTAGCGGCGGCCAAGCAGCCCAGGACGCGCCGGGCAGCCTGGAACGCGGTGTTGTCCAGAGCCATTGCCTGGGCACCGGGGAGCTGGACTCCCTGCTGAACCAGCTCAGTCGTCGCCCAATCCTAGTGAGTGGGGAAAGCAAAATAGTCAGGTATTGTCTGTCTTCGCTGGAGTTTGGAAAGCTTTCTACCCACCTTGGTGTGGCTACATGTTGGTTCTATAGAAAGCGTATCCTAAAATGACAATTCCTCCCCTCCCCCCACCCCATGCAAGCAGTGGAGACAATCCTAAAGGCTCAGATGAACCCCGGGAACAGTCACGAGCAGCCTTCATGTGCTTTTGAAATCTCAGTTCCCTAAACCTTTTAAAAGCAAGACCCATGACTTGGGAACAGGTAGCTTTTGCTTTAGAAAAATCTCTCCTCATTTCCGTAACAAACAAATCGCACAGACAGGCAGAATGCAGTAGAAAAATACAACTTTAACTTTTCGGCTTTCACCGTCTTGGTAAGGTTGCAGTTAGGAGCAAACCTTGCATGTCAACTCGATGTTCGATGTGTTTTATTTGCATGGAGAAAGTCAGTGTCGGCTTCCTTTGAGATGCCCTTAAGTGACCCAAAATATTTACCAACACCTTCGACTTGGAGAAAACCTTCTATTGGAGATCTCCGTCAGTGTTCGGCTTTGGTTCAGCCTAGAGAGTGGCATCGGGCTTAACGTGGATGAATCTTGCCTGCTTGGCTAAGGAGCAGCTATGATAGCTGTTTTGCTTTCGGCATTCCTCTGTGGTACACGAGAGGGGCTGCTGCTGGGGCCGAGGCTGTTTTCTCTTAGCTGAAGCCCTGGGACCTGTTTGCAAAAGTGCACAGTCCCTCGGACTTGAAAATTGCAGTTTTGTCTCTATTTTGTTTTTCCACGGGGGTCAGCATTTTCCTGGATGTGCTTATAAGTGAATATCAGAAGTCTCTCAGAGAAGCTGCCTGCCTAATGCTTTGTAAGAGAACAGGAAGGTCCCCCTACCACCCACCCCCCCACTCTCCCCCAGAGACAGAAGAGCCCGTGCCTGGCTCTGGAAGGCCCCATCTTGGGAGGGAAGGTGAGCTCCCTTTGAAACCTGCTGCTGGCCGGGTCTTCGCCTGCTCCCCTGCTCTTTGCCGGCTCCCCTGCTCTGCGCCGGCTCCCCTGCTCTGCGCCGGCTCCCCTGCTCTGCGCCGGCTCCCCTGCTCTGCCTGCGCCCCTGCTCTGCCTGCTGCCCTGCTCTGCGCCGGCTCCCCTCCTCTGCCTGCTCCCCTCCTCTGCCTGCTCCCCTGCTGCTCTTTGGGGGAGTCTCAGCAGGGCAGCTCCTTCAGTTCCAACAAATGCCGCCTGGGCAGAACCCCCAGTGCCATGGCCCCGTCCCTGGAAGCACATGCAAGTCTTTCACTGGTCCCCACCAGGGACATAAAGAGAGGACAGTTTGATTACTCTATATTTAGCACTAGTTAGGAGGGATGGCAAAAAATAAAATAAAAAAAAAAAAT
This sequence comes from Mandrillus leucophaeus, assembly GCF_000951045.1. Lineage (NCBI taxonomy): Eukaryota > Metazoa > Chordata > Mammalia > Primates > Cercopithecidae > Mandrillus > Mandrillus leucophaeus. Next base: position 2,085,213 of record NW_012103587.1, read on the forward strand.
TCCTGAAAGATACTTTGCTGCCTACACTTGGTTTTGAGAGGTTCAGAGGAATTAACCAGAGCTTCCTTTAGAGCGGGTTGGATTTTCTGGATGATTTCTGCCATGGTTTACCTACCCCCTGTGGCTGAGGCTCTGGAAGAGGGGCTGGAAGAGTTCAGAGGCAAAGATGTGCACGCTGTCTCCCATCACACACACGCGGGGACTGGCTTCTTTGTCCCCCACCCCCCTTCCTGCGTGGGTAGCTGCCATGGTAAAGAGTATGGTGGGTGTACTTCTTTCAGCCTTGCAAGTGCTTAAACATATGGAACGGTACTTGGTAAGAGTCAGCACAAATCCCCCAGCTTAGCGACTAGGGGGCCCCTATTATTCGAACCACTTTTGTACATGCCATGGCTTTGCAAATTAGCGGCACAGTTACAGTCCCCGCTGGGGAAAATGAACGAACCTTGCTTCCTTGACTCATTATGCACGGGGGTCTAGGGTCTATGAAATCAGGGTGGGTGGAGCACCCCCCACCTGCCCCACGACAGAGGGGCCGTGTGAGTAGCAGTGGGGAGCTTTGGCTTTCAGGGCAGAGGCTGTCTTCCTCCTGCCTGGCACCTTGGTGTGGCATGTGGTATATTTCTTTCTCATTACAATAATGATGGGGGTGGGGGTGCCTGTGTGTGGTGCTGCCCTTCAGAGAGGTGGCGTTGGGAAGTGGTGGGGAGTGGTATGCAAATGTCGTCGCCTTCCCCAGTGATTTAATGGCTGCACAGTGGAGGTTCCCAGAGTAAATCATTTCATCCCCCCTCCTCCCACCGGATGCAGGGAGCTGGGGAGGCGTGGGGCTTCTGCATGAGCTACTGCACTCAGAGCCAACAATGAGCACGGTGGTTGCCTTGATCCAAGGGAGCAAAAGAAACTCCTCATTTGTTGGCTGGGAGTCTGGGGTGGGGGTGGTCTCCAGGCCAGCAAAGCCCTTTCAGGGGCCTTGTTCCCAGATGCGTCTCCCAGCTCTATGCGGCTGGGTGGCTCCTTTCTTCTCTCCTGGGTCTCAGTTTGAATGGGGATGGAGGGGGTCCATTTCGCCTGAAGCCATGGGATTCAGCAATGCATTGCCGCCCATCACTGTGGCGAGATGGAGGCACCCTGGTACCGTGGGTGACGGGGGCGCCGCCAACTCTTCAGCAGAGTAGGCGCGTTGACTTCTAGAGCAAGAAGGCGCCTCAGAGCCTCTCCTTCAGCAGCCCCCTGGCAGATGGGAAGGAGACTTGGGCATGGGGACTGCCCCTTCAGGGTCACACAGTAAATTGGAGGCATGGGCTTCCCACTCCTTAACTCCTCACCTATGACTTTCTAACCCTATACCTGGGAACTCTTCTGGTAGAGGAGTTCTACTATACAGTCCTTTAGGGAACTATGACTCCATTCAAGGATCCCAAGGTTATGAGAATAACAGCTGCTTGGCCTGGCCAAGACAGCCAGTGTCAAATTCAAAAGTTAGAGAGCAAGTCTTAGTGGTGATGGTGATGGGAAAGGGGTGGTGATGTGGAAGGGGAAGGGGTGGTGA